>NW_012120376.1:5557056-5571387 GCF_000951035.1 Colobus angolensis palliatus
AATACTATGCAGCCATAAAAAAGGATGAGTTCATGTCCTTTGTAGGGACGTGGATGCAGCTGGAAACCATCATTCTCAGCAAACTATCGCAAAAACAGAAAACCAAATACCACATGTTCTCACTCATAGGTGGGAATTGATCAATGAGAACACTTGGACACAGGAAGGGGAGCATCACACACCAGGTCCTATTGTGGGGAGGGTGTACAGGGGAGGGATAGCATTAGGAGATATACCTAATGTAAATGATAAGTTAATGTGTACAGCACACCAACATGGCACATGTATATCTATATGTAACAAACCTGCACGTTGTGCACATGTACCCTAGAACTTAAAGTATAATAAAAAAAAAAAAGAGGATATACAAATGGCCACCAAGTATATGGAAAAATGCTCAATGTCACTAATTATCAGGGAAATGCAAATCAAAACCACAATGCCATACCACCTCAATCCTGCAAGAATGACCATAATCAAAATATCAAAAAATAATAGATGTTGGTGGAGATGTGGTGAAAATGGATCGCTTTTACACTGTTGGTGTGAATGTAAACTAGTACTACCACTATTGAAAACAGTGTGGAGCTTCCTTAAACAACTTGAAGTATATCTACCACTTGATCCAGCAATCCTACTACTAAGTATTTTCTCAGAGGAAAAGAAGTCATTATACAAAAAAGATATTTGTACATGCATGTTTATAGCAGCACAATTTGCAATTGCAAAAATATGGAACCAGTCCAAATGCTCATCAATCAATAAGTGGATACAGAAATTGTGGAATATACCAAGGAATACTACACAGTCATAAGAAGGAATGAAATAATGGCATTAGCAGCAAGGTGAATGGAATTGGAGACTTATTCTAAGCGAAGTGACTCAGGAATGGAAAACTGAACATCATATATTCTCAATTATATGTGAGAGCTAAGCTATGAGGACACAAAGGCATAAGAATAATACATTGGACTTTGGGAACTCAGAGGAAAGGATGGGGAGTGGCAAGAGATAAAAGACCACACATTGGGTACAGTGTACACTGCTTGGGTGATGAGTGCACCAAAATCTCAAAAATCACCACTAAGAACTTATTCATGCAACCAAACACCACCTGTTCCCCCAAAAACTTATCAAAATAAATTTTTTTTAAAAACCATATGATAATTTATTCCAAGGGATTTTATAAAATACTTTATGAAAATTATACATACATAAGAAATACAGTATAATTGAACAACATATTCTAATTAAAACTTTGTTGCAAATCTTTCAAAACAAAATCTTTCAAAAACAAGAAAGAAATAAGTTGGCTGTAAATTTTATTTCTAGGATCTCTATTATGTTCCATTGGTCTATGTGTCTGCTTTTATACCAATACCATGCTATTTTGAGGGATTGCATTGAATCTGTAGATTGCTTTGGGCATATGGTCATTTTAACAAAATTAATTATTCTGATCCATGAACATGGGATGTCTTTCCATTTGTTTGTATCATCTTCCATTTCTTTTATTAAAGTTTTGTACTTTTCCTTGTACAGGTCTTTTACTTCCTTGGTTAAATTTATTTCTATGTATTTTTGTAGTTATTGTAAATGGGATTGCCTTCTTGATTTCTTTCTTAGCTAGTTCATTATTAGTGTATAAAAATGCTACTGGTTTTTGTATGTTGATTTTGTATTCTACAATTTCACCAAATGTATCAAATCTAAGAGTTTTGGGGGAGAGTCTTAAGGTTTTTCTATATATAAGATCATATCATCTGCAAAAAGGGCA
Organism: Colobus angolensis palliatus; assembly: GCF_000951035.1. Taxonomy (NCBI): domain Eukaryota; kingdom Metazoa; phylum Chordata; class Mammalia; order Primates; family Cercopithecidae; genus Colobus; species Colobus angolensis. The sequence goes on from NW_012120376.1 coordinate 5,558,834, forward strand.
AAGAAGGACAATTTGACTTTCTCTTTTCCAGTTTAGATGCCTTTTATTTCTTCCTCTTGCTTGATTGCTCTGGCTAGGACTTCTAGTACTATGTTGAATAGGAGTGGTAAAAGTTATTCCTGTTCTTAGAGGAAAGGCTAACAGCTTTTCTCCATTCCATAAAATACTAGCTGTGGGTTTGTCACATATGGCCTTTAGTATGTTGAGGTATGTTCCTTCTATGTCTAGTTTGTTGAGCATTTTTTTCATGAAGGGTTAATTTTATCAAATACTTTTTCTGCATCTACTGAGATTATCATACGATTTTTGTCCTTCATCTGTTGATGTGATGTATCATGTTTATTTATTTCTGTACATTGAACCATTCATGCATCTCTAGGACAACTCCCACTTGATCATGATACACTATCTTTTTGATGTGCTATTGTTTTCAACTTGTTAGTATTCTGTTGAGGGTTTGGGGGTCTCTGTTCATCAAGGATATTGGCCTGTAGTTTTCCCTTTTTTTTTTTTTTTTTCAGACAGAGACTCTCTCTGTCACCTAGGCTGGAGTGCAGTGGCCCAATCTTGGCTCACGGCAAGCTCCACCTCCAAGTTCACGCCATTCTCCTGCCTCAGCCTCCCAAGTAGCTGGAACTACAGGCACCCACCACCACGTCTGGCTAATTTTTTGTATTTTTCAGTAGTGATGGGGTTTCACCGTGTTAGCTAGGATGGTCTCCATCTCCTGACCTCATGATCCACCTGCCTTGGCCTCCCAAAATGCTGGTTTGTTGTTTTTTTTTAATGTTGTTGTTGTTGTTGTTGTTGTTGTTGAGTCCTTGTCTGGTTTTTGTATTAGGGTAAATGCTCACCTCATAGAATGAGTTAGGGAGAATTCCCTCCTCTTCAATTTTTTGGAATAGTTTGAGGAAAATTCGTTTCAGTTCTTTTTTCAAAGTTTGGTAGAATTCAGCAGTAAATCCTTCCTGTCAAGGACTTTTCTTTGTTGGGAGACTTTTGATTACTGATTCAATCCCATTACACATTATTGGTCTGTTTAGATTTTCTATTCCTTCCTCAGTTAATCTTGGTATTTTATATGTATTCAGGAATTTACCAACTTCCTCTTGGTTTTCCAGTTTTTCAGTGTAGTTGTTCATAATATTATCTAATGATCAGGTATATTTCTTTGGTATCAGTTGAAATGACTCCTTTTTCATTTCTGATTTTTTTTGGATCTTATCTCTTTGGTTCGTCTAGCTAGCAGTTTATCAATTTTATCTTTTCAAACAATTTTTCCTTTTGTTGACTCTTTTTGGTTTTAGTCTCTGTTTTATTTCTTCTCTGATCTTTATTATTTCTTCCCTTCTACTAAATTGGGATTTGATTTCTTCTTGCTTTTCTAGTTCCTTGAGGTGCATTTTATTTGAAATCTTTCTACTTTTCAGATGAAAGCATTTATTGCTATAAACTTTCCTCTTAGCACTGCTTTGGCTATATCCCATAGGTCTTGGTATGTTGTATTTCGATTTTCACATGTTTAAATAAATTTTTTATCTCCTCCTTAATTTCTTCCTTGACCAGTGGTCATTCGGGAGCATGTTGTTTAATTTCCATGTATTTGTACAGTTTCCAAAGTTCTTCTTATTACTGGTTCTTAGTTTTACTCCATTGTGGTCTAAGATACTTTATATGATTTTAACTTTTTATTTTTAACTATTATGAATACACAATAGTTGTACATATTTACAAGATACACACGATATTTTGATACAAGCATACAATGTATAACTATCAAATCAGAGTAATTGGGGTATCCATCATCTCAAACATTTATCATTTCTTTCTTTTTTTTTTTCTTCAGATGGAGTTTCATTCCATCGCCCAGGCTGGAGTGAAGTGGTATGATCTTGGCTCACTGCAACTTCTACCTCCTGAATTCAAGCAATTCTCCTGCCTCAGTCTTCTGAGTAGCTGGAACTACAGGCATGGGCAACCACACCCAGTTAATAATTTTGTACTTTTAGTAGACAGGATTTTACCATGTTGATCAGGCTGGTCTCGAACTCTTGGCCTCAAATGATCTGCCCACTTGAGCCTCCCAAAGTGCTGGGATTACAGGCATGAGCCACCATGCCCAGCCACAAGCATTTATCATTTCTTTGATAGGAACATTCCAGTTCTACTCTTTTAGTTATTTCTGAAATATACAATAAATTATTACTAACTATAGTTGCCCTACTGTGCTACCAAACACTAGATCTTTTTCCTCCCGTCTAACCATATTTTTATACCCATTAACCAACCTCTTCTCATCTCCCCTTCCTAGCCTCTAGTAACTATCAATCAACTCTCTACCTCGATGAGATCCACTTTTTGAGCTCTCACATATAAGCAAGAACATGCAGTATTTGTTTTTCTGTGCCTGGGTTATTTCGCTTAATAGAATGTCCCTATGTTCCATCTGTATTGTTGCAAATGATAGGATTTCATTCTTTTATTGGCTGAATAATATTCCATTGTGCATATATACCACATTTTCTTCATCCATTTATTTGCTGATGGATACTTAAGTTGATTCCATATCTTGGCTGTTGTGAATAGTGCTGCAATAAACATGCGGATGCAGGTATCTTTTCAATATACTGATTTCCTTTCTTTTAGATATACACCCAGCAGTGGGATTGCTGGATTGTATGTCAGCTCTTTTTAGCTTTTTTGAGGAAGCTTCATACTCTTCTTCATTTTGGATGTACTAATTTACATGCCTTCCAACAGTATATAAGGATCCCCCCTTCTCCACATCCTCACCAGCATTCATTATTCCCTGTCTTTTGGATAAAAGTCATTTTATTTGGGGTGAGATATCTCACCATAGTTTTAATTTGCGTTTTCCTGATGATTAGTGATGTGGAGATTTTCATACACCTGTTGACCATTTGTATGTCTTCTTCTGAGAAATGCCTATTCAGATTTTGCTATTAAGTTCCTTATACATCCTGGTTATTAATCTTTGTCAGACAGGTGGTTTGCAAATATTCTCTCCCATTCTGCATATTAGTTTTTCATTTTGCTAGTTGATTCCTTTGCTGTGCAGAAACTTTTTAGCTTGATGTGACCTGTTTGTCCATTTTTGTTTGTTTGCCTGTGCTTTCGAGGTCTTACTCAAGAAATCTTCACCCAGACCAATGTCCCAGAGTGTTTCTCCAATGTTTTCTTTTAGACGTTTCATAGTTTGAGGTCTTAGATTTAAGTCTTCAATCCATTTTGATTTGACTTTTGTATATGGCAAGAGACAGGGATCTAGTTTCATTCTTCTGCATATGCACCTCCAGTTTTCCCCGCACCATTTGTTGAAGAGACTGTCCTTTTCCCAATGTTTGTTCTTAGCATTTTTGTCAAAAATGAGTTGACTGTAGATGTATGAATCTATTTCTAGGTTCTCTATTCTGTTCCATTGGTCTGTGCTTCTGTTTTCATGCCTATACAATGCTGTTTTGGTTACTACTGCTTTGTAGCATAATTTGAAGTCAGGTAATGTGATGCTTCCTGCCTTGTTATTTTTGCTCAGGATTGCTTTGACTCTTCTGGGTCTTTTGTCGTTCCATACAGATTTTAGGATTTTGTTCTATATCTGTGAAGAATGTCATTGGTATTCTGACAGACATTTCATTGAATCTGTAGATTGCTTTGGTTAGTATGAACATTTTGACAATATTGATTCTTCTAATTCACAAACATGGTATCTCTTTCCATTTTTTGTGCCCTCTTCAATTTCTTTCATCAATGTTTCATAGTTTTCATTTCATAGTGAGAGATGTTTCATTGCTTTGGTTAAGTTTAGTCCTAAGAATTTAATTCTACTTGTAACTACTGTAAATGGGATTATTTTCTTCATTTCTTTTTCAGACTGCTTGCTGTTAACATAAAGAAATGCTACTGATTTTTGCTTGTTGGTTTTGTATCCTGAAGCTGTACTAAATTTATCAGTTCTAATAGTTTTTTGGTAAAGTCTTTAGGTTTTTCTAGATTTTTTCTTTAGTTTTTTTTTAGTTTTGCAGATGATATGATATCTGAGATCATATCTAAGATCATATCATTTGCAAACAAAGATAATTTGGATTATTCTTCCTTTCCAGTTTGGATGCCTCTTATTTATTTCTCTTGCTTAATTGCTCTAGGTAGGACTTCTAGTATTAGAAAATCCATAGACCAGGCGTGGTGGCTCACGCCTGTAATCCCAGTAGTGTGGGAGGCCGAGGCCAGCGGATCATGAAGCCAGGAGTTCAAGACCAGCCTGACCAGTATGATGAAACCCCGTCTCTACTAAAAAATAATAGTGGTGGCACACACCTGTACTCCCAGCTACTTGGGAGGCTGAGGCAGGAGAATCGCTTGACCCTGGAAGGTGGAGGTTGCAGTGAGCCAAATTGCACTACTGCACTCCACCCTGAGTGACAGAGCAAGATTCCATCTCAAAAAAAAAAAAAAAAAACAGAAAAAAAGAAAAAGAAAGGAAGGAAGTCCATGGTCAGAATGTGGAGTCCTGTGGATTTCTCACTTTACCTGCATTGGAAAGCTTCTCCAGGCTCCCATCTGATCCCAACTGAGCACGCTGCCTCACTTCCCTCTCCTTCCTTGCTTTAGGTGTTTTCTGTCACTTCTTTGCTGAATTCCAGCATTCTCTCGTAGATGATCCATTTGAAGTGTGATTATCTGCTCACTATTTTGGTTCTTCTTTGTGGGGTAGGCCAATACCTGGTGCCTCTAGTTAGCTATCTTGAAGCCTTTCCAGAGGTGTTTTCTAATCTAATTTAGGAATTACTATCACAGTCAATGTCATCCAAATCTGTTTTCCAGCATTTTTCCCTTCCTTCCTGCTGACTCTACATCCTGGGGGAAATGGCAGGAATGCAAACCAGCCACTGACCCAGTAACTCTGGAAGTGGTTCTGAGCCTACAGAAAACTCACGTATCCTTGCCATGCCATGTGGTGGGAGCCACAGACTCTCTCCACCTCTCTCAGCTCCACCACTCCACAGTTCTTTCCCACTCAGCTATTCTATGGCACAACTGTTAGCCCCCAGTCTTTGTGAGAGCTCCTGGCAAGAAGTAGACACAGCCCCATGTTCTAGAATCACTCTTAAAACCCTATGGAATACTCTCCTGGGACCCCTTGGGCTGGTGAGGGTTGCAGAGAGAACAGGTCAAGTACCCTCCATACTTCCTACTGAAAGGAGAAAGGGTAAGGGACCAGGTGTCTAATGTAACACTCCATGAACTCTGCTGTCTCAAAGAAGCCCCTTCTTCTGGCTTTGTATTTCCCCTCCAGACAGGAGGAAGATGAACCAGCTCTTCTGGATCCACACTCATTTTGGCTCACACTTGGCAAATTGCCATTGGGTCTGGACTTGGGTAATACATGGGTGGATGGTCACAAGGAAAGGAAAGCTCAACTTGTAGTTTGATGTTTTAAGTTGTTTTCACACATAAATATATCATACATGATACCTCCACAATTTGATCTTTGGGGGTCAAACTCGTGACTTATCTCTTGTTCCTCAAAATGTCCAGTATACTGAAAGCCTAATTAGGACTTTTGAAGAGTGAATGTATCATCTATAAACCAATAATTTGTAAAATTCCTGACTGTCTTTCTTCCTGCACTTTGAAAAGTTTTTAAATCCATAATAGGTTTTTTTTTTTAAGTGTAAGTCAATGTTATTACAGAATGACAATTTTTGTTACATCTTTTGAACTGGTACATTCATGGAGTGTGGGAACTTCTCTTACTTTACAATACAGCATAACAGACATGATTATGGCCATTACTGTCACAAAGTCATGGGTTTTGACCTGGTTCTGTCACTCAGTGGCTGAGATCCTGACCAAGGTTTTTAACCTCCCTGAGGCTCAGTTACCCCATCGGTAAGATGGAGATAATAATACCTATTTCAGAGGAGTGTTGAAACAATTAATGTATATTTAAAGCACTTAACAATATGTAACATTATCAATCATAAAAAGAGCTCAGTAAAGAGCCCATTATTGCTTCTCACTGCTTTATTTCTTACTTTTATCTAAGGATGTTATATTTTGCTTTTATTGGACCCCGACTCCATAATCCAGGAAAATATACATTCCTGGCCAAGCAGGAGCTCTCCTTTGTGAGCATTCTTCACACAAGTGTTGTAGAAGGGCATTTAATTAAAAGACAATAACAGAAACACTGGCCTCTGAAAACATTAAGCATCATCCCTTATTATGAAGAGCTAAGCAAGAAGCAGGGGGATTATCAGGCCACCCCTGAGGGATCTCTAGCACCATAATCAACCTTTGCGTATCAGGTATTTGGCAGCTCCCAATCTTATTATACCCACTGCAACATACATGATGAAGGGCATTCATGTGTAGCACCAAGATTAAGGGCTTTGGTACAGATGTAATATGCTGCAGGTTGTGTACAATTTCCCCTTCTCCAACTCACTCACATCTTTGAAGGCTCACAGAAGTGCCAAAGAGACCCATGTCCTTGGATGACCTCATCATGCAGATCACTTTGAATTTGCTATAATTTCTAACAAGTAATTCATTTTAAAATTTGGTAACTGTTATTAATAATAAATTACTTGTGACACACCTCACAAAGGACATACCTTGATTGAGTACTGCTGCTCCCAAATGAGGGCTACCAGAGTTCAGTACAAATATTGAAGCTAAGGGTTAATTATTAGTAGAAGTTGCAGTGATCTCACCTATCCTAACACCTACATTCAGATAAAATTTTTTTGCTTGCCCCTTCTTCTGAGAAAACCTAGATGCAGTTAGGTATTACATTTAATAATTCACTAAAAAGAATTTTTCTGTTTAATTACCTATGTTTTTTCTTTAATGACCCAAAGTGTTTAAAATGACAGCATGTTTTAGAAAATGTTTATTATATTTTCTTATCTTAAATATTCTTCACGTAGTTGTTCATGGTCATTTTGAATATTATGAGTAAACTGCCACCAAGCTTTGATTAAACAATTTTTAATAATGCATGATTTATAAAGTGTCTTGTGTTGAAATATGTTTCCATTACTTTTCTTCGTGTGGTACCATGAAGACAGAAATATTATATATTCTTGCCAGCACATGTGCTCTTGTACAGTTCATATTTGTGGCTACTTCTAGAATAATTACACAGAAAGTAAATGAAATTAAAGATACTTAATATAAATGGTCGCCCTCAAAATACGCAACCCATATAAAAGTGTCCGTGGAGCTGGTGCTCATCTCAATGGGCTCCCAACAGATGGAGTGTTCTATTTGTCACATTACTTTGGAGCTTCAAAATGTGCCTGATGGGAATTCTATTACCTGCACCAGCTGTACAGGTGACCTCCTTGCCTTCCACTTGCCAGATTCAGAATATATGAGACATTTTTAAACATGATTTTAAAATACAGCATATGCAAATATGGCCATACTTGACATATTTACTCCAGTGCCAAAAAAAAAGTCTGTCCTGTCTGCTTTAACTCCTGGATGTACAGGATGTATGGTTTTCCATCTTCTGAAAGTCTTTCTACAAAAATGTATTAATGCCTGTCAACATGAGGAGAGATTTTTAAAGGTTTGTTTTGTTTTCAACACCTACAAATATGTTTTCTTTAATGTGATAAAACTTTGTAAAGAGTTCTTATTTTCTTACCAAACAAGAAATTAAATGATTAAATGTAGAATTTGAGAGACATGTTAAAGGTGACCTCAACCCAGAAATATCTTCCTTTCCAATGCCTGAAAGTTCTCCATTAGTGACACATTATTTGGGGTTTGGCAATCTCAATCCAGGCATTTCCAGGCATTCTTTTTATAAAATGCAACAAGCAGAGCCAGGATTGAAACCCTGTTTCATTTGCCTAAAAAACTCTTGCTCTTTTCCCTTACGACATACTCTTTCCCTTGGATGGTCGTCAGTAACAACATAAATGTGAATGAGCTTTTTTCCTAAGTGAGAAGAAATAAATTAGCATCTGCAAACCCTGAGCAAGCAGAGTTGAAGACTCAGGAAAGGGGGAAGGGCATGGATAAGGAAACTGAGAAAAGACATAAGAATAATGTCTACTTCAATTTTGTCTAGATTTGGCCATGACTAGAATCTGACTTCTATTAATTCTGTCTACAATGTAACACAGTGGCAACCCATCTTAAAGATCTCCTGTTACTGCAGAAACTCCACCCAATGGTCCCTATTCATATAACATGTATTACAATATGTCAGATTGGACTGAATTACAGATGGAGCATCCGGCTATTTTTATTTGCTACCTTATTGAGCAAGCTGTAAAATAAACTTTGAAATGCATTACAATTGCAGTGAACACTCTTAGCATAGGTTGTGGTATCTATATACCATTTTCCACTAAAAAGAAAAGGATTCTTTAAATAAATGACTTATTCTGAATCTAAAGAGGAAAATGCAGCAAGATGGGTCTGGGACATCCTTTTGAGAGGAAGCTTTCAATCACCCATGAGTTCATGTTAAAGGGAAATGAACCAACTTGAGGGGATTTGTATTCATCTTAAAGAAAATCAAAAAGAACAATAACTGCAGTGGATTGAAACATGTCAGGGCTATAAAATATTAAAATACCTATAAACACCATAAAGAAAAGAAAAGGAGAAACTTATTGATTAAAAGAAATTTAAGAGACACAATCATCAAATGTGATTTTGGTCCTTCTTTAGATCCTGTTTGAAATGAACCAACTGAAAAGACAGGGACAATTTGAACATGGACCGGGTATCAGACAATACTAAGAAATTACTATTCATTTTTCTAGGTGTGATAATGGCATAATGGTTAAGTTTAGAAAAAAGAAATTACGAGAGATGCAAGTGAAAGCATTTACTGACATGTGGGTCAAGATGGCTTGACTAGACAGAGCCACTAAGAACTTCTCCCAGTGAGACCAGACCAGCAAGAACATCACACTTTGAACTGATCTTCAGAAGGTAGGTATTGAGAGCGAACAGAGGGAGGATGCAAACCCTGGGCTCAAGCATGAGGAAGCTGGGAACCTTGCAAAGGGTTGCCAAGCACCAGGATTCATTCCTGGCCCTGAGTGGCTCCTGGGGAAAGGGTGAGTAAAATAGGTGTGGAGTGGCCCAGTCTAGCCACAAACTTCCAGAAGCCTAGCTGCAGGAAACCCTATGACCTCCATGGACATTTGAGCTGGCAGGAAGAGCTTCCTGGAGTGTTGGCAGGAACAGGACTCAAGCCTGCATGGAGCCCAGAGAGTTTGGCATGGGAATGGTTGCAGTGGAGCACAGCCAGGGACACATATCCCCAAGGCTCACCAGGCTCTTCTACGTGGATTTGACCTAGCAAGAGCTATCTTGCCCATGAGATGGGGCCAGTCTGATCTAAGCACCCCTCTATCTGCTGGCTTCTGCCACGGGCCCTGCCTGGCTGCACCCACTTGTAGTGCAGCCTCAAGATGCCCAACCAAGGTGCTTCCCAGTGGTCACTGCTATATCTCTTTTGCAGGCAGATCTTGTCTAACCATTAGAGAGCTTCTGCAGGTGGGCCCCCACCAGCACACACACATCCACAGCCACCCCACCACCACCACTTTGCCAACATGCACTCACTCTCAGCCTCCCCCTGCTGCTTTGATGGTACACATGTGCACATGCAAACCCCATCATCCTACTGCTACTGACATGTACATGGGGACCCCACCACACCACTGCCACTAGTGCACAGGTGCAGACTCTACCACACAACCACCCTGCTACTGCTGGCATGTGTATGTAAGCACAGGCTCTGCTGTCACTGCCCTGAAAAAGTAATTTTGCCAGCACCTTTCCCAATCAGAGTGTTGTTACCAGAAGACCAGGAATATCTCAGCCCCTGCAGTGCTGTAGGTGCTTAACCTCAAGGGGACAGAGAACAAAGCCATGGACCTAGTCCCAGATCCCCAGGGTCACAGCACACAGTACAAGAATGCTGAGCTGAGCCTTGGCCCCCTGAAATCATCCAGAAAACAAAGCCAGTCAGCTAAACCCAACTTATATTACCATCAAACCCTCAAGTGCCTCAAAGAATATGAAAGCAAAAAGCTCCATCCAAAAAAACAGCAACTTTAAAGATTAAAGAAACATCAGCCCAAACATATAGTTTTTTTAAAAAGGCACAAAACTCTGAAACTCTAAAAGCTAGAAAACTAGAGTGTCTTCTTACCTCCAAATGACTTCACTAGCTCCCCAATAATGGTTCTTAACCAGACTCAAATGGCTGAAATGACAGATATAGAATTCAGAATCCGGATGGCAATTAAGACCACTGAGATTCAGGAGAAAGATGAAACTCAATCCAAGGAATCTAAGGAATCCAGTAAAATGATTCAAGAGCTAAAAGATTGAACAGCCATTTTAAGAAAGAACCAAACTGATCTGATAGAGCTGAAAAACTTATTACAATAATTTTAATCTCAGAGTTCAAAGACAAGTTCTTCAAATAAATTCAGTCAGACAAAAATAATTAACAAAGAAGTTTTAAAAATGAACAAAACCTCTGAGAAACATGGAATTAGATAAACAGACCAAACCTACAATGCATTGGCATCCCAGAAAGAGAGAAAGAGTGAACAAGCAACTGGGAAAACATATTTGAGAATATTGCCCATGAAAATGTCACCACTCTTGCTACAGAAGTCAACATTCAAACTCAGGAAATTTAGAAAACCCCTATGAGATACTATATAAGATTACCATCTCCAGGAGACATAGTCATCAATTCTCCAGGGTCGATGCAAAAGACAAAGTAGTAAAGCCAGCCAGAGGGAAGAGGCTTTCACCTACAAAGGGAACTCCATCAGGGTAATAGCAGACCTTTCAGCAGAACCCTACAAACCAGAAGAGATCGAGGGTCTATTTTCAGCAGTCTAAGAGAAAAAAAAAATTCCAACCAAGAATTTTATATCCAGTCAAACTAAGCTTCATAAGTAAAGGAGAAATAAAATCCTTTACAGACAAGCAAATGCTAAGAGAATTCATTACCACCAAACCTGTCTTACAAGAGATCCTTAAGGTCATGTCAAACATGGACAGGAAAGACCATTACCAGGCATCATAAAAATATGCTTAAGTACATAACAACACGATGACAGGATAAAATCCACACATATCAATATTAACCTTGAACATAAATGGGCTAATCACTCCACTTAAAATGCACAGAGTGATATGTTGGATAAAGAAGTAGGAGCCAAATGCATGTTGTCAAGAGACTCATCTCACATGCAATGACATCCATAGGCTCAAAGTAAATGGGTGGAGTAAAATTTCTCAAGCAAATGGAAATAAAAAATAACAGGAGTTGCTATTCTTATTTCAGATAAAACAGATTTTAATGACAATCAAAAGGAACAAAGAAGGGCATTACATAATGGTAAAGAGTTCAATTCAACAAGAAGACTTAACTGTCCTAAATATATATGCAGCCAATACTGGAGTACCCAGCTTCATAAAACAAGTTCTTAGAAGAGATTTGAAGACTCTTAGATAACCACACAATAATAGCAGGAGACTTCAACAACCCACTGGCAGTATTAGGTGGATCATTGAGGCAGAAAGCTAACAAAGATATTTGGTACCTAAACTTGACACTTGACCAAATGAACCTAACAGATTATGGAACACTCAACCCAACAGTAAAAGAATATACATTCTTTTCATCTAAACATGGTACATATTCTAAAACTGACCACATGCCCAGCCATAAAGCAATTCTCAACAACTTTTTGAAAACCAAAATCACACCAACCACACTCTTGGAGCACAGCACAGTAAAAATAGAATCAATACCAGGAAGATTTCTCAAGATCATACAATTACATAGAAATTAAACAATCTGGTTCTGAATGACTTTTGGGTAAAGAATGAAATTCAGGCACAAATCACAAAATTATTTGAAGTTAATATAAACCAGGGGTGGAGCAAGATGGCCAAATGGGAACAGCTCCAGTCTCCAGCTCCCAGCGCCAGCGACACAGAAGACAGGTGATTTCTGCATTTTCAACTGAGGTACTGGGTTTATCTCACTAGGGACTGCCGGACAATCGGTGCTGGTCAGCTGTTGCAGCCCGACCAGCAAGAGCTGAAGCAGGGTGAGGCATCGCCTCACCTGGGAAGTGCAAGGGGGAAGGGAATCCCTTTTCCTAGCCAGGGGAACTGAGACACACAACATCTGGAAAATCAGGTAACTCCCACCCCAATACTGCGCTCTAAGCAAATCCCACAACTGGCTGGGAGGGTCCCACACCCACGGAGCCTTCCTCATTGCTAGCACAGCAGTCTGCGATCTAATTGCAAGGCAGCAGCGAGGCTAGGGGAGGGGCGCCCGCCATTGCTGAGGCTTAAGCAGGTAAACAAAGCCCTGGGAAGATCGAACTGGGTGGAGCTCACAGCAGCTCAAGGAGGCCTGCCAGTCTCTGTAGACTCCACGTCTGGGGACAGGGCACAGCTAAACAACAACAACAAAAAAGAAAAAAAAAGCAGCAGAAACCTCTGCAGACACAAAC
>NW_012120376.1:5571755-5572177 GCF_000951035.1 Colobus angolensis palliatus
AGACCTACAGCTGAGGGTCCTGACTGTTAGAAGGAAAACTAACAAACAGGAAGGACACCCACACCAAAACCCCATCAGTACGTCACCATCGTCAACGACTAGAGGTAGATAAAACTACAAAGATGGGGAAGAAGCAGGGCAGAAAACTGGAAATTCAAAAAATAAGAGCACATCTCCCCCTGCAAAGGAACGCAGCTCATCACCAGCAACGGATCAAAGCTGGACGGAGAATGACTTTGATGAGATGAGAGAAGAAGGTTTCAGACCATCAAACTTCTCAGAGCTAAAGGAAGAATTACATACCCAGCACAAAGAAACTACAAATCTTGAAAACAGAGTGGAATAATTGATAACCAGAATAATTAATGCAGAGGAGGCCATAAATGAACTGACAGAGATGAAAACCATGACACGAGAAATAC
>NW_012120376.1:5574790-5577287 GCF_000951035.1 Colobus angolensis palliatus
ACCTGATGTAAATAACAAGTTGATGGGTGCTGACGAGTTGATGGGTGCAGCACACCAACATGGCACAAGTATACAAATGTAACAAACCTGCACGTTATGCACATGTACCCTAGAACTTAAAGTATAAATAAATAAATAAATAAATAAATAAAAATGAAATTAATATAAACAAGGATACAGCATACCAGAATCCCTGGAACACTTAAAGCAGTGTTAAGAGGAAAGTTTGTGGTGCTAAATGCCCACATCAAAAAGTTAGAAAGATCTCAAATTTACAACCTAACATCACAACTAGAGGAACTTTAAAAATAAGGAACTGGCAAACCAACCCCAAAACTAGCAGAGGTCAGGAAATAACCAAAATCAGATCTGAACTGAACAAAATAGAGATGTGAAAAACCATACAAAAGATCAACAAAACCAAAAGTGGTTCTTCTAAAGAATAAATAAGATAGATAGACTGCTAGGTAAACTAATAAAAAAAGGAATATCCAAATAAGCAGAATCAGAAATGACAAAGAGTACATTACTACCAAGCCCATAGAAATACAAGAAACCCTCAGAGACTATTACAAACACCTCTATGCACACAAACTAGGAAACCTAGAAGTGGATAAATTCCTGGAAGCATACAACCTCCCAAGTTTGAACCAGGAATAAATTAATACCCTGAACATACCAATAATTAGTTTCAAAACTGAATCAGTAATAAAAAGCCTACCAATCAGTAAAAGCCCTGGACAAGACAGATTCACAGCCAAACTCTACCAGACTTATAAAGAATAACTGTATCAATCCTACTAAAACTATTCCAAAAAAAAAAAAATTAGGAGGAGGGACTCCTCCGTAACTCATTCTATGAGGCCCGAATCATTCTGATACTGAAACCTGACAGAGACAAAAAAAATTTTAAAAACTTTAGGCCAACACCCCTGATGAACATAGATGCAAAAATCCTCAACAAAATACTGCCAAACCAAATCCAGCATCTCATTAAAAAGATAATCCACCATAATCAAGTAGGCTTTATCCCTGGGATGCAAGGTTGGTTCAACATATGCAAATCAATAATTGTGATTCATCACCTAAATAGAACTAAAAACAAAAACCACACCATCATCTCAATAGACACAGGAAAGGCCTTCAATAAAATTCAACATCCCTTCAAGATAAAAACTGTCAACAAATTAGACATCGAAGGAACATACCTCAAAATAATAAAGACCATCTATGACAAACCCACAGTCAACATCATACTGAACAGGCAAAAGCTAGAAGTATTCCCCTTGAGAAGTGGAACAGATAAGGATGCCCACTCCCACCACTCCTATTCAACACAGTTCTGAAAGTCCCATCCAGAGCAATCAGGCAAGAGAAAGAAATAAAAGGCATCTAAATAGGAAGACAGGAAGTTAAACTATCTCTCTTCACAGATGATATGTATCTATACCTAGAAAACTCCATAGTCTCTGCCCAAAGCCTCCTAAATCTGATAAACAATTTCATCAAAGTTTCAGGACAGAAGATCAATGTACAAAAATCAGTAGCATTTCTATACACCAACAATTTCTAAGCTGAGAGTCAAATCAAGAATGTAATCCAATTCACAATAGCCACAAAAAAAAATAAAATACCTAGGAATACAGCTAATGAGAGAAGTGACAGATCTCTACAATGAGAATTACAAAACACTACTGAAAGAAATTGGAGATGCCACAAATGGGAGGACATTTCATGCTCATGTATAGGAAGAATATATAACCATATTGCTCAAAACAATTTACAGATTCAATGCTATTCCTATCAAACTACCAATGGACATTTTTCACAGAGTCAGAAAAGACTATTCTAAAAATGTATGTAGAACCAGAAAAGAGCCTGAATAGCCAAAGCAACCTAAGTAAAAAGAACAAAGTCAAAGGTATTATACTACCCAATTTCAAACTATACTACAAGGCTACAGTAATCAAAACAGCATGGTATTGGTACAAAAACAGACACATAGAGCAATGGAAGAGGTTAGAGAACCCAGAAATAAAGCCACACACCTACAACCATCTGATCATTGACTTTCAACCATCTGATAATTGACAAAGTCAACAACAACAAGCAATGGGGAAAGGATTCCCTACTCAATAAATGGTGCTAAGACAACTGGTAGCCATATGCAGAAGATTGAAACTAGCTCCCTTCCTTTCACCATATAAAAAAAAATCAACTCAAGATGGAGTAAAGACTTTAATGTAAAGCCTATAAGTTATAAAAATCCTAGAAGAAATCCTAGGAAATATCACTGTGGACATAGGCCCTAGCAAAGGTTCCATAACAAAAACACCAAAAGCAACTGCAACTAAAATAAAATTGACAAGTGAGTCCTAATAAACCTTTTGCACAGCAAAAGAAATTATCAACAGAGTAAACAGACAACCTATAGAATGGAAGAAAATATTTGCAAACTTTACATCTGACAAAGTTTTTAATATCCAGAATCTATAAG
>NW_012120376.1:5578155-5597758 GCF_000951035.1 Colobus angolensis palliatus
ATGTGCATAACGTGCAGGTTTGTTACATATGTATACTTGTGCCATGTTGGTGTGCTGCACCATCAACTCGTCAGCACCCATCAATTCGTCATTTATATCAGGTATAACTCCCAATGCAATCCCTCCCCCCGTGCCACATTTTCTTAATCCAGTCTATCATTGATGGACATTTGGGCAGCCAACAAACATTTTGGAAAATGTTGCACATCACTAAACATTAGAGAAATGCAAATCAAAACAACAATGAGACACCATCTCACACCAGTCAAAATGGCTATTATTAAAGAGTCAAAAAATAACAGATGCTGGCAAAGTTGCAGAGAAAAGGAAATGCTTATACACTGCTGATAGGAATGCAAATTAGTTCAACCACTGTGGAAAGCAGTTTGGAGATTTCTCAACAAACTTAAAATAGAACTACTATTTAACCTAGCAATCCCATTATTAGGTATATATCCAATGGAATTTAAATCGTACTACATAATGACACATACATGGTGATATGGTTTGGCTCTGTGTCCCCACCCAAATCTCATGGCAAATTGTAACCCTCACATGTCAGGGGAAGGACTTGATGGGAGGTGATTGGGTCACAGGGGTGGATTTCCCCCATGCTGGTCTCATGATACTGACTGAGTTCTCACAAGATCTGATGGTTTAAAAGTGTGGCACTTCTCCCCTCACTCTGTCTCTCCTCCCACCATGTAAGATGTGCCTTGCTTTCCCTTCACCTTCTGCCATGATTGTAAGTTTCCTGAGGCCTCCCCAGCTATGTGGAACTGTGAGTCCATTAGAACTCTTTCCTTTATAAGTTACCCAGTTTCAGGTAATTCTTTTTATAGCAGTGTGAAAATTGACTAATATAGAAAACTGGTACCAGCAGAGTGAACCACTGCTATAAAGATACCTGAAAAGTGGAAATGACTTTGGAATGGAGTAATGGACAGAGGTTTGAACAGTTTGGAGGTCTCAGAAGAAGATAGGAAGATGTGGGAAAGTTTGGAACTTTCTAGAGACTTGTTCAATGGCTTTGACCAAAATGTTCATAGTGATACGGACAATAAAGTCTAAGCTGAGGTGGTCTCATCTGGAGATGAGGAACTTATTGGAAATTGGAGTAAAAGTCACTCTTGCTATGCTTTAGCAAAGAGGCTGACAGCATTTTGCCCTTGCTCTAGAGATCTGTGGAGCTTTGAACTTGAGACAGATGATTTAAGATATCTGACAGAATAAATTCCTAAGCAACAAAGCACTCAAGATGTAACATGGCTGTTTTTAAAAGTGCACATTCATATACATGAAGAAAGAGATGGTCTGAAATTAGAACTTACATTTAAGAGAGAAGCAGAGCATAAAAGTTTGGAAAATTTGTAGCCTGACCCTATAGCAGAAAAGAAAACCCATTTTCAGGGGAGAAATTCAAGACAGCTGCATAAATTTGCATGTGTAACAAAGAGTCAAATGTTAATAGTTAAGTCAATGAGAAAAATGTATCCAGGGAATTTCAAAGATCATTGTGGCAGCCTCTCCTATCACAGACTTGGAGGCCTAGCAGGGAAAAATGGGTTCATGGGCCAGATCCAGAGCCCTGCTGCTCTCTGCAGCCTTGAGACATGGTACCCTGTGTCCCAGCTGCTCCAGCTCTAGCCATGGTTAAAAGATGCCAAGGTACAGCTCAGGCCACTGCTTCAGAGGGTGTAAGCCCCAAGCCTTGGCAGCTTCCATGTGGTGTTGAGCCTGTGGGTATGCAGAAGTCAAGAGTTTGGGAACCTCCACCTGGATTTCAGAGCATATATGGAAATAGCTGGATGTTCAGGCAGAAGTCTGCTGCAGGGGCAGAGCCCTCATGGAAAACCTCTATAGGATAGCACAGAGGGGAAATGTGGGGTTGGAGCCCCCACACAGACAGCTCACTGGGGCACTGTCTAGTGGTGCTGTGAGAAGAGGGTCACTGTCCTTCAGACCTCAAAATGGTAGAACCACTGACAGCTTGCACCATGTACCTAGATAAGCTGCAGGCACTCAACACCAGCCTGTGAAATCAGCTAAGGGGCTGTACTCTGCAGAGCCACATGGGAGGAGTTGCCCAAGGCCTTGGGAGCTCACCCTTTGCATCAGTGTGCCCTGGACGTAGGACGTGGAGTCAAAGGAGATTATTTTGAAACTTTAAGATTTAATGACTGCCCAACTATATGAACAACTTGCATTGAGGGCTGTAGCCGCTTTGTTTGGGCCAATTTCTTGCATTTGGAATGGGAGCACTTACCCAATGCCTGTACCCCCATTGTGTCTTGAAAGTAACTAACTTGTTTTTGATTTTACAGGCTCATAGGTAGAAGGGGCTTACCTTGTCTCAGATGAAACTTTGGACTGTGGACTTCTGAGTTAATGCTGAAATGAGTAAAGACTGGGAGACTGAAAGAAGAAAAAAGAAATCTGGAAAGCAGGCAGGACTAAGTTGTAGCTCCCACTCAAATAGACAGAACAATATGTGGAAACTCACATTGTAAAATTTTGCTACAAGAACCGCTGCAGAAACATACCAGGAAAACCAAAAAATTCGCAGACCCTTTGAAAGAAGCAGCTTGCTGCTGCAAACTCCATGAGACAACCAAAAAACTGCAAGTACCCAAAGTGTGAGAGGTGAAAGTCTACCTCTGAACACACATCCAGAGGAACCTGAAAATCCAGATCAAGGAGAAGGATTTAACCTTAACTAGAGCTGAAATGAATTTAGAGAGCCAAGCAAAATATAAAATAAAAGCAGCAGTAGGAAGAGCTCTGTAAGCACTCCGGGTCTCCAGGGAAGCCATTTATAACTTTATCTCACAGGGGTTCTGAGGAAAGCAGCCAGTAGAATAGGGAAAAAGCCACAGGGAAAGGGAGACTTTAAGCTGAACTTTGTAATAATTTTGACAAAGCATGAATTTTCCTGGGCAGAAGCCAGGGGTCAAACAGGAAGTACAGATATGAGCACAGAAGCCATGGCAGGCAGGGAGTGGCAGGCACTGAAAGCCCTGCTTGCTTTCTCAGCGGGGAGGCTTGTAGTCTGGGTCAAGATCTCAGCCCCATGCACTGGTGGCCTGGATATAAATTCAGATCTGTGGGCTGTTGGGAGAGTACAGCGGGAATGAGATTAGCTTTGCTGGCTGCATGAGAGCTGGGTAAGGCCTGTCACTGCCGGCTTTCCCCCACTTTCCTGGGGACCTATATGAAGCTGCAGGGGCAGCCATAATCCCCCTTGGAACATAACTCCATTGGCCTGAGAACCACGCCCATTCCCAGCAATGGCCACAGCAAGCCCCACCCAAGGAGACTTTGAGTTCAGACCCACCTAACCCTGCCCCTACCTGATGGTCTTTCTCTACCCATCCTGGTTTTTCTCTACCCACCCTGGTAGCTGACAACAAAATGACAACAAAAGACATAAACTCAAGGGAACTCTAAGACCCTGCTCATCCCCTGAGAAACTCAAATACTTATCCAGGCAACCTTAGGGCAAGCTTGAATCCCTGCTATACTACCACAGCTCATGCTCTTTTGAGGGCACCACCTCCTGGCTGGAAGCCAACCAACTCAAGTCATTAGGAAACCAACTCAACTCTAAGGAAAGAGAAAGCCAACCAACGCAACTCCAAGGAAAGAGAAAACAACAGCTAGTTCAACCACCTGGATAACCAGAAGTCTTGAGTCTGGCCACTTGACAACTTCACTGCTAGCATAACCAGCATTTAAGAAAACCAGTGCACTAAACAAAACTACAAGCAAGGATTCTCACAGAGTCCACTTCACTCCCCTGTTACCTCTACCAGAGCATATGTTGGTATCCATACCTGAGAGACCTGAAGATGGATCACATCACAGGACTCCTTGCAGATACTCCCCAGTACCAGCCTAGAGCCTGGTAGCTCTGCTGGGTGGCTAGATCCAGAAGAGCAATAACAATTACTTTAGCCCAGCTCTTAGGAAGCCCCAAACCTAGGGAAGTAGGGAGAGCACCACATCAAGGATCACCCCATGGGACAAAAGAATCTGAAGAGCAACCCTTGAGTTCCAGATCTTTCCTCTGACATAGTCTACCCAAATGAAAAGGAACAGAAAAACAATTCTGACAATATGACATAATAAAGTTCTATCACACCCCCAAAAGTTCACACTAGCTCACCAGTAATGGATCCAAACCAAGAAGAAATCTCTGAATTGCCAAAAAAAAAATTCAGAAGGTCAATTATTAAGCTACTCAAGGAGGCACCAGAGAAAGGTGAAAAACAACCTAAAGAAATTTTTTAAAATACAGTATATAAATGAAAAAATCTCCAGAGAACTAGATATCATAAATTAAAACATCACAACTTCTAGAAATGAAAAACACAGAGAAATGCAAAATACACTGGAAAGTTTCAACAATAGAATTGAACAAGCAAAATAAACAACTTCAGAGCTCGAAGACAAGGCTTTTGAAATAACAATTTGACAAAGACAAAGAAAAAAGAATCAAAAATAGAATTATGTTGAATTACCAAACCTAAGAATAATTTGAGGGTTCCTTTAAAAGAGAAAGGTTATATTTATATGAAACAGTGCTCTTCTTACTCGAATGTCTGTAGTATTATGCTTCTGTGTTTTAATATTGAATGTTTATTACTCAGTATCTAAACTGTGAGGGGCAGGGTGATGTAGTGGAAAGAACCTTCAAATTATCGTGGGTTCTAATTGATTCTGACAGTTACTAGCTGTGTAAATGATAAGCCACAAACTTTCTCTGAGCCTATGTCTTTATCTGTAAAATGGGAAGAATACTCACTTCACTGGTTTGTTAAAATAATAAATTTAAAAAGACATTCAAAGTACCTGAAAAAACATCTGGCACAAAATAGGCAGTTACTTAAAACAAGTTTTCATTAAAGTTGTGATTCCATTTAAAAAAAAAAAAAAAAAAAGACTGGGGAACTGTTGAGACTGAATAATTGTATTTTGAAATATGAGAAGGACATGAGATTTGGGAGGCTCCAGTGGAGGAACGATATGATTTGGCTCTGTGTTCCCACCCGAATCTCATGTCGAATTGTAATCCTCTCGTGTCAGGGAGGGGCCTGGTGGGAGGTGATTGGATCATGGGAGTGTTTTCCCCCATGCTGTTCTCATGATAGTGAGTTCTCATGAGATCCAATGGTTTAAAATTGTGGCACGTCCCCCACTTGCTCTCTCTCTCTCCTGCCACTATGTAAGATGTGCCTTGCTTCCCTTTCACCCCCTGCCATGATTGTAGATTTCCTGAGGCCTCCCCAGCCATGCATAACTGTGAGTCAGTTAGAACTCTTTTATTTATAAATTACCCAGTCTCTGGTAGTTCTTTATAGCAGTGTAAAAATGGACTAATATACATGCATATGTTCATCACATCACCATTCACAATAGTGAATAGTCACAAAGACATGGAATCAACCCAGGTGCTCGTCAATTATGTATTGAATAAAAAAATGTGGTACATATACACCAGGAAATACTATTATATATAGCCATAAAAAATAAAGAAATCATGTCCTTTGCAGCAATATGGATGTAGCTGGAGGCCATTATCCTAAGCAAATTATTATAACACATAAACAGAAATCCAAATACCACATGTTCTCACTGATAAGTGGGAACTAAATATGGAGTACACATGGACACAAAGAAGGGAATAATAGACACCAGGGCCTATTTGACAGTGGAGGGTGGGAGGAGGGTGAGGATTGAAAAACTACCTATTGGATACTATGCACACTACCTGGGTAATGAAATAACGCATACACCAAATCCCAGTGCTACACGTTTGCAATGTTACATTTACATTTGTACATGTAACAAATCTCCATATGTACCCCCAATCCTAAAATTAAAGTTGGAAGGGGAAAAAAGGAAAATATTTACAGGTGAAATACCTTGATTTTAGAAATTTGTTTTAAATATTGTAGCAAAAAAAAACAGTGGAGTAAAAGGAGTAGATAAGACAAAATTAGACAACTCTAAATGTGATCAATCTCAGTGATGGTGCATTACTTTTTTATTTAAAATTTCTATATTTAAATGTTTTATTTTATTTAAATGATCTTTAAAAATGGATGATTTAAAATTTATTAAATTCTATCTAAATTAAAAAATTTTTAATCATAAAATATTTTTTAGCCATTACACTATAGCTGTGTCTACATGGCACCAAAATAATGAATTGAAATGAGAAAGATTTTGCAGTAGCCGGCCTCAAAGATGACGACTATTAATCCTTGCCTTCTGGTACATATGCATTTGTATAATCCCCTTCCATATCATTTCAGGCTTGCTCTGGGTGACCAAAAGAAACCAGTGGAAGTGATGGTGTGGGACTGCCAATGCTAGATGAGCGAAGACATTTCTGCTTCTGTTTTTTTTCTCTCTTGGATTACTCACTGCAGAGGAAGCCAGCAGCCATGCCATGATAACATTCAAGTAGGTCTATAGAGAGGTTTGAGTGGCATGGAACTAAGGCTTCCTGAAAATAGCCAGCACCAGCTTGCCAGTTGTATGAATGAGTCATCTTGGAAACAGATCCTTCAGTCTCAGTCAAGCCTTGATGACTACAACACTGGCCAACATCTTGACTACACCCTCATGAGAAACTCCAAACCATAATAGCCTAGCTAAGCTGCTCTGTACTATAATTTTGGTTCAGAAAGAGAAGCAGAACCAGTTGGCAACATGTGAATTTATTATAAGAAATTTGCTTATGAAATTGGGGGTGAGGGCTGGCGTGGCAAGTCTGAAGTCCATAGAGCAGCCTTCAGAAAGAGAAGCTCACCAGCAAGCTGGCTTGGAACCCCAGCTGTTGTCCACAGGCCATCAACGAGGGAAGATCACAAACAAGCAAGTTGGAACTCCATGGACACAGGCCAAAGCTGTAATCCACAAATGGAAATCTCCTCTCTCTCCCTTTCTCCCCTCTCCCTCAACTTCAGAAAAGTCCTCAGCCCTCTTTTAAGCCCTTCCAATTGTTTAAGTCGGCCCACCCAATTTAAAGTCAACTGATTAGGGACTGTAATCAGTTGTAAGTGAGTAATCCAAGAGGGCAAAAAAACAGAAGCAGAAATGTCTTTGCTTATCTAGCATTGGCAGTCCCACACCATCACTTCCACTGGTTTCTTTTGGTCACCCAGAGCAAGCCTGAAATGATATGGAAGGGGACTATACAAATGCATAAAGTCAACTGATTAGGGACTGTAATTTTTCAATTACATCTGCAAAATCCCTTCACAGCAGCACCTAGATTTGTGTTTGAATGACTGGGAGAAGGGGTGTGCGTGTGTGGGTGTGTGTGTGTGTATGTGTGTGTGTGTGTGTGCATGCTACAATATGGCTGCTGCATCTTTTCTATTCTCCCCCTCTCATGAGACAATATCTCTAGTTGCCCACTGTATCTGGAAATACACTAGAAAGGGAATTCTGAGGAATATTGTTCAACCTCACCAAGTTGACACATCCCAAAGCCATCACGCACTCTCAAATTCCTGACCAACAGAAACTACAAAGGATAAATTTCGATCCGTTTTAAACCTTTGGGTTTTTCAGACAATTTGTTAGGCAACAGTATGTAACTGATACAGGTTTGATTGAACAGGTTATCTGGAATCAAGTGTAACTACTAACTAGATGGGTAATTACTAAGGAAAAACTGTTGCCTGAAGTCACCTGGGTTTTATTAGGTTTGTACTTAATGAATTCAAATAGTGTGTGTGTGTATAATATTTGTGTGTAAGTTTGGTTTTGTAGATGGGGGCTTATTTGTGGGTGCGGATAGGTTTAGATATGGTCTTCAACAGAATCAGGCTAGCAGAATAACAAAGTGCAAGAAGCATGTCAGGTAGGACATTTTGATTTTTCTCTGAAATACTTGACGGATCTTAATATTTTCTGGAGAATAAAGTAAAAAATACTTGGAAGACTAAATTAGCCCAAACCTCGACTTCAAGATGCCTCACCCTAAAATGATCCTACAACATGAGGTGTGACGTAAAGGAGCGCAGACCGTACAGTCAGACATGTCTGGGCCCTGGCTCCAACTCCATCTCTCACCAATGATATTCACTTGACCACTTTACATAACCTTCCTGAGTCTCAGATTCTGCATTGGTAAAATAATAATATTTAAAGCTGCAGGAGTCTAGGCTTTCCTTTTAGTTGTCAGAGTCTTTGGAGGTTTAAAAAAAACAAAAATATTTGGTCAAGAAGTATGTTAGATTTTATTAAATGAATAGGGCCCAGGCTTGGGAGTCAGGCTATGTTCCAGACACACCTGACTCAGAGATTACATCATCCAGAATGTTACAATATTTTCCTAGTCTTCTGTGAGAAAATACCTGGTCCAACAACCCATATAACAAATGGGAAGAAGAGGTTTCTGGAACTGTCTTGTCCAGAGACTTTATCTCCTTTGATAGTCCATGATTTAAAATTTGATTTAGGTCTTCCATTGTTCTTTGAGGAAAGCAGTTACTGGAACTTCATTGTCCATATTAGTGAAGCTGGTTCCTATCAGGAAAATGAAGGAAGAGAGAAGAGAAGGTGTTTGTTAGGAAATGAGAAGGAATTGCTAAAGAAATTCCTTGGAGCATTGGGAAGATAAAATGAATAGCTATTGTGCAAATACTTGGACATTCACAGCAATGCAAAGCTTTGACATCCTTAGGTGAAAATGGGAAAGAGAAGAAACAAAATGTCCCATCTGCCACATTCACTTTCAATTTAAGTTTCATATTAAAATATGAAAAGTCTCATATTAAAATTGCTGTTTAATGTGTCTTAACATCAACTTCAGATGGTTATATAAGGATTAATACTTATAAAGCCCTAACTTATAAAGCACCAAAAATATAACAGATGCTCAATAAATGCTCAGTCCCTTCTCTTTCCCTTAGTATAGCAAAGGCAGTTTCTTATGCAAGTTTTGATCTCTTCCAGCCTTCTCCGATATATTCCATCCCCCATCCCACCCTCACATCTCTTACCTTGGCATTTCTAAGACAGCTGCACAAGGAAATTCTGTGGGGAGAGAGAATGTCAAGGGACATGTCACTTTCCCACAAAGGAACTCACTCTCCTTCCCATTTTGTTATATGAGTTGTTTGGCCAGATATTTTGTCACAGAAAACTAGGAAAGTACTGTAACATTCTGGATAATGAAATCTCTGAGTCAGGTGTGGGTGGAACATGGCCTAACTCCCAAGATTGGACCCCGTTTATTTAACAGATGCTAAGATTCTTCTTGATTCTGAAGCAGTTTTCTCACAGGTCTAAACAGCCCTGCCTCCAGCGTTTAATCAATGGATGCACTTCAATTCTGCTTAAACGTACTCTTCCACACACTCTGCTCCTCTCAACCCTGACTGTTCAGCAATGTGTTCCCTCAGTGAATGGGCACGTCCAGGTTGACGGGGATTTATATCTCACCTTTTACCTCACAATGCCACTTTAGGAATGGAGAAGCCATTAACCACTGGTTCAAATCATACGGTTCAAACCCAAAATGACTTTAACACTTGTTCTTTTCAGAGACCTACCTTTACAAGCAAAATTTAAATTAAGCAGGATCTCAGAGACAATCTCTTATCCTTTTTTTTTTAATAGGGTTTTTCTTTTTTTCCTGGTGAGGGAAAGGTTTGGAAAAAACATATATACATATGTATGTATATACATATATACATATATTATATATATTTATGTATGTAAAAATATATATATACATACATTATATATTTTTGTTTGTTTGGCCTAGGAGAGAAAGGGATAGAGCCAGAATGTACGTATTTCACTTTTTTAAAAAAAGCATTTAAACCCAGTGCTCAGTACACAAAGGGATGCCTCCAGTAACTGAAAAGGGCTGAACTTCGGCATATTTAATGTTGAATCTGGCAAACAGTTTTAAAGGTTGGTTTTCAAATCTCTGCCCTAGTATCATTTATTTCTCTCAATGCACAAATACCAGGGAGCCAGTGGACCAGAGAAGGTAGATGGATAATTGGGCAACAGCACAACTCATTTCTCAGTTGGCAACCTTTTAAAGCTTTTTAAATCCTAAACAGCAACTTGCCTTTCTATTCCTCTTTTCCTCCTCCTGGCTGATGTCTGCAACAGAGTTTGCTGCCTCTGCTTTGACAGAGGCAAAAAACTCTGTCCACTGTTAATATCAGGAAAAACACCCAACACAAACCTTTGGAGAATACCCCCCCAGGCCTTTTAACAGCTCAGGACATTTCCAGGTCTCCATGTTTCTGCCTAATGGGAAGACCGTGTTTCCAACTTGCACCACAATAGAGAAGTTGTTCATCTTGTGAAAGATGGTGAAATAAAATCCTCTTTCCATTTGAGCAGCAGGTATAAAAAGAGAGCAGAATCCATGTCCTCAATGAGCTCAGCACTGGCAAAAAGCAGAACCGTGGTGCTGCACAAGTGGAGTAGGGTCCCCGAGTTCACATGGATTAACAGCGGGCTTTTTGTAGAGCCATTTTTGAGGGAGCAAATCACCTTAGCAACACTGAAATGAAAAACTTCATATTTAAAACATTGATTGTGGCCAGGTGCAGTGACTCATGCCTGTAATCTCAGCACTTTGGGAGGCCGAGGTGGGTGGATCACCTGTGGTCAGGAGTTCAAGACCAGACCAGCCAATATGGTGAAACCCCATCTCTACTAAAAATACAAAAAATTAGCCAGGCATGGTTAATTGAGTGGGCTCCTCTAATCCCAGCCACTCGGGAGGCTGAGGCAGGAGAATTGCTTGAACCCAGGAGGCAGAGGTTGCAGTGAGCTGAGATTGCACCATTGTACTCCAGCCTTGGCAAGAAAAGCAAAACTCCATCTCAAAAACAAAAAACAACAACAACAACAACAACAAAATTGATTCTCCACTCTGGCTACACATTAGAATCATCTGAATAGAAATAGAAATACCTGGGTCCCACCCCTAGAGATTTTGCATTTTTTTAAGAACTCCAGCAGGAATTTTGATACACAGCCAGGACTGAGAACAGTTGACTGGGAACATGGAGAAAGTTCATAAACAGAGACTGTAGATTAGGATCTTGTTTGCAGAAAAAAACCTCCCAGAGCAAATCAACAGATGAAGATTAGCAGCCCCTGGACAGCACAGTCACATCTTGTGATGGCTCCTTACTCGGAATTTGGGTTTCGTACCAAAATCCAAATGTTACCCAAAATATACAATTTGCTATATATTTCCATGTATATTCATTGTTTAGTAGAGCGTCTCAGCTGAGCCACAACTGGAATGCAAAGTCTAGCTCCTCGCTACTCCCAAGATGTAGTCCTTAGACCAGCAGCAGCAGTATAACCTGGGAGTCTGTTAGGAAGGCAGAGTATCAGCTCCATCCCAGTCCTGCTGAATGAGGATCTGCATTTCATTCAGTGAAATGCATGGAAGGCCATTGTTTCGGACTGAGCTCCAGCACTAGGCCCAATAGAGGAGCCCAAACCAGAATGGAGTCACTTATGCAAGGTGCCATGTTATCAAACTGAACTTTGAAACCGACCAGTTTTCCAAAACCAGGAAATTCACAGCAACCAATCAGAAGGGGCCCAGTTACCTGAGCCAGCAAGATAAGGAAGTAATCTCTATTTTAATCCTATAAGGAAAGTAACTTTTAAATGACCCATTTGCTTTTTGTTCCCTGTTTCTGCTTTCTTCAGTATTTTTCTGCCTATAAAGCCAACCTCATCTGCTCAGTTCATTGGACCACCTATTTTTATAAATGAGACACTGCCTGATTCATGAATCCCTAATAAAGAAAAGTAGATCTTTAAACTTAATTAGTTGTAATTTTGTCTTTTGACAATTTTCACAAGATACTTTCAGGTAGTAAATCTGCTCATTAAAGTTTGGGAAGCAATGATCTCACTGTGAAACTGACAAGCTAGTGACCCCTCCAGAAACTTATTTTTATAAACTGACATAAGGATGGACGGAAAGGTTGCTTTGTTTGATTTGTTTGCAGTTGTGATTTGGTTTAATTCGCTAAAGAATAAGGGGTTTGGTGTGTGGGTGTTTGGAAAGAAAAGAGGAGACAAGAACAATGGATTATGCGTTTTAAGCCCCAGTAGAAAAAATTAGGAAGTCAAAAGGTAAAGAAGCTTTTTTTCCTGAAAGACGTAGTGAGACTCAGGTTACCAAGTGGTACTCTACCAGAACCCACATAATAAACAATAGCAACCAAGATAGGAGAACTCTTCCCACTGCTGTACAAAACCTGACACAACCAGGACTGCTGGGTTTGGAAGCAATGACAGATAGCAGCCTCAGCACATAAACTAGCACTTTGAAGGAGGGTAACAACCAGAGGACAATGATGAGGCTCCTTGTCAAGACAGGCAGCAGTAGCAGCAGAAATAGAATTGTTCTTATGTATACATGCCTGGCACACAGCAGGTACTTGACAAATACCCATTGAATGAATAGGTGAATGGGTGACACCACCAGGCGGACTTCAAGAATAAACAGAGGGAGAGAGTTTGTAAGGGGACTGAGCAATACAGTAGTGGAGATAGCACAAAGAATCATCAGAATCTAAATATTAATTTAGAATTTGGCCCCATTTGTACTCATAGACACTACAGTATGAGTGTCATCCTATCAAGTAAGTCCTTTTGTTGTCATTATAAGATCCAAACAGAAAAATGTCCAGGTGTTGTCATAATCCAGAAATTCCTGGAGTAGATGGACCACCATCTGACCATAACAGCCAAAATTATCATCCCCAGAACTTATTATTCAAAAAAACTGATAAGGAAAAAAAATGAAGCACTTTTTCTGCCTTTCCTGTATAAACTTCACCTCACAGTAATCAAATAGTTGATGGGAGAAAGTTCTTTATAGAAAAATTCCGGGTAATAATTTTTAGGAATGATAGATTATCATAGCTTGGCCAAACACTGATGATGACTGGATCCCACACTCAGAGATTCTGGTCTGATTCCCCTAAAGGTGGCCTACCAATGAGATACGAGGAGGGTTAAACTCTCCCCAGGTGGTTATAGTGAGAAGCAAAGTTGACACTGCTGATACAGGCAATGCCCACCAATGGCTGCTAGAACAATTAGATCGAAAAAGTGCTGGCCTAGAATAGATGGACCAAGTGAATAATATCTAAATCCACTGATCAATCCTAACATCATAAAAAGATGGGATAAAGTAGGAAGTATCCAACACCATCTATAAAGTATTCTTGTCAAAATGTCAACCTGAATCTGATCAAGCCTCTTAATTTAACTACCAGTTACAGGAACAGAAGAACAGGTTATTGGGCACCCTGAGGATGCAATGAGCAAAATCCAAGATAGGGAATGTCTATAGGACAAATAATGCAATTTCTCCAACAAATACATTATTCAAAAAATGAAATAGGAGAGGGGACCTATAGATGTTTAAATCTTAAAAGAAAAAGATCAATGCAATGCATAGACTTGATTTGAATCCTAATTTGAACAAACCAACAGCTTTTTTTCAATTTGTATGAGACAATCAAGGAAAACTGAATATTGCTAGATATTTGATGATATTAAGACATTTATGGCTGGGTAGGATGGCTCATGCCTGTAATCCCAATACTACGGGAGGCTGAGGCCCTAGGGAGGGTTCACTTTGGGAGGATGGCCTGAGGCCAGGAGTTCAAGACCAGAATGGGCAGCATAGTGACACTCTCTCTTTAGAAAAAAAGAGACATTATGTTCATTGGTTAGGTCAGCAAATCTTTTCTTTTTTTTTTTTATTATACTTTAAGTTCTAGGGTACATGTGCACAACGTGCAGGTTTGTTACATATGTATACTTGTGCCATGTTGGTGTGCTGCACCCATCAACTCGTCACTTACATCAGGTATAACTCCCAATGCCATCCCTCCCCCCTCCCCCCTCACCATAATAGGCCCCGGTGTGTGATGTTCCCCTTCCCAAGTCCAAGTGATCTCATTGTTCAATTCCCACCTAGGAGTGAGAACATGTGGTGTTTGATTTTCTGTTCTTGCAATACTTTTCTAAAAAGGCCAGATAGCAAATGTTTTAGATTTTGTGTGTGATATGGTTTGGCTGTGTCTCCACCCAAATCTCATCTTGAATTTCCACATGCTGTGGGAGGGACCCAGTGGAAGGTAATTAAATCATGGGGGGCAGGTCTTCCCCATGCTGTTCTCATGACAGTGAATAAGTTTCATGAGATCTGATGGTTTTAAAAAGGGGAGTTTCCCTGCACATGCTGTCTTCTCTTGTCTGCCACCACGTAAGATGTGCCTTTCACCTTTCACCTTTCACCATGATTGTGAGGCCTCCCCAGCCATGTGGAACTATAAGTTCAATAAACCTCTTTCTTCTGTAGATTACCCAGTCTAAGGTACGTCTTTATCAGCAGCATGAAAACAGACTAATACAGTGTGTCTACAGTCCCTGTTGCAACTACTCAACTATATCTTTATAGCCTGAAAGTAGCCACAAACACATAAACAAATAGGTGTGACTGTGTTCCAATAAAATATTATTTACAAAAACAGGTAATTCCATGAATTCTGCCAATCTCTGTTTCAGAGATACATTCAGAAGAGCCTATAGATGAAAGTACAAAATGCATGGAATTTGCTCCTAAACCTTATGTTGGAAAGGAGGGGAATGTGAGTGGAGAGTATGAATGAAACCAAGTTGGTCATGTGTTGATTATTAGCTGAGGATGGAAATATGGGAATTCATTATACTTGTGGTTCTCAAAATGTGACCCCTGGACCAGCAGCAGCAGCATCACCCAGAAACTTGTTAGAAATGCAAATTGCAAGCCCCACTTCATATCTCTTGACAGAAACTCTGGGAATAAATCTCAGCAATCTATTTTTATGAGTCTTCCAGGTTATTTTAATGCACACTAGCATTATTCTCTCTCTGCGTGTACTCTCCTATATATCTGAAATTCTTATATAGTAAAAAGTTGAGTTTTTTAAATCTGATTCCCAAAGTGGCCACACCAATAAGCAGTGTCTTTTAGGCAATATCAGTTGTTTTCACTGGAGTATGACACATTCCTGTGGCAGACAAATTTTAAAATTCAAATGAAAACAACCTCTTTTGAAATGCTTATTAGGTCTATTACCTAACTCTAAACAAATGACTAGCATACACATTTTTGTATAGTCTTGGCTTTTCAAAAAATCATTATTAGTAGTAGTAAAACAGAAGCCTACCCACCAAAAGTTTATTTTGTGTGTACCATTGGTTGAACATCTTTATTAATTTTTCAGGAAAAAAATCATTTGGTCTGGAAACAATGCCATTATTGAGAATACATTTTCCTAATACCCAATTTTCGTGTATGTGTGTATATGTGTGCATTCTGATTCTTTTATTATTATTATTACACTTCAAGTTCCAGGGTATATGTGCACAATGTGCAGGTTTGTTACATACGTATACATGTGCCATGTTGGTGTGCTGCACCTGTTAACTTGTCATTTACATTAGGTATATCTCCTAGGCTATTCCTCCCCGCTCTCCCCACCCCATGACAGACCCCAGTGTGTGATGTTCCCCACCCTGTGTCCAAGTGTTCTCATTGTTCAATTCCCACCTATGAGTGAGAACATGCAGTGTTTGGTTTTCTGTCCTTGTGATAGTTTGGTCAGAATGATAGTTTCCAGCTTCATATCCCTACAAAGGACACGAACTCATCCTTTTTTATGGCTGCATAGTATTCCATGGTGTATATGTGCTACATTTTCTTAATCCAGTCTGTCACTGATGGACATTTGGGTTGGTTCCAAGTCTTTGCTATTGTGAATAGTGTTGCAATAAACATATGTGTGCAAGTGTCTTTATGGCAGCATGATTTACAATCCTTTGGAATACCCTATTTTCTATAAGTATCAAATATCCTTTTCAAGATTTTGTGACATTTTTACAATGATTTACACCATTTATAATTATGATATTTTGGGCTTCTAACATGGCCAAACAGGAACAGCTCCAATCTACAGCTCCCAGTGAGATTGACGCAGAAGACAGGTGATTTCTGCTATTCCAACTGAGGTACGTGGTTCATCTCACCGGGAGTGGTTGGAGAGTGGGTGCAGCCCACAGAGGGCATGCCAAGGCAGGGTGGGGCATCACCCCACCCAGGAATCACAAGGGGTCAGGGGATTTCCCTTTCCTAGCCAAGGGAAGCCATGAGTTTCTATAACTGGAGGAGCAGTACACTTCTGCCCAAATACTGCACTTTTCCCACAGTCATTGCAACAAGGAGATTCCCTCCTGTGCTTGACTCAGTGGGTCCCATGCCCATGGAGCCTTGCTGGCTGCTAGTGCAGCAGTCTGAGATCAACCTGAGACCCTGGAACTTGGTAGGGGGAGGGTTGTCCACCATTGCTGAGGCTTGAATAGGCAGTTCTATGTTCACAGTGTAAACAAAGCTTGAACTGGGCAGAGCACACCACAGCTCAGCAAGACCTACTGCCTCTCTAGGTTCCACCTCTGGGGGCAGGGCATATCTGAACAAAAGTCAGCAGACAGCTTCTCCAACTTAAATGTCCCTGCCTCACAGCTCTGAAGAGAGGAGTGGTTCTCCCGGCATGGAGTTCAAGCTCTGTTAATGGACAGACTGCCTCCTCAAGTGGGTCCCTGACCCCTGGGTAGCCTGACCGGAGATACTTCCCAGTAGGGTCCAACAGACACCTCATACAGGTGGATGCCCTTCTGGGACAAAGCTTCCAGAGGAAGGATCAGGCAGCAATATTTACAGTTCTGCAGCCTCTACTGGTGATACCCAGGCAAACAGGGTCTGGAGTGGACCTCCAGCAAACTCCAACAGACCTGCAACTGAGAGGCCTGTCTGTAAGAAGGAAAACTAACAAAAGAAATAAATAACATCAACATCAACAAAAGGGACCTCCACACCAAAACCCCATCCAAAGGTCACCAACATCAAACATCAGAGGTAGATAAAACCACAAAGATAGGGAGAAACCAGAGCAGAAAGACTGAAAATTCCAAAAACCTGAACACCTCTTCTCCTCCAAAGGAACACAACTCCTCACCAGCAAGGGAACAAAACTGAATGGAGAATGAGTTTGATGAGTTGACAGAAGTAGGCCTCAGAAGGTCAGTAATAACAAACTTCTCCAAGCTAAAGGAACATGTTCTAACCCATTGCAAGGAAGTTAAAAACCTTGAAAAAATGTTAGATGAATGGCTAACTAGAATAATCAGTGTAGAGAAGAGCTTAAATGACCTGATGGAGCTGAAAGCCACAGTACAAGAACTTTGTGAAGCATACACAAGCTTCAATGCCAATTCAATCAAGCAGAAGAAAGGATATCAGTGATTGAAGATCAAATTAATGAAATAAAGTGAGAAGACAAGATTAGAGAAAAAAGAGTGAAAAGAAATGAACAAAGCCTCCAAGAAATATGGGACTATGTGAAAAGACCAAATCTACTCCTGATTGGTGTACCTGAAAGTGACAGGGAGAATGCAACCAAGTTATGAAACACTCCTCAGGATATTATCCAGGAGAACTTCCCCATCCTATCAAGGCAGGCCAACATTCAAATTCAGGAAACCACAGAGAACACCACAAAGATACTCCTCGAGAAGAGCAACCCAAGACACATAATTGTCAGATTCAACAAGGTTGAAAGGAAGGAAAAAATGTTAAGAGCAGCCAGAAAGAAAGGTCAGGTTACCCACCAATGGAAGCCCATCAGACTAACAGCAGATCTCTTGGCAGAAACCCTACAAGTCAGAAGAGGGAGGGGGTCCATATTCAACATTCTTAAAGAAAAGAATTTTCAACCCAGAATTTCATGTCCAGCCAAACTAAATTTCATAAGTGAAGGAGAAATAAAATCCTTTACAGACAAGCAAATGCTGAGAGATTTTGTCACCACCAGGCCTGCCTCACATGAGTTCCTGAAGGAAGCACTAAACATGGAAAGGAACAACCGGTACCAGTCACTGCAAAACATACCAAATTGTAAAGACCATTGACACTAGGAAGAAACTGCATCAACTAATGGGCAAAATAACCAGCTAACATCATAATAACAGAATTAAATTCACACATAACAATATTAACCTTAAATGTAAAAGGGCTAAATGCCCTAATTAAAAGACACAGACTGGCAAATTGGATAAAGTCAAGACCAATCTGTGTGCTGTATTCAGGAGACCCATCTCATATGCAAAGACACACATAGGCTCAAAATAAAGGGATAGAGGAAGATCTATCAAGCAAATGGAAAAAAAAAAAAAACAGGGGTTGCATCCTAGTATCTGATAAAACTGACTTTAAACCAATAAAGATCAAAAGAGACAAAGAAGGCTATTACATAATGGTAAAGGGATCAATTCAACAAGAAAAGCTAACCATCCAATTTATATATGCACCCAATACAGGAGCACCCAGATTCATAAAGCAAGTTCTTAGAGACCTACAAAGAGACTCAGACTCCCACACGATAATAATGGGAAATTTTAACACCCCACCGTCAATATTAGACAGATCAATAAGACAGAAAATCGACAAGGATATCCAGGACTTTAACTCAGCTCTGGACCAAGCTGACCTAATAGACATCTACAGAACTCTCCACCCCTAATCAACAGAATATACATTCTTCTCAGCACCACATCACACTTATTCCAAAATTGACCACATAATTGAAAGTAAAATACTCCTCAGCAAATGTAGAAGAACAGAAATCACAACAAACTGTCTCTCAGACTATAGTGCAATCAAATTAGAATTCAGGATTGAGAAACTCACTCAAAACCACACAATTACATGGAAACTGAACAATCTGCTCCTGAATGACTACTGGGCAAATAACAAAATGAAGGCAGAAATAAAGATGTTCTTTGAAACCAATGAGAACAAAGACACAACACACCAGAATCTCTGGGACACATTTAAAGCAGTGTATGGAGGGAAATTTATAGCATTAAATGCCCACAAGAGAAAACAGGAAAGATCTAAAATTGACACCCTAACATCACAATGAAAAGAACTAGAGAAGCAAGAGCAAACACATTCAAAAAGTAGCAGAAAGCAAGAGATAACTAAGATCAGAGAAGAACTGAAGGAGATAGAGACACAAAACATCCTTCAAAACATCAGTGAATCCAGGAGCTGGTTTCTTGAAAAGATCAACAAAATTGATAGACCACTAGAAAGACTAATAAAGAAAAAAAGAGAGAAGAATCAAATAGACACAATAAAAAATGATAAAAGGGATATCACCACCGACCCCACAGAAATATAAACTACCATCAGAGAATACTATAAACACCTCTACGCAAATAAACTAGAAAATCTAGAAGAAATGGATAAATTCCTTGACACATACAAGACTAATCCAGGAAGAAGTTGAACCTCTGAATAGACCAATAACAGGCTCTGAAATTGAGGCAATAATTAGTAGCTTACCAACCAGAAAAAGTCCAAATCCAGACGGATTCACAGTCGAATTCTACCAGAGGTACAAGGAGGAGATGGTACCATTCCTTCTGAAACTATTCCAATCAATAGAAAAAGAAGGAATCCTCCCTA
>NW_012120376.1:5602323-5603497 GCF_000951035.1 Colobus angolensis palliatus
ATCATTAAAAGTCAGGAAACAACAAGTGCTGGAGAGGATGTGGAGAAATAGGAACACTTTTACACTGTTGGTGGGATTGTAAACTAGTTCAACTATTGTGGAAGACAGTGTGGTGATTCTTCAGGATCTAGAACTAGAAATACCATTTGACCCAGCCATCCCATTACTGGGTATATACCAAAGGATTATAAATCATGCTGCTGTAAAGACACAGGCACACATATGTTTATTGTGGCACTATTCACAATAGCAAAGACTTGGAACCAACCCAAATATCCAACAATGATAGACTGGATTAAGAAAATGTGGCACGTATACACGATGGAATACTATGCAGCCATAAAAAAAATGATGAGCTCATGTCCTTTGTAGGGACATGGATGAAGGTGGAAACCATCATTCTCAGCAAACTATCACAAGGACAAAAAACCAAACACCGCATGTTCTCACTCATAGGTGGGAATTGAACAACGAGAACACTTGGAAGGGGAACATCACACACCGGGGCCTGTTGTGGGGTGGGAGAAGGGGGTAGGGATAGCATTAGGAGACACACCCAATGTAAATGACGAGTTAATGGGTGCAACACACCAACATGGCACAGGTATACATATGTATACAACCTGCACATTGTGCACATGTACCCTAGAAATTAAAGTATAATAAAAAATATATAAAAAGAACACAGACCTCAGAAATAATACCACACATCTACAACCATCTGATCTTTGACAAACTTGGCAAAAACAAGCAATGGGGAACGTACTCCCTATTTAATAAATAGTGCTGGGAAAACTGGCTAGCCATATGTAGAAAGCTTAAACTGGATCCCTTCCTTACACCTTAAACAAAAATTAACTCAAGATGGATTAAAGACTTAAATGTAAGATCTGAAATCATAAAAACCCTAGAAGAAAACCTAGGCAAAACCATCCAAGACATAGGCATGGGCAAAGACTTCATGACTAAAACACCAAAAGCAATGGCAACAGAAGCCAAAATAGACAAATGGGATCCAATTAAACTAAAGAGCTTCTGCACAACAAAAGAAATTATCATCAGAGGGAACAGGCAACCTACAGAATGGGAGAAAAGTTTTGCAATCTACCCATCTGACAAAGGGCTAATATCCAGAATCTACAAAGAACTTAAACAAATTTACAAGAAAAAAACA
>NW_012120376.1:5603547-5613178 GCF_000951035.1 Colobus angolensis palliatus
AATTTACAAGAAAAAAACAAACAACCCCATCAAAAAGTGGACGAAGGATATGAACAGACACTTCTCAAAAGAAGACATTTATGCAGCCAACAGACATATGAAAAAATGCTCATCATCAATGGTCATTAGGGAAAGGCAAATCAAAACCACAATCAGCTACCATCTCTTGCGAGTTAGAATGGCGATCATTAAAAAGTCAGGAAACAACAGATGCTGGAGAGGATGTGGAGAAATAGGAATGCTCTTACACTGTTGGTGGGAGTCTAAATTAGTTCAACCATTGTGGCAGACAGTGTGGCAATTCCTCAAGGATCTAGAACTAGAAATACCATTTGACTCAGCAATCCCATTACTGGGTATACACCCAAAGGATTATAAATCATTCTACTATAAAGACACATGCACACATAAGTTTGTTGCAGCACTATTCACAACAGCAAAGACTTGGAACCAACCCAAATGTCCATCAATAATAGACTGGATAAAGAAAATGTGGCACATAAACACCATGGAATACTATGCAGCCATAGGAAAAAAGATGAGTTCATGTCCTTTGTAGGGACATGGATGAAGCTGGAAACCATCATTCTCAGCAAAATATCACAAGGACAGAAAACCAAACACTGCATGTTCTCACTCATAAGTGGGAGTTGGACAATGAGAACACATGGACACAGGGAGGGGAACATCACACACTGGGGCCTGTTGGGGGTGGGGGTTGGCGGAGGGATAGTGTTAGGAGAAATACATAATGTGAATGATGAGTTGATGGGTGCAGCAAACCAACATGGCACATGTATACCTGTGTAACAAACTTGCATGTTGTGCACATGTACCCTAGAACTACACTAGTATAATAAAAAAAAAAAAAGAAAGAAAGAAAGAAATGAAGTTTGTGGAGCAATTCTCCATTAATCTGTAAAATTTATTCTGGTTCTTATAAAATGAAGATGCTCTACGGATAGCAAAACAGTAAGTAACATGCTTTTTTGTTGCATAAATTGACTTCAGATTCCTTCATCTCTGTGTTACCGAGTGTTAGTGTATCAACTATTCATTCTAAAACTACTGATGGTGACAATAAATCTAGAGGAGGCACCCAGAACATCATATATTGTATCTAATACAACATCAGTAGAGGTTACATCATTTCCGTTTCTTGACCTGATTTGCCTAAATGCCTTTAGTCTATCAAGATGGAAATGCACTAACGAAAGTTGGATTTTTTTTTATGTCCAACGTTCAGTATTTTAAAAAGCATATTGTCTATCAAGTAACTAATCCAGGCATATTGTATTCATTATGTACAATAGCATACAAATTATCCTCTCATAATAAAGTGAATTATTTTATTATTTAATATAATTTGGTTGCAAGACATAGAAATGGCCTGGCTAACTCATGCAGAAAAAGAAATGTATGGGGGAAAGATGGGATAACTCACAAAATGGAATTGAATGGGGAATAAACATGCTCAGAAAGGGCAGGAACTAAGGCAACCCCAGGCAAAAGCAGAAGCGTGACCTGAGGCATGTCACTTCAGGGAGTACTGCAGAGATTACGAAGGAAAAGTGCCTGATATTTTGGGTGTTTATATCACTCTTCTCACAAATGTAAATGCCTTCCAGTCATCAGGTCACTGATTGATAGCCCCACAAAAGCAAAACTAGGGTGCTGTTAAAAAGAGGGATAGCTAGTAGGAGGCAAGAAAAGCAAATGTTCACTGCAATCATTAATTTTTAAAATGGGCAAAATACCACTTAAAAGCAAGCCAATTATGGGAATCCCTTATTCAAGAAGTAAAGGCCACCAAGAAAGTTGTTCATAACACAAAGCCTGTTACCTTTTTAGTTCTGGTTATATAATTGAAGACACATACACATACATATACATATCCAAAAATATGAGTAAAAATTATAAAGTATGTAAGTGTGAATCATATTCAGCCTAATAATACAGAAAGTTCATTCATTTATTTATCCACAAATATTTAGACACTGTTCTAAATAGTAAGGATGCAGCATTGAAAAAAAAAAAGTTTTTAAAGCCCTGCCTTGCAGAACTTATCTATTAATCAGAGGGAGACAAACAAAAGACAAAATAAGTAGGTTATGTAGTATCTTAGAAGGTAATCATTGCTACAGAGAAAAACAAATAAGGGAAGACTGATAGGGAATACCAGGTCAGGGCTATGAATCTAAAGAGAGTGGCAGGAAAGATCTTACTGAGATGACAGTGGAACAAAGACTTGTACGAAGAGAGGGAGTAAGTCAGGCAAACATCTGAAGGAAAGTGTTACAGGAAGAAGGTATTCCAGTAAGTGCAAGGCATTGAGCCTAGTCACATAAGACCTTGTAGGCCACTGTGAAGCCTTTGGCTTTTTCTCTAAGTGGGAAACCCACGTTGCAGAGAATTAATATCCCACCCAAAAATTTATCCTTCTTTTGAATCATCTTTCTAAGCCAAAACCTGTCAAATTTAGACGTTCTCTTCCCCCTTGCTCTCAAAGCCTATCTCTACTCTTTCTAGACTACTAAAGATTTCTGCAATAGCCAGGCATTGTCTTCTTCCCATACATTTCTTTTTCTGCTTAAGTTAGCCAGGCCATTTCTACTTCTTGCAACCAAATCATCTTAATTGATAAAAATAATTCACTTTATCATTAGAAAAGAATTTGTATATTATATAGATTGAATGCAATATGCCTGGATAAGTTGTTTTGTAGAAAACACGCTTGCTAAGGTATTGAATGTTTAACACTAAAAAGCCAACTTTCAGTAGTGCATTTTAATCCTGTTAGACTAAAGGCATTTAGGCAAATCAGATGAAGAAGTAGCAATGGGCTGGGTGCAGTAGTTCATGCCTGTAATCCTAGAGCTTTAGGAGGCCAAGGCAGGATGATCACTTGAAGCCAGCAGCTGGGGACCAGCCCGGGCAACATAGCAAGATCCTAGCTCTACAAAAATAAAACGGTGTGGTGGCACATGCCTATAGTCCTAGCTATGTAGGAGGTTGAGGTGGGAGGATTGTTTGAGCCTAGGAGTTCAAAGGCTGCAGTAAGCTAGGATCACACTACTGTACACCAGCCTGGGTGACAGAGTTAAGACC
Organism: Colobus angolensis palliatus; assembly: GCF_000951035.1. NCBI lineage: Eukaryota > Metazoa > Chordata > Mammalia > Primates > Cercopithecidae > Colobus > Colobus angolensis. The sequence continues at coordinate 5,606,656 of NW_012120376.1, forward strand.
TTGTCTCAAAAAAAAAAAGAAGAAGAAGAAGAAGTAGAAATAATGTAACCTACTCAACTCTACAAGTCAATGTCCAACCAGGAGACAGAAACTACATAATAATTTTAACAGGGAACCTTTATAACAGAAGATTAGAGTTCTGATGGATAAGCTAATAAGAAGTAAAGACAATTCTAAAGAATACAGATATTACAAATACCACCCCTAGGCTGAGACAGAGTACCCAAGAAAGAACTCCTCTCCTTCTACGGCTGACATCCAGACCTTGTTGGAGAGAGCACCGTCATAGCACACTGGAGAGAGAGAAGTCAACAAGGTGCCATACTGGTGGAACTTTCTGGAAATCTGTCTGGGGCACCAGAGAAAGCCATACACAGGGAGATGTCATGCATTGGAACTTGTTGCAGAACTGCCAAGGGACTACCAGGGGATGATGCTGGATGCTGGAATGCTGTTGGTTGCCATGCACTGCAGAAGCTGAGCCCTGGAGAAGCCATTCACTAAAGGAGCCCAATGCTGGAGAAGACATACTTTGCAGAAACTGAGTACTAAAGAAAGCTGTGCCCTGTATACACTGACAGAATGGCAAGGCAAAAGCCATGCACAGAGCAGGAGCCTATCAAGAAAAAACACTGGAACTAGGAAGAAAAACATACTCTTCTCCAATATTTCTCCTGCACCCTCTATTGACAAAGCTTAACATCATGCCAGCTGGTAAAACAGAAAAATTTCAAGGGCCCTTCTCCATTTTCAAAGAGCAGGCAATAAATAGTGCATTCAAACCTGAGAAGCAGCAAATTAGTAACTGGCAAACAATCTGCTTTTGTTTGAATACAATATTCAAGTATAACTATAGATTAACTGCAATATTATACTTCTGTAAATGTTGCTACTTTCCACTGCAACGTACTCTCCCAGCTAAAGAAATCCAAAACCATGCATAAGTGTGAAGCTCCAGGTTCTGAAAAGTATAGTCTATCTGGTCTGAAAATTCTACACTTATACATGAATGTCTGTTTAGGGCCTTGGAGAATTCCCTCATCAAAGAATCTTTTGCATAGATTTGGATGCATGCTGTTCTATCTAATCATAAATTCAAATGATTTGTATTCACTTTAAATTCTTGCCTCTTGATATTTGGGTAATTTTTCTTTCTGAGATAAGCACATAATTGTTGTCTACCTTTACCTGGATACATTATGAACAACGGCAGAGTAAGATATATCATGATGGAAAACCATTGGCTCTATGTCAGACAGACTTGGTTTTAAGTTCTGACTCCACCACTTGCCAGGTGTGTGGCCTTAAGTAGATCATTGTTTCTCTGTGAGCTTCAATTTCCTCACCTCTTACTTGGGATGATAACACCCACTATGCAGGATTTAAAGCTACTGTATAGAACACCTAGTAAAATACTTGCCCCAGAAAAAGCATCTATTTTAAAAGATGGCCTGGATCTGGAAATTACACTGCTTTGATAACATTAGGGGTTTTATTCACCTGCCCATAGTGGACATTGCTAGCATGCTAAGTTAATTCAAACTTTCATTCCAAAGACGATTATGGTGGCATAAAATAAAGCTTTATCAAATGTTCCATTAATGACAATAGAAATTTTAAACAATATTCCAGAGTTATAGGAAAAAACACCAAAGGTTAATAGAGACTCTTGGAAATATTAGTTTTCCCTTTGATGCCTCTCCCTGACTTTTGTTATTCTTCATAAGTAAAAGATGATTTTAAAAGTAAAATTCCCTTTCCTCGTAAAAGCATCTTGCTATAATAATTCTATTCCCAACTTAGAAAATTCAAATAACTACTTAAGGGAAAATAAACCACTTCTTTACATTAAATGCAGCTGTTTACAAGTGCTTACCAAATGGAATCAGATGCTGTGCTAAAGAACTGTGAAAATAAAATTCAAACTTGAGATCTGTATACTTTGCTTAAAAATGCCAGAATGAGGCCAGACATGGTGGCTCCTGCCTGTAATCCCAATATTTGGGGAGGCCAAGGCAGGAGGATCGCTTAAACCTAGGAGTTCAGGACCCACCTGGGCAACATGGCAAGATCCTCTCTCCATTCAACATACATTTTTTTTTAGATGGAGTCTTGATCCGTCACCTAGACTGGAGTGCAGTGGTGCAATCTTAGCTTGCTGCAACCTCCACCTCCCAGGTTCAAGCGATTCTCCTGCCTCAGCCTCCAAAGTAGCTAGGATTACAGGCGCCCACGACCACGCCTGCTAATTTTTGTATTTTTAGTAGAGACAGAGTTTCACCATGTTGGCCAGGCTGGTCTCAAACTCCTGACCTCAGGTGATCTGCCCACCTCAGCCTCCCAAAGTTTGGGATTACAGGCATGAGCCACCACACCTGGCCCATAAAATATTAATTTTTTTAAAACCACCAGAATTAACTCACTCTCAAGTTTTTCATCACAATAAACAAATTGTTAGAACTTTCATCCAGTTTAATCTCTATTTCCAAAAACCACAATGGACTTTCTAGCCTGTATGTTCCTCGGTTCATTTTACATTACCAATGTCTTTCATATTCAGACCACACAGGATGCCAAATATTTTTTCTCTTTTTAAAAATAGACATCAGCCAGAGAAGAACATAGCTCTTTGGCAACAGAGTTCTGAAGTTTCCTCTAAACCGATGGAATTCTTGACAAGATCACAAAAACCAGAGTATAATGGAATCCAGGTGTTAAACTAATTATTAATTTAACCATTAATGAAGGAAAAAAATATTAATCCTTGATGCAAGTTGTTGTGTTATTACAGAATCCATCATAATGAAGTAATGACCCCACTTTGATCAGAGGTTAACTGTACAAATGGTAGTGTATTAACCAAATGTTAATGAGTTGTGTGTATGGCATCAGGTAAGCTGGAGATGGCAGAGGAAGCTATTGTGATAGACAGATAATTACAATGGAAGTCATGTCTTGGGTAATGAGCAGGATTCACATCACACCTTTCCAGTCACAGCACAATTTCTTTAGCTCTGTTTATAGTAATCTGTGGGATTATCTGACAGCAAGGTGACATTTTGACTTTGGAACAATTTTTTCTCATAGAAAGCACAATTACCCACTGATATTGTGATATGCAATTAAATACAGCCATGTGGGGTAATTTAGATTTTTTTAATGTACAAACAGTGAATATATTATTGTTCATTGGCACATGAGATTATTTAGTCCTTGTATGTAGCCCTTTTGGTCTGAATGTCTTGGTAATATGCAAATTGATACATTCTGAAATTTTTTAATTGCCTATTATTTAAACAAGAAGTTTCAATTTTCTAAATATAGGAGAACACTGGGAGCTAAAATTAGTATCTGTGATGGATCAGATCTTTACTGTATGTAGACACTGTGTTTCAAGGAACATTATTTGGCTCATATTCTACCTAAACCCATTTAACCAAAAAATCTATATTATATAAGAATTTCATCACAGTGTAAAATTTGATATGCTGGAAATATGTATTAATTATTATGAGTCTCGTTATTTTATTTAAACTCACGGAGATATCAATAATGCATCACACTGAGTATGCAAAAGAGGGAAACCTCTTTTTGTATCGTTTCTAGGCTTTGCCAAGTTCAGGGGCAATCCTTTCCCTTGAGAGAGTGTGTGTGTTTGTGTGTGTGTACACATGCACGCACATACATGCATTCATATTTGTCTACATTTAGCCCTCTTTCAATTAATTGCATGTAAAGTGATAAAGTTTCACCCCACATTGGTTTCTCTTGCTATTTCTCAGAACCAACCTCATCTCTCCTTAAAGTGTATTCAGGAGAAATCAGTATTTTGTGTGTGTGTGTGTGTGATTTTTAATTTTTTGTAATTTTTATTATACTTCAAGTTCTGGGTTAAATGTGCAGAACGTACAGGTTTGTTACATAGGTATACACGAGCCCTGGTGTTTTGCTGCACCCATCAACCCATCACCTACATTAGGTATTTCTCCTAATGTTATCCCTCCCCTAGCCACCTCCCCCCAACAGGCCCCAGTGTGTGATGTTCCCCTCCCTGTGTCCACATGTTCTCATTGTTCAACTCCCACTTATGAGTGAGAACACACAGTGTTTGGTTTTCTGATCTTGTGATAGTTTTCTGAGAATGATGGTTTCCAGCTTCATCTATGTCCCTGCAAAGGACATGAACTCATCCTTTTTTATGGCTGCATAGTATCCATGGTGTAAATGTGCCACATTTTCTTAATCCAGTCTGTCATTGATGGATATTTGCACTGGTTCCAAGTCTTTGTTATTGTGAATAGTGCTGCAATAAACATACGTGTGCATATGTCTTTATCATAGAATGATATATAATCCTTTGGGTATATGCCCAGTAATGGGATTGCTGGGTCAAATGGCATTTCCAGTTCTAGATCCTTGAGGAATTGCCACACTGTCTTCCACTATGGTTGAACTAATTTACACTCCTACCAACAGGTAAAATTTTTTCTGTTTCTCCACATCCTCTCTAGGATCTGTCATTTCCTGACTTTTTAACGATCACCATTCTTATTGGTGTGAGATGGTATCTCATTGTGGTTGTGATTTGCATTTCTCTAATGACCTGTGATGATGAGCATTTTTTTTTCTTTTTTTTTTTCTTTTTAAGAAATCAGTATATTTGGGGTAGTGCCAAGATAGCCAAATAGGAATAGCTCCAGCCTCTGGCTCCCAGCGTGAGCAACACAGAAGACGGGTGATTTCTGCATTTCCAACTGAGGTACCGGGTTCATCTCACTGGGGCATGTTGGACAGCAGGCGCAGGTCAGTGGTCACAGCCCAACAAGCGAGGCACGAAGCAGGGTGAGGCATCACCTCACCAGGGAAGCACAAGCGGGAAGGGAATTCCCCTTCCTAGCCAAGGGAAACCGTGACACACAACACTTGGAAAATCGGGTCACTCCCACCCTAATACTGCACTTTACCAAGGGTCTTAGCAAATGGCACACCAGGAGATTATATCCCGCACCTGGCTCAGAGGGTCCCACGCCCACGGAGCCTCCCTCATTGCTAGCACAGCAGTCTGAGATCTAACTGCAAGGCTGCAGCAAAGCTGGGGGAGGGGTGCCCGCCATTACTGAAGCTTAAGTAGGTAAACAAAGTGGCCAGGAAGCTCTAACTGGGGGGAGCCCACCACAGCTCAAGGAGGCCTGACTGCCTCTGTAGACTCCACCTCTGGGGACAGGGCATAGCTAAACAAAAGGCAGCAGAAACCTCTGCAGATGTAAATGTCCCTGTCTGACAGCTTTGAAGAGAGTAGGGTTCTCCTAGCAGGCAGTTTGAGATCTGAGAACAGACAGACTGCCTGCTCAAGTGGGTCCCTGACCTCCAAGTAGCCTAACTGGGAGACATCCCCCACTAGGGGCAGACTGATATCTCACACCTCACACAGCCAGGTACACCTCTGAGACGAAGCTTCCAGAGGAACAATCAGACAGCAACATTTGCTGTTCAGCAATATTCACTCTTCTGCAGCTTCCGCTGCTGATACCCAGGCAAACAGCGTCTGGAGTGGACCTCGAGCAAACTCCAAGAGACCTGCAGCTGAGGGTCCTGACTGTTAGAAGGAAAACTAACAAACAGAAAGGACACCCACACCAAAACCCCATCTGTACGTCACCATCATCAAAGACCAAAGGTAGATAAAACCACAAAGATGGGGGAAAAGCAGAGCAGAAAAGCTGAAAATTCTGAAAATCAGAGCACCTCTCCCCCTCCAAAGGAACGCAGCTCCTCGCCAGCAGCAGAGCAAAGTTGGACACAGAATGAACAACGAGTTGACAGAAGAAGGCTTCAGATGATCAAACTTTGCTGAGCTAAAGGAGGAAGTACGAACCCAGCGCAAAGAAACTAAACACCATGAAAAAAGATTTGATGAATGGCTAACTAGAATAACCAATGTACAGAAGTCCTTAAATGACCTGATAGAGATGAAAACCATGACAGGAGAACTACATGACAAATGCACAAGCTTCAGTAACTGACTCGATCAACTGGAACAAAGGGTATCAGTAATTGAAGATCAAATGGATGAAAGGAAGCAAGAAGAGAAGTTCAGAGAAAAAAGAGTAAAAAATGAACAAAGCCTCCAAGAAATATGGGACTATGTGAAAAGACCAAATCTACATCTGACTGGCGTACATGAAAGTCACGGGGAGAATGCAACCAAGTTGGAAAACACTCTGCAGGATATTATCCAGGAGAACTTCCCCAACCTAGCAAGCAGGCCAATATTCAAATTCAGGAAATACAAGGAACGCCACAAAGATATGCCTCGAAGAGCAACTCCAAGACACATAATTGTCAGATTCACCAAAGTTGAAATGAAGGATAAAATGTTAAGGGCAGCCAGAGAGAAATGTCAGGTTACCCACAAAGGGAAGCCCATCAGACTAACAGCACATCTCTCAGCAGAAACTCTACAAGCCAGAAGAGAGTGGGGGCCAATATTCAACATTCTTAAAGAAAAGAATTTTAAACCCAG
>NW_012120376.1:5614693-5615371 GCF_000951035.1 Colobus angolensis palliatus
CAAAAAGCTTATCCACCATGATCAAGTAGGCTTCATCCCTGGGATGCATGGCTGGTTCAACATATGCAAATCAATAAATGTAATCCAGCATATAAACAGAACCAATGACAAAAACCACATGATTATCTCAATAGATGCAGAAAAGGCCTTTGACAAAATTCAACAGACCTTCATGCTAAAAGCTCTCAATAAATTCAGTATTGATGGAACATATCTCAAAATAATGGGAGCTATTTATGACAAACCCACAGCCAATATCATACTGAATGGCCAAAAACTGGAAGCATTCCCCTTGAAAACTGGCACAAGACTGGGATACCCTCTCTCACCACTGCTATTCAACATAGTATTGGAAGTTCTGGCCAGGGCAATCAGGCAAGAGAAAGAAATAAAGGGTATTCTATTAGGAAAAGAGGAAGCCAAATTGTCCCTCCTTGCAGATGACATGATTGTATAACGATGTAACCCCATCGTCTCAGCCCAAAATCTCCTTAAGCTGATAAGCAACTTCAGCAAAGTCTCAGGATACAAAATCAATGTGCAAAAATCACTAGCATTCTTACACCAATAACAGACAGAGAGTCAAATCATGAGTGAACTCCCATTCACAATTGCTTCAAAGAGAATAAAATACCTAGGAATACAACTTACAAGAGATGTGAAGGACCTCTTCAAGGA
>NW_012120376.1:5616699-5630241 GCF_000951035.1 Colobus angolensis palliatus
GCATCATGCTACTTCACTTCAAACTATACTACAAGGCTACAGTAACCAAAACAGTATGGTACTGGTACCAAAACAGAGATATAGACCAGTAGAACAGAATATAGCCCTCAGAAATAATACCACACACCTACAACCATCTGATCTCTGACAAACCTGACAAAAACAAGAAATGGGGAAAGGATTCCCTATTTAATAAACGGTGCTGGGAAAGCTGGCTAGCCATAAGTAGAAAACTGAAACTGGATCCTTTCCTTACACCTTATACAAAAATTAATTCAAGATGGATTAGAGACTTAAATGTTAGACCTAAAACCGTAAAAAACCCTAGAAGAAAACCTAGGCAATACCATTCAGGACATAGGCATTGGCAAGGACTTCATGTCTAAAACACCAAAAGCAATGGCAACGAAAGCCAAAATTGACAAATGGGATCTAATTAAACTAAAGAGCTTCTGCACAGCAAAAGAAACTACCATCAGAGGGAACAGGCAACATACAGAATGGGAGAAAATTTTTGCAATCTACTCATCTGACAAAGGGCTAATATCCAGAACCTACAAAGAACGCAAACAAATTTTCAAGAAAAAAACAAACAACCCCATCAACAAGTGAGCAAAGGATATGAACAGACCCTTCTCAAAAGAAGACATTTGTCTAGCCGACAGACACGTGAAAAAATGCTCATCATCACTAGCCATCAGAGAAATGCAAATCAAAACCACAATGAAATACCATCTCACACCAGTTAGAATGGTGATCATTAAAAAGTCAGGAAACAACAAGTGCTGGAGAGGATGTGGAGAAATAGGAATTTACACTGTTGGTGGGACTGTAAACTAGTTCAACCATTGTGGAAGACAGTGTGGTGATTCTTCAGGGATCTAGAACTAGAAATATCATTTGACCCAGTCATCCCATTACTGGGTATATGCCAAAGGATTATAAATCATTCTTTTATAAAGACACAGGCACACGTATGTTTATTGCGGCACTATTCACAATAGCAAAGACTTGGAATCAACCCAAATGTCCATCAATGACAGACTGGATTAAGAAAATGTGGCACATATATACAGCATGGAATACTATGCAGCCATAAAAAAGGATGAGTTCATGCCCCTTGAAGGGACATGGATGCAGCTGGTAACCATCATTCTCAGCAAACTATCACAAGAACAGAAAACCAAACAGCACATGTTCTCACTCATAGGTGGGAATTGATCAATGAGAACACTTGGACACAGGAAAGAGAACATCACAAACCAGGGCCTGTTGTGGGGTTGGGGGAGGGGGAAGGGACAGCATTAGGAGATATACCTAATGTAATTGACGAGTTAATGGGTGCAGCACACCATCATGGCACATGTATACATATGTAACAAACCTGCACATTGTGCGCACGTACCCCAGAACATAAAGTATAATTTTAAAATAATAACTTTAAAAAAAAGAAATCAGTATATTTTAACACTAGCCTAAACCAAACAGAATTTTAGGGTGAAGTCTGAAATAAATTATGTGTTATATGTCATAATCAAATAATTTAAGAACCAACAACTCACTTTCAAAATCACAGAAAAGAAGATGAATATATATTTTTTCCGTGGTATATTAATAGGTAAAATTTTAAATACACAAAAAACATTGGGAAGTATTGTTCTATTACATATTATGAACACATAATTTGTTAAACACAACAAAAAACACTAATTTCTTGGTGGGATACTATCTGATTGCCAGAGATGAGCAGAAATACTAAACCTCTGAAATACTTATCTATAATATGCGATAATGTAACTACCTAATGAAGCTTATTGTGCAAATATAATGAGATAAACAGGGGTCAGCAAACCAGGAACCACAAGCCAAATCTGACCCACCACTTATTTTTATACAGCCCACAAGATGAGAATGGTTTTTACATTTTTTAATGGTTGGAAAAAATCAGAAGAAAAATAGTATTTCATGATGTGTAAAAATTATATCAAATTCAAATCTGAATCCATAAATAAAATGATAGTGAAACACAGCTACACTCGTTGATTTTTGCATTGTCTGTGGCGACTTTCACACAACAGCAGAAGTGAGCAGTTGCAATAGAGACTTTATGGCCCGCAAAATCTAAAATATTTCCTGCCTGGCCCTAAAAAGAAAAAGGTTGAGATAAGCATGAAAACCACTTAGTATAATGCTTGGCATATACTAGAGGCTCAATAAATGATATTTATTTTCATTACTAGAGGCTCAATAAATGATATTTATTTACATTAAATGTCCTTGATATATTCATATATAGTAAATGAACTAAAAATTATGGGTCTCCCAAGTGCTATAAATGACCCCAAAACGTAATAATGGAGACTCAGCTCAACAAAACACCCAGGCCACTCAGGGCCCCTAACAAGGCTTTCCCCATCATCATTCTGCACCCCCACTATCCGCTGCAGGACTTGCTTCTACTTGCCATCTGCTCTGCAGAGAGGATGGAGAGGCACCTTCTGCGTGCCTCATGTCTGTCTTCAATGCTTTTTTCGATTACTGCTCAAAATTAATCACCCCCTCCCCCACCACTTCCTTGGGTGTAGTGTACTTTGGAAATGACCAAATGACTTGCTTTGGAATGGAATATGAGCAGACATATCATGACCTACTGGAACTCTCATTTTCAGAGTATTCATTCTTGACCCCAAGTACAAGGGAAGAAAAAGTTATTCAAACTAGAAATAATTCACTAATGAAGTGGCCACCGACAAAATTAGTCCCCACTTCAAACTTCCCTTGCTGTTGGAGTCATTCCCTGCCAATCAGATCAGAATCTTAATCTTCTCTCTTGATTATTCAGTGTTTCTAGCCTGATTAGACCCATGGTCTATCCTGCTAGCCAGATGTCTACTGCCCAAGCAGTTGTCGAGGTTACATTTTTAGGTCTACAAGAATGTTGAAATAGATTATTCACAAATATAAAGCCTCAGTTAAATTTGTTCCTTCTGCCAGCCACATGGAAAGGAAACATACTGGTGAAAACATAAAATGCAGTCAACTGAGGTTACAGCTAATTTTTGGCATGGAATCAACTTCTCAGATTTTCAGCTAGAATAGCTTGCTTCCAAATTCACATGCTGAAAAGTAAAGAAAGAAAAAAATTGAGTTTACAGTCATTGCAGCAGTAAATGGTGTACGGAGCTCCTTGACATCCTCTCTTGAGGACCCTACTTTCTCAGACTCTAGGTAACTTAAAAGGAAAAAATATGAATGAATATGTTATCATCATCTATTAGCCCACTGAGGAGTTTGGCCAGGTAATATCTTCTAGGAGGAAACCACAAACCATCACACTAAAGGGTTTTCTACAGGGTAGGGCGTGAGGTACTCACCATTATTCTCTAAAAACAAAAAAGAAGAGGTAGGGAGGGGGGCAGGAAATGTGTCAAAGGAGAAGAATCAGGGAATCCTGCTTAGAGGTGACGCTGCCCCTGAAGACTTCACGCCACTAGAATTCTTGACTCAATTACATTAAAAAATTATTCATTCAAGCCAGCAATGGCACATAAAAAAAATTATTCATATGCTTTCTACTAACACAATCTACCCTGATCAGACTTCCTTCATCCCTGGCTCAGTTTTAATAATTTTTTCAACTTTTTAAAAAAACTTTTTATGTAAATATTAAAAGCCAATTCAAGTCCTATTTTAAAGATATCTCAGTGAGGGGTAGACGGGAGCAGGTCTGCTTCTTTGCCAAGGGCACTTTGGTTGCTATTTTCTATTTACAAGAAAGGGTATATTTCCATGTCTTTAGCGGTTAGACAGGCATAAATGAATAAATTAGCATTTGCCTACATTTAAATGTTATAACCTAAACTGCTGGGCAGCTGACTCTAATTGATTTATTATTGCTCACAGTTATTGTTTGCCAACTAAAGCCAAACGTTAAGGTAAAAGAGAAGCTACTAACCAAAAACATGATACCTCAGTGTCCTGGTTTTTAGGCTCAGAACTCTTCCTGTGATCCATGATTAGGGATCAGGTGATACTGATTTTCTCTTGCTGCATGCTCTAGTAGTCTCTTTGGCATGCACAGTCTATTTTTGATCATCTACTTGAGGCTTTGGGCTTCTACAGGATGTGAAATTGGGTTTTAACTCTAGTTTACCTCATTATCCAAAGGCCAGATACAGCCAAATATACTTTTAACTATTACCCAGAACTCTCAGTGACTCCTCTAAGAATAAAAGCCATAATACTCACATTGTCCCTTCCACCTATGAGCAGCTACCCTAGTGGCTTAAATACTGATGAGCTTTGGATTGCCCATCCTCATTGATATACAGATTTACCTTCTCACTCACTGGGCATTCAGAAGATTACACCTCCCAGCCCTTTTGCAGTTAGAAGGGAACATCTGACTGGTTCTGGCCAAGAAAATGAGAGAAATGACTTGTGTCACTTGTAGGCTGAGGCAATGACAACTCCTGTGCAATTACTCAGCCTCTCTCCAGTTTCTCTTTTGCACTGATGGAGCAAGATGGTGGAGCTGCTGTCAGGCTGATCCCTGAGTGACTGAGTGGGCAGCGCTCCATCACGTCCACTCTACCCCACACTCCCCACCTGCCACCTGCGCACTCAAATTGGATGTGCAGCTGGAGCAAAAAAGAAAGCTTTATGGGATAAGTCACTGAGAAGTGGGGGCTAACATGTTACTGCAGTCATAACATGTATTGGTTATCACAATTACATGATGTATATCTCTGAGAAATTACTTCCACATGACTCCTACATCAACGTGTCTCATGATTCTCATGGGAAAAGTGACCTTCACTTATTCCCTCAAACTCAAGGCTTCAGCTTGATGTTAAAGGAAAGATAGGATTTGGAAGGTGAAGAAAGTGGAGAGATCATGACACACCAGAGAAACAGGTTGTTACTCTGACCATTCTAGGACATTGTATGATTTAATAAACACATTCCTTTGATAAAAAAATTGTTGATGAAAACCAAAGATGCTCAATTTCAGCTCCACCCTTCCTTCGTACGTGGGGGAGTGGACAACCACAACCCCAGGCCAAGACTCTCTATGAATTTACTAATTGGAAAGTGTTTCTCCCTTTCCACACTTAACTACATCAAGCCAGCTTCTTCAGTATTTGTGTTTATGCATAGCCCCCAAACAGGGACTTGGGCTATTCCAAAAGATCCATCTCCTACTTAAATTGACGTATCCCTATGCCTCCACCAGAAAATCTCTGACAGTTTTGAAACGGAACAGAGCCAGGCTCTGTGGCACATGTCTATAGTCCCAGCTACTCAGGAAGCTGAGGTAGAAGGATCACTTGAGCTCAGGAGTCTGGGGCTGTCTTGCTCTCTGATCGTGCCTATGAATAATCACTGCACTCCAGCCTGGGCAACATAGTGAGACCCAGTCTTTTAAAGAAAAATAAAGTGGAACAGAAAAATGTCAAGGTTCACAGCTTCAATACTAGTTGCTTGTGTGTTCATGTTTGTATGCCAGGAGTGGAAGAGTAATGTGTTTTGGGGATGTGTGTGTGTGTATGTGTGCACATGTGTTTATGTATGTGTTTATGTAGTAAGTGTGTGTGAATGTATGTGTTATGAGAAACATCACTGTTATACTTACCACTATCCTAAGAAAGACAATAGTAAGAAAAACAACACAATTTCTATATTTCTTTAGGGAAAAAATTATTCAATACAATATTGCTTTGAGTAGAAAAACTTATATATTAGATAGAAAAATAAAATTATAGTAGAATGAAATACAACAATTTTTAGCACTTAGTATCTTCCCAACACTGTATGCTGTGACCTAATGTTTGTGTCTGCCTGGCAAAATTCTCTGTCTCTCTCTTTTTTTTTTTTTTTTTTTTTGAGATGGAGTTTTGCTCTGTTGCCACACTGCAGTACAGTGGCATGATTTCTGATTACTACAACCTCCGCCTCCTGAGTTCAAGGGATTCTCCTGCGTCAATCTCCCAAGTAGCTGGGGTTACAGGCGTGTGCCACCACACCTGGCTAAGTTTTATATTTTTAGTAGAGATAGGGTTTCACCATGTTGGCCAGGCTGATCTCAAACTCCTGACCTCAGGTGATCCGTCCACCTCGGTCTCCCAAAACTGCAGAGATTACAGGTGTAAGCCACCGGGCCCGGTCACCCTTGCAAAATTCTTGTATTGAAACCTAATTACCAATGTGATGGTAATTGGAGGTGGGCCTTTGGAAAGTGGTTAGGACATGAAGGCAGAGCCCTCATAAATAGGATTGGTCCCATTATAAGAAGAGACTCCAGAGAGATGCTTTGCCCTTTCTACCATGTGAGGACATAGCAAGAATGTGCCATCCTGTAAACCAGGAACTGGGTCCTCACCAGACACCAAATCTGTCAGCACCTTGGTCTTAGACTTCCCAGCCTCCAGGACAGTGAAAAATAAAATTCTGCTGTTTATAAGCTACCTTGTCTATGATATTTTGTTATAACAGCCCAAACAGACCAAGAGAGCATTCTAAGCACCTTGTGTGTATTAGCTCATGTATTCCTGATAACAACCATGTGAGGCAGGAACTATTATCCTTATTTTATAAATAAGGGAAATTGGGCACAGAATAATTAAATAAGTTAGTTACCCAAGATCTCATAGTTTGCAAATGGTCGAGACAGGATTTGAATGCAGCAGTCTGACTTCAAAGCCCACACAGGTGTAGGGATTGATACATACACAAATACTCTGAGTTTGATTGATACATACAAACAATTGAGTTTCCTTTTGGCAGCATCATAAGTCTGGAAATCATCCTCCGTGGGCTATGGCCAAATTCTTTCCACCAGGCAAAGCCTAAGTCCTCCTACTCACCAATGCCTTCTGCTATTTCTAATATGTGTTGAGTATTTTGGAGAAAAAATACATACTTTTTATAATTATTAGACCCTTTTTTATTATAAAAATATTTAAACATCCCAAAAGTAGAGAGAATAAAATAATGAACTCCACATACTCATCATCATGCACCTCTTCGCAATCTAGTCACCCCTCTCAAATTCCCCCACCCTACCCACATTCTGTTTCTGTCCCCACCATGCCATTGAAACTCATCAAGGATTCCCAGTGACCTCTTGAATCACAATCCAATGGATTCTTTCCAGCCTTTTTTCAATATCCTTCTTCTGATCTGTCCGAATCTCCTGCCACTCTTGAAGAGACACTCATCATATTAGTGTGATAGCTACCACTCTTTAAGATCTGTGTACCAAGCAGAGTGCTGAGTACTTTTTATACATTGTCTCATTTAATTCTCAAAACAATGCTGAAGTAAATACTGTTATGATCCCCATTTTCAAAATCAGGAAACAGACTGAGGCATAGAGAGGATAAGGACATTTGTCATAGGTCACACGATTAGGTAGACCCTGGGCTGGAAATGAGGTCTGTCTGACTCTGAAGCTCATACTATTCACCCCTACACCATATGTTGAGTCTCTCTCTCTCATCCATGGCTTTCCATGCATCACTCTCTCCTAGAGTCACTTGGATCTCTCTCACTTCCCTTCCCCATCCTTTTTTCATCTCATCTTATGTCCATATGCTAATGTGCCCAGTAGTACTGCCTTCCAGGCTCCTCTTTCTTATACTCACTCCATCTGTGTGACCTTGCCCATACCCAGGACTTCAGTTGCCACCATATGCCAATACCTCTAATCTAGAATTCCAACTCCAGTCTCTTACAAAGGTTTCAGTTCCAACATTCTCCCTAGCTACTGGATATCACTACTTCACTGACCCATAGGAGCCTCCACTTCAGCATGTCCATTTATCATCTTACCTTGGAAATTTACTTTTCCCCCTCATGTGTTGCTGGTTTAGAGAAATTATATCACACAGTTATCCACCAAGCCCTATCGACCCTGTCTTCAAAACTCTCAAGTCTGTCCTCTTCTCTCTATCCTCGTTAGTTTAATCCTATGTGATTTTTCCTTAGATTATGGCAAATCCTTGACTATTGCCACACCACACTTCCAATCCATTCTCCAAACGTTTTTCAGATTGATTTTTAATGTAGATCTTATCACATTACCTGCCTGCCTAAAATATTTCAAAACTTCCAATTAGACTTCCAGATAAAATCCACATTCCTTATGACGGTATACAAGGCCTTCTCTGGTCTAGTCTGGTCCCATAACACCTGTCAGAGTTGTACCTTACCACTACCTATTTGTACTCAATTCTCTAGCGTGTTGTCTCTCTCCAAAATTCTTCTTCAGTCCTATAATCATTCATATTTTCATGTCCTTCTATGTAATATCTAGATTGTTCTTCCAACCATTCCCTTTCTGGCCTCCTGCCACCATACATCAACAGAAGTTTACATATTATCTACCTGGCCAGTTATAGTTCATATTTCAAGATCCACCTCAAGGCTTACCTTCAAGGACTTTCTCTGACCTCTCTCTCTTATCCCCAGTCCAGGTTTGGGGTCCCTCCTTGATGCTCCCATACCACTTAGACTTCTGAGGCAGGTACTGTAAGTTGTCTACTCAATATCCTTTCTGCTGTCTCTCTTACTATCAGTACTCCAATTATGTTCAGTGTATGATGTGTCCAATTAAAAATACTCATCTCTTGGCCTGGGTGCAGTGGCTCATTCCTATAATCCCAGCACTTTGGAAAGGTGAAGCAGGGGGATCACTTGAGGCCAGGAGTTCAAGAACAGCCTGGGCAACATAGCAAGACCTAGTCTCTAAAAAATCTAAATATTAGCTGGGTGTGGTGGCACATACTTGCAGTCCCAGCTACTCAAGAGACAGGCAGGAGGATCACTTGCGCTCAAGAGTTCAAGGTTATAGTGAGCTCTGATCATGCCACTGCACTCCAGTCTGGGTAACAGAGTGAGACTCTGTCACTAAACATTTAGAGACTCTGTCTCTAAAAATTAATTAATTAATTAAAAAATTATCTGAGCACGATGGTGCATACTTGTAGTCCCAACTTGGGAGGCTGAGGTGGGAGGATCACTTGAGTTTGAGGTTGCAGCAACCTAGAGTTGGGCAAGGGAACAAGACACTATCTCAAAAAATTAAAAATAATTCATCTCCCAGATTCCCTTAAGCCAGGAGTGACCATGTGAGCTACTTCACTCAATGATATGTAAGCAGAATCCTGTTGGATGGGCTTCCAAGAAAGCTATGGTTTTCCTAATAAAAACAGACTCAGCTGGTACATGTCCTCTGCCTGTCTTCTCTGTCTTCCTGCCTAGAACACAATCAGACCAACTATGAAGATGAGAGCCAGACACTAAGGATGGAAGAGCAGGAAGCTGGATGGAGCCTGGTACTGGATGACTTCCTTGAGTGCCAAACTTCCTCGCTCTGAACTTCTTTTTACATGAGAAAAATAGGTTTATTTTTAAACCACAAGATTAAGCCTCTACTGTAGGGTTTCTGTTGCATGTACCCCAATTCTAACTGATAAACTCTCCCTATTTCCTTATCACTTATCACACTATATTCACTGTAGTTGCCTAGTGTCTGAGTCCATTAAATAGGGTCCATGACCACATGGGCTGTTTTATGAATCTCTACTTCCTCCTCATCTCACAGCCTCTTAGCTCACTTTTTAGTCCAGCCTTGGCCAAAGCAAGCACCAGGTGAAAACTGACAGCACATTTTCTCAGCTGCACCACTGTCTCTTGCTTTCTACTATGGGTAATCTGCCTTTGATTGGAGACACTCAGCCATTCTGCTTCTTGCATAACTTGGAAGTCAAGGAAGTTAACACCCCCAAGGGCAATCCTTATTCAGTAGATTGAATACCACCACTTCCATGTCTCAAAGGGCAGTTCTGAGGGGCATCCTACACAGCTTCTCAGAGGCCCCATGGAATTGAACTCCAGGTGCCCACACTGGTAAACCAGCTCATAACACTTTCCTATATTATTTCCAAATCCCACTCCTGCTTATTTCCCAAACAAAACTCCCTACCAGTGAGATCTTGTCAGGCTCTGCTTTTGGGGTGAACCCTGGCTAAGACAGCTGTGACTTCGTATCTCATCAGCACTTAGGGTGGTACCCAGTGATAAATACTGAATGAATAAACTTCTTCAACTATATCCCTTTGGGAGAACTGCTTTTTATTTCATTAACGCTTATAATTTGAGCAGATTCTGGGAAGATGAAGTAGGAAGCACCAGCAGTCTGTCTCTTCATCTAAACAACACTGCAGTAGTAGAATTTGTCTGATGGAACTATTTGGAACTCTAGAGTCTATTGAAGGCCTGTGACTTCCAGCGGAAGGCTTAGAGCAAAACAGAGGTTAATTTAAGTTAATTTCAGCCCTTAGCAGAGCAGAAGATACACATTCTACAAGCCAGACCCATGGCAAGCAGCTGTGCACATGTCCCTGGGGCATCTTGCACACAGCTTGTGGGAGTCAGAATGGGTAAAAAAGATCTTGCCCTCCAAATATTAGGGATCTGTGCTCTGATCACTCAGCGGGGATCCTGATCACAGAGGTATAGAAAAAGAGGCCAGTGGACCTTGTCGTTGCACCTCCCCTCATTGTTGCAAGCCCCTCCTCCTCTGGCTGAAGTGACTTGAGGGGATATAAAGGGCCAGTGCCCTTTTATTCTTCATTTGTTTTTCTCTTGTTCTTCTTTTGGGAGTGAGACACTGAAAACTACGACATTCAAAACAACTGCATAAAAGACTTGGAACCAACCCAAATGCCCATCAATGATAGGCTGGATAAAGAAAATATGGCACATATACAGCATGGAATGGTGTATGCAGCCATAAAAAAGGATGAGTTCAGGTCCTTTGCAGGGACATGGATGAAGCTAGAAACCATCATTCTCAGCAAACTAACACAGGAACAGAAAACCAAACACTGCATGTTCTCACTCATAAATGGGAGTTGAACAATGAGAACACATGGACACAGGGAGGGGAACATCACACACTGGGGCCTGTTGGGGGGTGGGGGCTAAAGGAGGGATACCATTAGGAGAAATATCTAATGTAGAGGACGGGTGATGGGTGCAGCAAACCACCATGGCATGTGTATACCTACATAACAAACCTGCACGTTCTGTACATGTATCTCAGAAGTTAAAGTATAATAAAAATAAAATAAAAATAAAAACTGCATATATGGGAAAAGTTGGCAAGTGACCACACAAAACCAGGGAAAGTCACAGGCTCAGAAAAGAGCTGAAAGGCCTTAAGTTTATATCTCAGGCTGATCCTTGGCACAACAATCAAAATAACAAAGAAATAAGAGAAAACAGCAAACCCTGGGAAGAGGGAAAATCTGATTTCAAAAGTTACCATATTATGAAATTCAAATATTTCAAAAAACTTACAAAGCATACAAAGAAACAGAAAAGTATGGCTCATTTAAAGAAAAAAATAATAAATCAACAGAAACCATTTCTGAAAAAGACCTGATGACTGATCTACTAGAGAAAAACTTTAAACAACTGTCTTAAATGTGCTTGAAGAACTAAACGAGGACATAGAGAAAGTTAAGAAAATTACATATGAACAAAATGGGAATATTAATAAAGAGATAGAAGATACAAAAAGAAACAAAATTCTGAAGCTGAAAATTATAACTGAAATGAAAATTCAGTTGATTGAAAAAATGTTCATTCATTCAATATTCATCTTTGAACAAATATTTATTCAAAACTGGGTACTAACCTAGTGCCAGTGAGATATGAAGTCATAGCTGTCTTAGTCAAGGTTCCCCCAAAAAGCACATATGAACAAGCAACAGAAAGAATCAGCAAACTTGAAGATAGGATGATGGAAATCAGCAAGTCCAAGGAAGAGAAAGAAAAAAGGTTAAAGAAAAGTGAAAAGAGAGCCTAGGGCACCTTGGGACACTATCAAGTGGAACAAACTATGCATTGTGAAAATTCCAGAAGGAAGAGAGAGAGAAAAAAAAAGGACAGAGACAATATTTGAATAATGGCTGAAAACTTCCCAATTTTGATGAAAAACATAAATACAGACATCCAAGAAGCTTAGCAAACTCCAAGTAAGATGAACTCAAAGACAGCCACAACAAGACACATAACCAATCTGTCAAAATTCAAAGATGAAGAGAGAATTTTTAAAGCAGTAAGACAGAAGAGAAGTGACTTGTCACATACAAGGGGTCCTCAATAAGATTACCAGAAGATTTCTCATCAGAAACTTCTGAAAATAGAAGAGTGGCTCAATATATTCAAAGTGCTAAAAGAAAAAGCTGTCAGCCAAGAATCCTGTATCCGCCAAAACTGTCCTTCAAAAGTGATGAAGAAATTAAGGCATTCCCAGATAAACAAAAGCTGAGGGGGGTTTTTACCACTATACCTGCCCTGCAATAAATGTTTAAGGAAGTCCTGCAGAGTTAAATAAAAGGACACTAGACATTAACTTGAAGCAATACAAAGAAATAAAGATCTTAGCAGAGTGTGGTGGCCCACACCACCTGTAATTCCAACACTTTGGGACATTGTGGCAGAAGGATTGCTTGAGCTCAGGAGTTCAAGACCATCCTAAGCAAGATAGCAAGACCCTGTCTGTACAATAAAATGTTTAAAAATTAGCAAGGTGTGGTTGTGCATGCCTGTAGTTCCAGCTACTCGAGAGACTGAGGCAGGAGGAATGCTTGAGTCCAGAAGTTTGAGGCTGCAGTGAGCTGTGATTGTGTCACTACACTACAGCCTGGCTGACAGAGTAAAATCCCAGCTCTAATCTAAATAAATATTTAATGGGCATTATAAGAGCTAGTATTATTATAATGGTATAACTCCACTTTTTTATTTTCTGATTTAAGAGACTAATATATTAAGAAAACATATTAATCTCAAAGCTAGCACTATTGTAACTTTGGTGTAACTCCACATTTTATTTTTTACATAATTTAAAAGACTAATTTATTTAACATAATAATTAAATTATTAATAAAATATTAATATTAAACTTAAAAATAGCATGTTTTGGAGCACAATGTATAAAGACATAATTTTTTGACATCAACAACTAAAAGGGATGATGACAGAGCTGTTAAAGGATCAGACTTATGTTATTTAAATTAATATAGTATAAATTCATATCAGACTATTATAACTTAACATGTTAAATGTAATTTCCATGATAACTACAAAGAAAATAGCTATAGAATATATACAAAGGAAATAAGAGAGAAATTTAAACATTTTACTACCAAAAAAATTTTTAAGACAGTAATGCAGGAACTGAAAGACAAAAAAAGCTATACACCATTCAAGAAACAAAGGGCAATATGACAGAAGCCCCTCCTTGTCAGTAATTACTTTAATTGCAAGTAGATTAAATTTTCTAATCAAAAGACAGAGATTGGCAGAAAGATTTTAAAAATATGATCTAACTAGATACTGTCTACAAGACAGAATCAGTTTAGACTCACAGGCACACACAGGTTGAAAGTGAAAGAGTCAAAGAAGATATTCCATGTAAATCATAACCAAAAGAGAGCAGGGACAGCTATGCTAATATCAGATAAAACA
>NW_012120376.1:5631023-5649282 GCF_000951035.1 Colobus angolensis palliatus
ATATATATATATATATATGAAGCAAAAACAGAACTGAAGAGGTAAATAATTCTAGAGTAATAGTTGGTGATTTCAGTAGCTCCTTCTCTATAAAGGATAGAACAACCAAACAGAAAATAAGGAAATAGAGGACGTAACACAAAATATCAACTAGATTTAACAGACATATACAGAACACTATACCCAACAATAACAGCAAATGCTTTTCTCTCCAGTGTACATGAAATATTTTCACCAAGATAGACCATATGTTAGGCCACAAATTAAGTCTCAATGTGTTTGAAAATATAGATACTACACAAAGTATTGACGGCAGCAATGGCCCATCTGGAGCAGCCACTGCCATCACGCCAGCTGCAGTGGGAAGGCACGGCTGGGGCTGCACGCTCCACAGAGACAGCAGGAGAAGCGGGAGCCCCACTCCTTCTGAGTTGGGATGGGAGCTCCCTGGGTGCTGCTGCAGCCACCCAAGCCACAGCTGAAGACCTGGGCATCTGTGTGCTCTTGGAGCCTGGGAGCAGGTGGGACCCACACCTCACCCCACAGCTCCAGCTGCCCAAACCATGGAGCAGGCAGGAGTTCTGCACACACACCCAAACCAGGCACAGCTGCAGCCACCCAAACTGCAGCTGCAGATTCAGGCAACCCTGCACTCTTGGAAGCCCAGGAAAGCCCCCCTGCCCTCACAGGCTCAGAAGTGTCTGCTCCCACTGCCTGGCTTCCCCTGCTGTTGGTGCCTGCTCAAATCTCAAAGCAAAGTCAGGGCCAAGCCCAGGTGCTGTCATGGCCCAGCTGAGTTTGCACACACTCAGGGCAGTGCTGACACACAAGCTCCCTGCCATGCCAGCCCCCTCCAAACAAGCATAGGAGGGAAGACAAGGGGAGGCTGAAGGCAGCTCAGCGCTGGTCTGAAGGCTCCCCTTAGCACCTACAGCCTGGGTGCCATGAATGGCAGCAGGAGGCAGGCAAGTTCCTGAGTGGAAGTGGACAGATCCCCAATGAACCCCACTTTCAGGCAAGGGAGGACCTAAAGGCTGGGGGCTGGGCTGCCAGTCCCAGGGACCAGAGATGGAACTTGTGGTGGCTTTTGCAGGCCTGTCCATGGCCACCCATGGACCAACTGCCAATCAGCTTCCTCCCCTCTGAGCCCCAAAAAAGCCCCAGGCTCAGCCAGAACAGACATCAGGAGGACCAGCTTCAGAGTGGAGCTACCCATTCCAGGGTCTTCTGTCTGCTGAGAGCTGCAGAGATGTTGGGACCACCAGATGCAGAGAGGAGCTACCCACTCCAGGGCCTCCTCTCTGCTGAAAGCTGAGAAGACATTGGATTGACCTGTCTGCAGAGAGGAGCTTCCCACTCCAGGGTCTCCTCTCTGCTAGGAACAGAACATTCATCAGAGCACCCTGGTTACAGAAAGGAGCTGCCTCCTGAAGATTTCCTCTGATCTGTTATATCACTCAATAAAGCTCCTCTTCGTCTTGCTCACCCTCCACTTGTCTGCGTACTTCACTCTTCCTGGGCGCAAGCCCAAATGGCAAGGATAAAAGAGCTATGACACAAACAGAGCTGAGACATACTCCTTTGCTCACCACATTGTGAGTGAAGAGAAGGAAACAAGAGCTATGGCTCTTCAGCTAGCCCAGATCTGGTAACTCCCCAAGGCAGGGCTGTGACTCCCTCTTTGGGGGCCCTGCAGTTCCTGGCATCTCCAAGCCTCCAGGCATCACTGTGTTCCCCCATTCCAGCCTGGGAAGCTGCTTGTGGTGTGCCTGGTCCAGCTGCAGCCTTGCAGAGGGCCAGCACCTGTGCCAGCACCTGCAGCTCCCCACCACACTGCAGCAACCAACATGTCTGACTGTGCAGTGGCCAGACCCCATGCTCACTCACACACCCATGGCTATTCCACATCTGATCACCCTAGGCAGGCATGGGACCCAGTCCAGTAGGTCAAGCGCAGCCTGCCAGAGTAAGTTGGTGAAACAGCCTAGCCACAGAGGTTTCTAGCCAGAAAAACGACACCCTGAAGATCATGTAACTGTATATTATCTGACAACTTGGGATGAAGTTCCTGTCTCTAAAAAAAAAAAAACTTTTTTTAAATTAGCCAGTCAAGGTGGTACATGCCTTTAGACCCAGCTACTCAGGAGACTGAGGTGGGAGGATTGCCTAAACCAAGGACTTCAAGGCTACAGTGAGCAAGGATAACACCATTGCACTCCAGCCTGGGTGACAGAGTGAGACCCTGCATCTTTATAATTAAATTAAAAAATGAGAAAGAAATAAAAGAGAACAAAAGACCACCATCTCTTACAAACATTGATGCAACAATCTTCAACAAAGTATTAGCAAACCAAAACTTGCAGCACATTAAAAGCATTTTACACAATCACCAAGTGGGATTTATTCCTGGAATGCAAGGATGGTTCAACGTATTAGAATCCACCACTGTAATAAACAACATTAACAGAATGAAGGGGAGGAAACCACATGATCTTTTCAATTGGTACAGAAAAGGCATATGACAAAATTCAATACCATTTCATGATAGAAAACACTCAACAAACTAGGAATAGAAGGAAACCACCTTAACATAATAAAAACCACATATGAAAAACCCACAGCAAACATCATATTCAATGGTAAAACAATAAAAGCTTTTCTTCTCATATCAAGAATAGAGCAAGAATGCCCACTTTTGCCATTTGAATTCAACATAACACTGGACATTCTATGAAGAACAATTAGGCAAGAAAATGAAAAGACATCCAAACTGGAAAGGAAGAAGTAAAATTATCTCTGTTTACAGATGATATAATTTTATACATAGAAAACCCTCAAGATTCTAACAAAAGAAACTATTAGAACTAATAATGGAATTCAACAAAGTAGCAGGATACAAAGTTAGCACATAAAAATCAGTTGCATTTCTACATACTAACAATAAACAATCTAAAAGGGAAAATATGAAAATTCAGTTTACAATAGCATCAAAAAGAATAAAACACTTAGGAACTAACCTAAACAAAGAAGTAAAATATTTTACAATGAAAATTATGAATCACTGCTGAAATTAAAGAAGACTTAAACAAATGGAAATGCATCCTATGTTCATAGATTGGAAGACAATATGGTTAAGATGTCAGTACTACCCAAAGTGATCTGCAGATTCAATGCAAAACCTACCAAAATCCAAATGGCATTTTTTGCAGAAACAGAAAAACCCATCCTAAAATTCATATAGAATCTCAAGGACCCAAAATAGCCAAAACATCCTGAAAAAAAGAACAAAGCTGGAGGACTCACATTTCCTGATTTTAAAACTTACCACAAAGCTATAATAATTAAAATACTGTGGTAGTGGCATAAAGACAGACAAATATACCAATGGAATAGAATTAAGAGCCCAGAAATGAACCCTCATAGAGAGATAGATAGATAGATAGATAGATAGATAGATAGATAGATAGATAGATAGATAGATAGATAGAGATATATATGGTCAAATCATTTTTGACAAGAATGCCAAGACCATTCAGTGGGGAAAAGACAGTCTTTTCAACAAAGAATCCTGGGAAAATGGGATATTCACATGCAAAAGAATAAAATTGGATCCTTATCTAATCCATATTCAAACATTAAATCAAAACTGATCAGAGGCCAGGCACAGTGGCCCAGCACTTTGGGAGGCCAAGGCAGAGGATTGCTTGAGGCCAAGAATTTGAGAACTGCCTGGGCAATATAGCAAGACCCTCATCTCTACGATAAGTTTAAAAACAAAAATGAAACAATTTTTAAAATGTTTTAATGGATCAAAAGCCTAAACGTAAGACTTAAAACAATAAAACATTTAGAAGAAAACACAGGGCAAAAACTTCACAACATTGGATTTGGCAATCATTTCTCAGATTCAACATCAAAGGCACAGACAACAAAAAGAAAATATAGACAAATTAGACTTTCTAAAAATTTTTAAATTTTGTACATCAAAAGACACTATCAACCAAGTAAAAACACAACCCACAAAATGAAAGAAAATATCATATCTGATAAGGGATTAATATGCAGCATACATAGAGAACTTCTAAAACTCAACAAGAAGAAGACAACCTGATTCAAAAATGAGCAAAAGTCTTAAGGTGACTCACCTACTTTGCAGGATGCCTGGGAGTTGCCATCTGCTCGTCCCCTTTACGCTTACAAAGCCAATGGACCAAAATGTGGCTGTCTTTTTTTTCTACGACTAGGAATTGGAAGCAGTGGCCGGCAGGCCAGTGCAACCTCTGGTTCCTGTCTATTTATGAGCCTACTCTCTTTGAGTCCTGCAGTGGCCTCAGAGCTAGCAGAAGCACACTGGGTTTGTCCCTACCTCCCTCCAACTATGAGATGGGCTACACTAAACTGCCCACAATATTGAAAAAAAAAAGTTTTAATGGGCAAAAGATTTAAACAGACATTTCTTTAAAGAAAATACACAAATAGCCAATAAGCACATGAAAAGATGTTCAATATCACTAATCACTGGGGAAATGCAAATCAAAACAATGAGATACCATCTCACACCCATTAAGAGGGCTACTGCCAAAAGAACAGAACAGAACAGAAGTGTTGGAGAGGGTGTGGAGAAATTGGGACCCTTGTGTACTGTTGGTGAAAATGTAAAATGTTACAGCCGCTGTGGAAAACAGTATGACAGTTCCTCAAAAAGTTAAAAATAGGATTAACTTATGAGCCAGCAATTCTATTTCTGTACCCAAAAACACTGAAAGCAGGGCCTTAAAGGATATTTGTATACCCATGTTGGTAGCAGCACTGTTGAGGATAGCTAAAGCATGAAAGCAACCCATGGTCCATCAATGGATGAATAGATAAGCAAAATGTGGTATATCTGTACATGAAATATATTCCACCTTAAAAGGGAAGGAAATTCTGATGTAGGCTACAACATAGATGAATCTTGAGAACATTATGTGAAGTGAAATAAGCCAGTCTCTAGTAGACAAGTACTGTATGATTCCACTTATACGAGGTATTTAGAGTAGTTCAAAATTATACAGTCAGACAGTAGAATAATGGGTGCCAGCAGCTGGGGAAAGGGGAATATGGGGAATTATTGTTTAATGAATACAGAGTTTCAGTTTTACAAGATGAAATGAGTTATGGAGATGAATGATGGTGATGATTGCACAACATTATGAATGCATTTAAAAATACTGAACTGTGTACTTAAAAATAGTCAGGATGACAAATTTTTGTTTCATGTATTTTACCACAATTTTCAAATGGGGAAACATTTTATAATCATTTGAAAGGATAGGAGTGCTCATAGGGGTGAAGTTTAGAAGCTACTAACTTCAACATAAAATACTAACAACAGAGGAAAGAGAAAATCATTAACAGCAGCATCTAACCAGATTTCAATCAGTGGGGTTTCATAATTCATTATGTTCAACTAAATAGGGATCCCTGAACTGTCAATAGAAAATTTATTATTCTAAATGCAATTACACTGTAAGCACTGTTAAACATTGGGATATTGATTATTTGAACATTTAGACAAATAAAAGTATTAAAATATTATAAAAATTAAAAGACTTAGTTAAGAAATCATAACATCTATGAATATACAATCATGTTTTCCCTGGAGATATAACTTCAATCCCAAAATAAATTTTCAAATATAAAATAGCTATAATAATGTTTCAACCAATAATTTTATATTACCATAAAACTGGAAGAGAAGTAGCTAGTTTTTAGAATAATAACAAAATGTTAGTAATAAAGCATTCTTTGGAAATATGGAGCAAAATTCTGTTACCATGGGCTTTGTTTTTAGATCCATGATTTGATAAAAATTCATGTGTCCCTTTCTATTTATTATAAAAAGAGATAAAAACCTACCACAGTAAAATGCCTCTAGGTCTATGCCTAGTGCCTTAGAAATAAAAATTTATTATCAAAGAATGGCTAAAGCCTCAGCTCATCCAAAGAGCTCCTCCTACTGTTTCTCCAAAATGTAAAATGAGTCTGAAGAGAGGAACTTTAACTGAAGAACCAGAGCATGACAAAATCAAGGCATAGGAACCAGAAGAGTTTAAGCCCTTGAGTCAGGGCTGAGATTCTGATTCTTAAATGGGAGGAGCTAAAAGTCAAACCCTGACAGGGACAAAGCTTCTAGGTTCATTCTTAGGGCCTTCCCTTCCCTTAAGCTGCTTTGTCTGAGAACTGTCCTCACTTGCAAATTTGCAGGGGCTTTTTGGCAATATCTGAACTCAAAGAAATGCAGCTCTAACAAGAAAATACCAAGCACATGACAGAGTGTTATGTAACAAGTTTCTAACAACTTAGAATTAATGTATTAATGTCTGATTAATTCAAATTCTTAGTCTCTGACATTTTTGGCAAATGGATAGTAGAGTTTGTTTTTCAGTCTATGGGCATGAGAGCCAATGCCTGAACCACAAAGAGAAAACAGTAAATGTGTTAATAATAAAGGTTCGAAGGTTATACACCAAACTTACCACGTGGGAAGATGAAGAGCTGGGGACGAAATAAGATGTTTTTCTTTCTACTTGATATAATTCTATATTAGTTGAATTTTTTTATAATGAGCATGTTTTATGTAAAACTTCTGGAATTTTATTTTTTAAAGAGTCATCTAAAATAATAATATTATCTGGGACATACTTACCCATCTAGGTAATAATCCATGCTCTCCATTTGGTCACTTTGTTCAGTCATCCCACGGACTAGCTCCTTTGGGGCACCAGTCCCCAGACCAGGCACTGCAGAGGCTACAAAGACAATCCTTGTAACAGCAAACATTTATGGAGTGCTATGTGGCAGGTACTGTCTCAAGAACTTATCAGAGCTATCCCATTTAATCCTCATCCAATTTTGTCAGACCCACTCCTCAAATGAGGAAACAAGGCACAGAGCAGTTAAGTAAATTGCTCAAGACCTCAGCTGACACTGATGGAACAGGTTGTTTGGCTTCAAGCTGCACCTTTAATCACTATGCTATTTTGCATCCCTAACGGTGAAAACCCTTCCCAAACTCTGAGAGTTTACAGTCTAGTTGGAAAGAAATGTAGAAATCAATCACATATCATAGATGGTGTGATAAAGGTACACACAAAGAAAAAAAGAAAGCTTGATTGAGTGTGGGTGGGAAGGGTGAGGAGTGTCAAGGAACATTTCCAAGAGGAAGCACCCAGCAAAGCCAGGAGCTGGTCTCCTCACAAGAGCTGAAGGAGGGGAGGGTAATGAACATCTACTCCACACCTGCCGCTTACCAGGTGCTTGGTGGGTGTATTAGTCTGTTTTCATTTTGCTAGTAAAGACATACTCAAGGCCGGGCGCGGTGGCTCAAGCCTGTAATCCCAGCACTTTGGGAGGCCGAGACGGGCGGATCACGAGGTCAGGAGATCGAGACCATCCTGAGCTACTAAAAAAATACAAAAAACTAGCCGGGCGAGATGGCGGGCGCCTGTAGTCCCAGCTACTCGGGAGGCTGAGGCAGGAGAATGGCGTAAACCCGGGAGGCGGAGCTTGCAGTGAGCCAAGATCACACCACTGCACTCCAGCCTGGACAACAGAGTGAGACTCCATCTCAAAAAACAAACAAAAAAAAAAATCCTGTAAAAACAAAACAGTAATTAATAATAATAAAATAGTAAGTTAAAAATAATATACAGTGAGTCTCCATTGGTTAAATAATAACAAAATGGTAATAATAAAAATTAATTTAATACTAACAAATAAACATACTGGCATGAGAAATCTCCATACTCTGAAAGAAATCTCTTAAATAAGCAGCAGGCTATTGATCTGAGGTCATCTCCATACCTTGAGTTCCCACAAACAAATTGCAACTTTAGTGAGTAAACAAACTGAAAATCTAACTTTGAAATATAACAAATGATCAGTCTTGGCCTACCACAGCAGCTGAACTCCAGCCAATCACAGGCTGCCACCTACTCAGATCATGTTCAAATAGGGCAAACATCAAGTTGTAGCCAGTCAAGCTCTTTCTGCACTTTCCTTTACTATGTAAACATATTCACTTCCAACTGTGCTTAGTGAGCTCTCTGAACTTTTGCTGGTTCTAAGTACTGCCAATGCATGAATCATTTTTTGCTCAGATAAACTCTACTAAATTTAAATTGACAAAGGCTTTTATTTTAACAGACAAAGCTATCCAGCCACAAAGTGAACTATCATAAGATGAACTTCCATTCCTGGAAATGTTTGTGCAAATTTTTAGCATCTGTCAGCCTGTCCTGGAAGGCCCAAGGTGAAACTTTGGACTATCCAACCTCTAGGGGTTCTTAAATCACAGTGGGTTTCTATGGTTACAGTTACCCTAAGAAGTTAAGTAGAGCCACAAAATAAAGTTCCACTTTGGACTGGTTTTTGTTTCTGTGGCTACACTGTCAGTTCTCTGAAGAGAAAGTTGAGTTTCATCCTCTTTGTTATCCTCACTCTTCTCAAGGTCACCCATGACCTTTGAGAGACAAATCTAATTGCTATCTCTCTGTTCTCATCTTACTTTACCTCACTGCTGCACTATACACTTCCTCGCTAAAACACTTTTTCTATTGATTTCCATAGCTACACCTCTCCATCTTCCTGCCTGTTACACTGGCTGTTCCTTCTCCATCTTTTTTGCTGCTCCTCCTCCTCTTCCCAACTTCAACAATGTTGTGACTTGGAGATGCAGTTCTGCACCACCTTTTCTTGGATCTATACTCTCTCCTAACATCAGCTGGTCATGGCCCTGATCTTTCAATGCCACCTATATACAAATGACACCCAAGTGTGTATCTTCAGCTCTGACTTACCTAATATCAATATTTTCATGTCCAGTAGGCATCTGAAACTAAGCACATTCAAATCAAACCCTTAATTTCCACCCCCTAAACCTCTTCTTTCCCATCTCAGGAAATTGTTCAGGACAAAGACCTCTTTCCTTCAATCCCCACATCTAATCCATCAATATATCGTGTTGTTTCTCTCTCTAAAATATATTTTGGAATCAACTACTTCTCACCATTTCTACTATTTCCACCTTAGACCAAGACCCTGGACTTACCTGGCTTATCTGAAATAGCCCTGGTGCTCTTCCTGCACCCACTCTTGCCCGCACAGTCATTCTCCTCACAGCAGCTAGAATTGCACGTACAATAAAATCTAAACTCTTCATCGAGATCTTACAAGATCCCAGATGGCCCAATCCCTGCCTGCCTCTCCGTGCTTATCTTCCATTACGCCTCCTTTGCTCACCAGGCTCTGGCTACAAGAGCTCCTTCCAGTACCTTGAACATACCAAGTTTGCTCCTGCCTCAGGCCTTTGCACTTGTTTCCAATGCCTGGGGTGCTCTTTGCCTTCCTCTCTCTAGCTGACTCCATTTTCTTAAATAATACCCCCTCAGGGAGGCCTTTTCCCTCCACACCTGTCACTCTCTATTACATTAACCTATTTTATTTTCTTCATAGCCTCTTTGTTAACTTGTTTATTGCCTTTATTCCCAAGGAAAAGTAAACTCTAAGAGAGCTGGGACTTAACCCATCATGTTCACCAGTGACCCAGTACCTAGAACAGTGCCTGGCATAAAATAGGTGCTTAATAAATATTTTTGAAGAAATTCAATATAAATATTAAAGAAAGGTTTTTGCTTAACAGAGTCTACTGATGACTTTATGCCACAACTGGAGTTAAAGATGTTTAAAAAGCATTGATTTCTGTTATAAACAAGTGACTAGAGAGTCCCCGGTTGCCCAGGTTGCCCCAACAAGTTTACCATGGATCTGTTACTAGTAGTGCTGAAAGAGATAACAACCAATGACTCTGGGGCTCAACTTCCTTTGTTTTGCATTCTCAATCTCTTAATGTAGGAAACACACTTTAAATGATAACTCTGCCTCTTTCTTCCAGGCCCCCAGTGTTATTACTTGAAATGAAGAGACACCAAAGCAGAAAGCCTGCTTTAGGCCAAGATACACATTATCTCATTGATATTGTCAGATGTGTGTCATGTTCCCACGGGGGAACTATCCATAAGTAATATCATGAGCCACTTGCGGTTTCATATAAAACATCTCCACATGGACATCCTCTGCAATTTCTGATGAGTTTGTAGTTCCATTGGAGGTACATTTTTTAGAAATGTTCATGATTTTTAGATATTAAAGCAAATCTCATAAGGAGGATTAAGGATTAGGTGTTATCAATGTAAAGAGAAAATAATCATTCTTTATCATTACTGCATTATGTGGAAAAAATGACTTCCTTTCACTGAGTTTTGGTTTAAATCACTATAGTGAAAGTGGCTTCTGAAAAATTGTCTCAGGTAACATTTATAGTCATAATATGGAAAAATATAATTTGCCATCAGTAGCCTATCATTTCTACACTTCTCAGTTATTTGTGACCTGAATAAATAAGGCCTATGGCTTAATAGGATAAGAATGCTGCTAAGATATGTAGAAGCAAAGATAAACCCTCTTTTCTGTCCTCCCCAAGAATATGAGATGGAGGTGCAAGTCATGATCCTTTCAAAAAAGCAAAGCTGCACACCCAGAGCCTTTCTAAGCAGTCCTACTTCCAAGGGACACATACAGTGAAGTTCTGGGCCTGCCTTAAATAAGGTAATGCAGGGAGGAAAATCTTTTCTTGTTATAAGCATCTGAATACCTCAAGAAAAAATATTTCGGGCCGGGCGCGGTGGCTCAAGCCTGTAATCCCAGCACTTTGGGAGGCCGAGGCGGGCGGATCACAAGGTCAGGAGATCGAGACCATCCTGGCTAACACGGTGAAACCCCGTCTCTACTACTAAACATACAAAAAATTAGCTGGGCGCGGTTGCGGGCGCCTGTAGTCCCAGCTACTCGGGAGGCTGAGGCAGGAGAATGGCGGGAACCCGGGAGGCGGAGCTTGTAGTGAGCCGAGATCGCGCCACTGCACTCCAGCCAGGGAGACGGAGCGAGACTCCGTCTCAAAGAAAAAAAAAAGAAAAGAAAAAAGAAAAAATATTTCAAGGTTGTGTTACTGGTTTATTGTTCATCATCTTCACATTTCCACTTGCCTATCTAACCACAGCTGAATATTTCATTTCCAACTCCCCTGTTAATGTTACAACTACAAATTAATTTCATTTCCTTGTTGGTAATACGTTACATTGCTTGATAAGGTTTTAAAAGATTATCAGAAAAAAGGTGCCAGAACAGTGCAAAATATCATCACATCCCTAAAGAAAAAAGGCTAGAGATCTCTGACATAGTGGCAACTTGCCAGCCTTCAAAATTACTGAAAAACAACTGAAATTTTTAGTCTATGAATTTCAAATCCTTTGACCAATACCCCGATATAGATATCTACAACCTTCATTTGCTTTTGTTTATCTAACAAATGACATGAAGATGTAATGCTCTGATGAGATGAAATTGAATGTGTGTGTGCACACACCTGTGTGTGCATTTGAATGTGTGTGAAAAGGAAGACACCTATTTTCCAGGGTGTGTCAAAGATGTACCGTTCTTAATGACTTCTATCTGGGATTTACTTGTATTCAAATGTTTAAGTTTTTCTTCCTTCCAAACATCTAAGACATACTAAATTAATGGAAGAAAGTGGTAATTGTTTACTAAGGGAACAAAATAGAATGTCACATTAAGAAATCATTGGAGGCCGGGCGCGGTGGCTCAAGCCTGTAATCCCAGCACTTTGGGAGGCTGAGATGGGTGGATCACGAGGTCAGGAGATCGAGACCATCCTGGTCTACACGGTGAAACTCCGTCTCTACTAAAAAATACAAAAAACTAGCCGGGCGAGATGGCGGGCCCCTGTAGTCCCAGCTACTCGGGAGGCTGAGGCAGGAGAATGGCGTGAACCCAGGAGGCAGAGTTTGCAGTGAGCTGAGATCCGGTCGCTGCACTCCAACCTGGGCGACAGAGCAAGACTCCATCTCAAAAAAAAAAAAAAAAAAAAAGAAATCATTAGAAACCCTGTTATCCATAACCACCATCCTACTCTAAAAATTAAAGAAAGAAGAGCACTGGAGTTAAAGTTACATTCCCACGCAAACCGAAGACATTTTTGCCTCTTCATATAAACTGTAAACTCCTCTCTCTCTCTCTAACAGGGTTTGTGTCATATCTCTGGATTCTATCCCAATGCCCTACAAATTGAAGGTACCAAATACCTATTTTCTTTTTTATTATTATTATACTTTAAGTTCTCAGATACATGTGCACAATGTGCAGGTTTGTTACATAGGTATACATGTGCCATAGTGGTTTGCTGCACCCATTAACCCATCATCTAAGTTTTAAGACAGGCATGCATTAGGTACTTGTCCTAATGCTCTCCCTCCTCTTGCCCCCAAGCCCAAATAGTCCCCGGTGTGTGATGTTCCCCTTCCTGTGTCCATGTGTTCTCATTGTTCAAATCACACTTGTGAGTGAGAACATGCAGTGTTTAGTTTTCCATTCTTATGTTAGTTTGCTGAGAATGATGGTTTCCAGTTTCATCCATGTCCCTGTAAAGGACATGAACTCATTCTTTTTTATGGCTGCATAGTATTCCATGGTGTACATGTGCCACATTTTATTTATCTAGTCTATCATTGATGGGCATTCGGGTTGGTTCCAAGTCTTTGCTATTGTGTAGAGTGCTGCAATAAACATAAATGTGCACATGTCTTTATAGTAGAATGATTTATATTCCTTTGGGTATATACCCAGTAATGGGATTGTTGGGTAAAATGGCATTTCTGTTTCTAGATCCTTGAGGAATCACCACCCAAATACATATTTTCTAAGAATTATGATGATAATGAATTAACTCCTCTAATTCCTACCAGGAAATATATTCCATACATAATTAGACCCATGTTTCTCAAAACATGTTTCACAAAAGATGTATGCCTTGCAACATGGATGGCTGTTCTACTAAAAATGGGAGAAAAAGAAAAATTCTTTAGCTAAGTAAGATTGAGAAACCTAAGCATAAAGTTAAATAAGTTGCATTACCACATAATTTCTTAAGAAATTTTAAAACATTTTTGTGCATTGTGAAACTCTAAAAGACAGCTAAAGTTTGCAACATTTCCCATAATTGTTTGATAAGGAAAACTTATGAAACCTTGAAGGGTACTAGTGTCTTACAGATCAAAGTTTAAGAAATGCCACATTAGATGAATGTTAAGTGAGTGCCCACTATACAAAAGGATAGTGTTCATTGAAATATACCCTTTCTTTCAGCCCTGGGGATTTTTTTCATCTGTAAACAGATGATAATAACACCTACCTCACAGGGTTGTCATGAAACTGGAATGAAATCAAATATATGCAATGCCAAGTCTAGCACAAAGAGGACCAAAATGAACTCTCCTCCTCTGTCCATAAAGGCATTACTGTGAGGAAACTGAAATTGTCCTGAATTTTGTTGCACTTATATACACCTCTGTATAGGTTTGTATGCCTGGGGACAGAACTGTATCATATGACACTCCATTATCTGGTTCAGGAGTTAAGTCAGTCCAGCCAAAGCCATCTCCCACCCAACTAGGATTTTAGTTCCTTAACTTCATAAACCTCCATCCACCACTGCCTTCCTTAATTAGACCTATGATTCCTCACACACAGTCAACACACTTGTAAAGACCCAGGCATTCAAGCATAAACCAGAAATATAGTACATCCGGTTGCCAAAATGGTTAAGTACTTTATTAGCGAAGGCTCTTAAGCATATATATATATATGTGTGTGTGTGTGTGTGTGTGTGTGTATATATATGTGTGAGCATATATATGTTATTTAGGGTCATGCAAGTGCTGAACAGTACACTAGAACTGCTTTTAGTTTCTAATCTGTTTTAACAACACTGCATGGCAAAGTTGATTAAAATAAATATTCAAATAAAATCTAAGTTGAACAAAGCAATACAAAAATGTTTAAGCCTCAAGTGCATGCAGCCACAGAATATGCTCTTGGGCATTGCTCCCTAAGGGGCTGCTATCCTCCGCCTCCTTGAAGGCACCCATGTCAGGGGTTGCCCGATCCAGGGAGCTGGTTAAGAATATGAGAATGTGTGCACAGAAAGGCAGGCAACAGCACAAACAGCCATGCTTCTAGAAGGTTCTAGGGAGAGAGCAGGAGCAGTGCAGAGGGAATAGGAATGAGCAGGCAGAGGACCTGGGGTCATGAGACCTTTGGGTGGGAGGAGCCAGTGGCCGGGAAGGTTCTAATGTGTTCCATCTCCCAGCAGCTGCCTGCTTCTACGAGGTCATGCAGAGCCAGCACCTGGGCCTGCAACCAGCCACAGCCCCGTAGCTTCGCCCACCGCCTTCCGACCATAGACCTCCACAAAGTGAACGTGCTTTGAGCCTTTGTGAAAATGTGTAAACAAGATCCAAGCATTCTGCACACCAAGGAAATGTGTTTCCTGAGGGAGAGGGTGGAGAGCATCGGGGGTAAAGTATCACCTGCTACTTGGAAAGCGAAATCAGAAGACAATATCAAGGAAGAAAAATCTGGTAGTAAGAAGGTGGAGGAAGACTTAAAGGCAGATGAACCATCATGTGAGGAAAGGTGTCTAGGAATTGATAATAAAGGTGTGATTGAACCAGACACTGATGGCCCTCCAGAAATGGGAGATGAAATGCAGAGATAACAGAGGAAATGATGGATCAGGCAAATGATAAGAAAGTGGCTGCTATTAAAGTCCTAAATAACGGTGAACTGCAGAAAGCCATTGACTTATTCACAGATTCCATCAAGCTGAATCCTCACTTGGCCATTTTATATGCCAAGAGGGCTACTGTCTTCGTCAAATTACAGAAGCCAAATGCTGCCATCTGAGACTGTGACAGAGCCATTGAAATAAATCCTGATTCAACATAGGACACAGGAAATTGCAGAACATCAGAGAAAGTATGAACGAAAATGTGAAGAGCAAGAGACCAAAGAAAGAATAGAAAGAGTTAAGAAGGCTCAGAAGAGCATGAGAGAGTCCAGAGGGAGGAAGAAGCCAGACAAGCCAGACAATAGTCAGGAGCTCAGTCTGGCTCTTTTCCAAGTGGCTTTCCTGGG
The DNA here is from genome assembly GCF_000951035.1 of Colobus angolensis palliatus. Classification (NCBI taxonomy): domain Eukaryota; kingdom Metazoa; phylum Chordata; class Mammalia; order Primates; family Cercopithecidae; genus Colobus; species Colobus angolensis. Next base: position 5,646,114 of record NW_012120376.1, read on the forward strand.
GAAATGCCCAGAAAATGTAATTTTCCCAGAGGAATGCCTGGAATGGAGGGGGCATACCTGGGATGGCCAGAAGGCCTTGACCCAATAAAATTCTCAGTGAGCCAGAGGTTCCTGTATCTATACAGGATCCAGAAGTTATAGTGGTCTCCCAGGCTGTGGCTCAGAACCCAGCAAATATGTCAAAATACCGCAGCAACCCAAAGGTTATGAATCTTATCAGTAAATTGTCAGCCAAATTTGGAGGTCAAGCATAATGCCCTTCTGATAAATAAAGCCGTTGCTTAAGGAAAGGCAACCTAGATCACCTTATGAATGTTGTGGTAATACAAACCAGTGTACCTCTGACCTTCTCATCAAGACAGCTGGAGTGCTTTGAAGATAATCCCTACCCCTCTCCCCCCAATGCAGCTGAAGCATTTTACAGTGGTTTTCCATTAGGGTATTCATTCAGATAATGTTTTCCTACTGGGAATTACAAACTTTAAACCCTTTTTAAACCTTAAAAATATTTAAAACAAATTTAAAGGGTCTGTTAATTCTTATATTTTTCTTTATTAATCATTTTGGATTTTTTATTTGAATTATCGGGCAGGAAAAATACTTATGTATGGAAGATTATTGCTCCAATTTGAGTGAAATAAAAGTTTATTAGTGCAAAGCAAAAAAAAAAAAAAAAATGTTTAAGCCTCTTGTGATGCACAATTCATCAGTGATACATTAGTGCCCTCTGCTGCTGGTTAAGTTTTCCAACAGCTCAGAATTTCAGTATGGTTTTTCTTTTTCTCCTTTTTTTTCTTTTCTCTTCTTTTAAGAACATTACAGTGTATTGTTTTGGTTCAACATTTTATACATTAATTAATAAAATTAGTGGAATGGTAATCAGGATGCATGGCATTATTTTAAATTATTATTGCTTGTGTTTTGACATCAATGTAAAGAAATTTCTTGACCAAAATTACTTAGAGATTTCATATTGAGCTGCAATCATGGAACACAGCATACATTATTGCTCTTTAATTGTAAAATATTCTATAAAAAGGAATTTATGTAGTTAGCCTGATAGCATATCATATAGGCTCCAATTTTTATTGATTATAAAATATAATTTACCCCTCATTTTGCATGGCTTATTTCTTAGGGTTGCCAGATTTAGCAAATAAAACTATGTCCCAGGTACTTGCATGGAACCTATTTCTACTAAATACTTATACTAAAAACTGCTAACTCATTAGGTTAAAAAAGTATTTATGGTTGACCTGAAATTCAAATTTAACTGGATTTCATATATCTTACCTTGTGACCTTATGTATTCTCATGTGTGCACTGAATTTCATCATTGAAATTCTTTCCTTTTATGATAATCAGAGTTTATCCTACCATAATAATGACTAAAACCAAACATATCTTTCTTTATTTTCTATTTCTTTCCTCACATTTTGTGAAACACTGAGTACTGAGTAGGTTTTCACATATCAATGCTTAATGCACAAAACTGAATTAGCAGAGTTCGTTAGTCATGAGATTAAAAGCATTTGTTCTTAAAGGAAGAGTTATTTAGTTAACGGATGGATTAAGTAAGAACAATCCTGAATTCCTCAACTTCCTTTATGGAGCAACAAACGTACTATATAAAAAGCATACAAAAAGTTTTGTTTTAAGAATGGTAAGTTTGAAAGTAAAGGCATCCAGATGCAACATTATCCTAAAGCATGATTCTCAAGCTTGCATAGCTGAACTTGTGGAAGTTCTTTGGGGTTTTGTGTGTTTGTTTTTGAGACAGATTCTCACTCTGTCACCCAGACTGGAGTACAGTGGCACAACCACAGTTCACTGCAGCCCCAAACTCTTGGTCTCAAGCGATCCTCCCACATCAGCTTCCTAAGTAGCTGGGACTAGGTGCACCACCATGCCTGGCTAATTTTATTTATTTACTTATTTTATTTTAGAAACAGAGTCTCACTATGTTGTCCAGGCTGGTCTCAAACTCCTGGCCTCAAGTAATCCTTCTGCCTCAGCCTCCAGAGTCGCTGGTATTACAGGTGTGAGCTACTGTGCCTGGCCAGAGAGTGCTTCTTGATTTTAATATACACATGAATGAAACAAATTGATCTAGCAGAATCTGGGCATTTCTAATTAGCATCTAGTTGATGCCATTGCTGCTAAACCAAGGACCATTCTTTCAGAAGAAAGATTTTAGGAGAGACCAAAAAAGAAAAAGCAATTTGTTTCAATATGGAACTACATAATGTCTGTGTGAATTGAAAATGCAGATTACTTACCAGCACATTACTGCCAGAATGTAATGATAACTGCCATAGAAACGAAGAATGGGAGCAGAGATGAAAGAAAATGAATCTTAATAGTCTTGCAGTGGTGTTCAGTGTGCCATCTTCAGTTCCTTTATCGTTTTCTGTTACAGTATCTCTCACTGGCAAAACGGAATTAATATTTGCTCCCTCACTACTTTTTCAGAATTTGAGAATTTGCATTAGATCATTTTATATGCAGCATCCCAAATACACAGTAATTTAAAGCATACAAGTTGAGACCACATTAGAATTAAGTTCATAGTTTATTTCCATCAGACCTATTTTAACCATTTTGGTCTGTTGGAGCTTAAAGTAGCAAGATGTAGATTGTGCAACCATGTGGAGCTGATCAAGTCAACCCCCGAAAGTGTAATTGGTAAATCTTTTCAAGTGCTTTTGAAAAATTAATCAAGGCAGGTTTGGTGAACCTTTGCTGAGAGTGTCATTAGAACAAATGACTTGGTTCCCAATATATTATCATAAAGGAAAACTCCAGCTGCAAATCCCAAGGTGACCCATTTATCTCGCTTGAATGGAAAATAATGACTTTTTAAGCACTGCAAATAATTCCGCTGGTTTAAAATCAATTTGGTTAATACAATTAAATTGAACTATTTGATCTTTCAGGTTCAAAAACCACCAACTTGACTCAAACATTAACATTTTAATATGGAAATAACCACCATAATCTTCCAATGCCTTCTAAAATGGTTTATAGAAACACGTTGTAGAAAACAGTGTGTATAACATTGTCTTCAAAATCTTTCCAGAATCAGTAATAAAAAATAGTATTGAAATATTCTGCCTTAAGCACTCATATTTCACCTCAAAGCCAATGCTTTTTTTTTTTTTTTTTTTTT
>NW_012120376.1:5649332-5664425 GCF_000951035.1 Colobus angolensis palliatus
AAACAGTGTGTATAACATTGTCTTCAAAATCTTTCCAGAATCAGTAATAAAAAATAGTATTGAAATATTCTGCCTTAAGCACTCATATTTCACCTAAAAGCCAATTAGTTTTTTTTTTTTTTTTTTTTTTGGACACAGTCTCACTTTGTCACCCAGGCTGGAGTGCAGTGACGTGATCTCTTCTTACTGCAACTTCCATCTCCTGGGTTCAAGTGATTCTCCTGCCTCAGCCCCCCAAGCAACTGGGACTATAGGCATGTGTCACCACATCCAGCTAATTTTTGTGGGATATATATAAAATTTAAGGACTGAGATACATGTGCAGAACATGTAGGTTTGTTACATAGGTATACACGTGCCATGGTGATTTGCTGCACCCATCAACCCATCATATACATTAGGTATTTCTCCTAATGCTATCCCTCTCCTAGCCCCCTACCCCCCAACAAGCCCCAGTGTGTGGTGTTCCCCTACCTGTGTCCATGTGTTCTCATTGTTTAAATCACACTTATGAGTGAGAACATGCAGTGCTTCATTTTCTGTTCCTGTGTTAGTCAGCTGAGAATGATGGTTTCCAGCTTCATCCATGTCCCTGCAAAGGACCTGAACTCATCCTTTTTTATGGCTGCATACACCATTCCATGCTGTATATGTGCCACATTTTCTTTATCCAGTCTATCATTGATGGGCATTTGGATTGGTTCCAAGTCTTTGCTATCGTGAATAGTACTGCAATAAACTTACGTGTGCATGTGTCTTCATAGTAGAATGACTTATAATCCTTTGGGTATATACCCAGTAATGGGATTGCTAGGTCAAATGGTATTTCTGTTTCTAGATCCTTGAGGAATCGCCACACTGTCTTCCACAATGGTTGAACTAGTTTACACTCCCAAGAGTGTAAAAATGTTCCTATTTCTCCACATCCTCTCCAGCATCTGCTGTTTCCTGACTTTTTAATGATCACAATTCTAACTGGCATGAGATAACATCTGATTGTGGTTTTGATTTGCATTTCTCTAATGGCCAGGGATGATGAGCTTTTTTTCATGTTTGTTAGCCACATAAATATCTTCTTTTGAGAAGTGCCTGTTCATATCTTTCTCCAACTTTTTGATGGGGTTGTTTCTTTCTTGTAAATTTAAACAAGTTCCTTGTAGATTCTGGATATTAGCCCTTTGTCATATGGATAGATTGAAAAATTTTCTCCCATTTTGTAGGTTGACTGTTCACTCTGATGATAGTTTCTTTTGCTGTGCAGAAGCTCTTTAGTTTAATCAGATCCCATTTGTCAATTTTGGTTTTTGTTGCTATTGCTTTTGGTGTTTTAGTCATGAAGTCTTTGCCCATGTCTATGTCCTGAATGGTATTGCATAAGTTTTCTTCTAGGGTTTTTATGGTTTTAGGTCTTATAATTAAGTCTTTAATCCATCTTGAGTTAATTTTTGTATAAGGTGTAAGGAAGAGGTCCAGTTTCAGTTTTCTGCATATGGCTAGCCAGTTTTCCCAACACCATTTATTAAATAGGAAATCTTTCCCCATTGCTTGTTTTTGTCAGGTTTGTCGAAGATCAGGTGATTGTTGATGTGTGGTGTTATTTCTGAGGCCTCTGTTCTGTTCCATTGGTCTATATATCTGTTTTGGTACCAGTACCATGCTGTGTTGGTTACTGTAGCTTTGTAGTATAGTTTGAAGTCATGTAGCATGATGCCTCCAGCTTTGTTCTTTTTGCTTAGGATTGTCTTGGCTATATGGGCTCTTTTTTGATTCCATATGAAATTTAAAGTAGTTTTTTCCAATTCTATCCGTGAGCAGGGAATGTTTTTCCATTTGTTTGTGTCCACTCTTATTTCCTGGAGCAATGGTTTGTAGTTCTCCTTGAAAAGGTCTTTCACATCCCTTGTAAGTTGTATTCCTAGGTATTTTATTCTCTTTGTAGCAATTGTGAATGGGAGTTCACTCATGATTTGGCTCTCTGTTTGTCTATTATTCATGTATAGAAATGCTTGTGATTGGCCGGGCACGGTGGCTCAAGCCTGTAATCCCAGCACTTTGGGAGGCCGAGACGGGCGGATCACGAGGTCAGGAGATCGAGACCATCCTGGCTAAGACGGTGAAACCCCGTCTCTACTAAAAACTACAAAAAACTAGCCGGGCATGGCGGCAGGCGCCTGTAGTCCCAGCTACTTGGGAGGCTGAGGCAGGAGAATGGCGTATACCCGGTGGGCGGAGCTTGCAGTGAGCCGAGATCGGGCCACTGCACTCCAGCCTGGGCGACAGAGCGAGACTCCGCCTCAAAAAAAAAAGAATTTTCCCCTAATTGATCTATAGCTTCGGTGCAATCCCAGTCATAAATCCCAGCAGGCTTTTTCATAGAAATTGACAAGTTGATTCTAAAATGTGTATAGAAATACAGAAGACCTAGACTGGTGAAAACAACCTTGTAAAAGAAAAATAAAGCTGAAGGACTTACAATTCTGACCTTAAGACTTACTCTAAATTAACCAAGACAATGTATTACTGGCTTAAGCATAAATAAATAGATCGGTAGAACCAAATATAAAATCTGGATATAGACCGACACATATATAGTCCATTGATTTGCAACAGACACCAAAGCAGTTCAATGAGGAAAGTATTTTCAACAAATGGTTCTAGAACATCTGGACAGCTATAAGAAAAAGAGTAAACCTGAACTCTTCACACTGTACACAAAAATGAATTTCATATATATATTATAAACTTAAATATAAAAGCTAAAACTATAAAGCTCTTAGAATAAAATGTAAAAGACTATTTTCACAACCAGGAATAGACAAAAATTTGTTAGGACACAGAAATCAATAACGATAAAATGGTTTTAATTGGTAAATTAGACTTAAAAATTAAAGACCTCTGCTCATTGAAAATGTTAAGAATATGAATAGGCAAGCCACAGATTGGAAGAAAATATTCATGAAACATTTATCTGATACAAAAAAACCTTTAAGTGAAAATAGAAAGGTTTTTTATAACTCAACAGTAAAAAGAAAAACAATCCAAGAAAAAATGGGCAAAATATTTGAACAGACACTTTTACAAAGGAAATTTATTTTAAAATTTAAAATTGTCTAATAAACACAAGAAAATTGTTTAATATCATTAGTCATCAAAGAAGTGGAAATTGAAACTATAATGAGAAACCACTACACACCTACTACAATGACTAAAATTAAAAAGACAACTGACAATATTTATTAGAATGTGAAGCAAATAGAACTCACGTACACTACTGGTAGGAATCTGAAATAACACAACCACTTTAGGAAAAGGTTTCTGTTTCATTTAAAGTTAAGTACACATATATCCTTTGACTCTGCTGTTCTATCCTAGGTATTTTACTTATTTGTGGAAAGGAAAACATACCCACAAAAAGACTTGTGCACGAATGTTCTCAACAGCCTTATTTACAACACCTAAAACTAAAAGCAATCCATTATCTATAAACAGAAGGATGAATAAGCAAATTGTTATATATTCATACCATGGGGCATGTCTCTGCAAGAAAAAGAGAATGAATTACTAATAAATGCAATAATATCAATGAAACTCACAGACTTGATGGGCAAAAGAAACCTGATACAAAAGAAAATATATTTAATGATTCCGTGTTATGAAATTCTAGAACAGGCAAAACCAATCCGTGATGAAAAAGTTTAGAAAAGTGATTAGCTGGATGGTGGGAAAGAGGAAAACTGAGAAAAAAGAGGAAGGAACTTTCTGAGGTGATGGGGGTGTTCTAAATTTTATGATGTGGGTTACACAAATGTACATATTGTCCAAATTGTATAGTTATTATTTGGGTATCTCACTAGAGGTGAAAGTTACCTTTTAAAAATGAGTGTGATGTGGGTAGTGGCTGAAAGTATAGATTAAACAAAATGGCAGAATGTTGATAATTGTCAAACCTGAGTCATGGGTGCAAGGATATTTATTATACTTGGTTTGCTTTGTAAATATTTGAAATTTTCTACAATAGAGTTTGTTTAAACTGGTAGAAATGAATTAAAGGGTAATATGCACTGAATTCTAATTGCAATAATCTTCTATTTTAACTAAAACTGTGAGAACTGGCATAACCACACAGTTTTTGCTAGGCAGAAAATTGAGTGCTAAACAATTAAGAAACCATTGTTTTGTTCATTTATGCCCTTGGGAGAAGGAAGAGCAGGGTGAAGAATGAAACAGAATAATGTTAGTCTGCAGCAATCAGACCATGCTATTTCAACTATTCACCTTCTCAAGAGGATAGTGATATTCAGCCAAGATATTACCAAACCTAGTTATTTGTTCATTAAACTCACTTCAGAGCAATGCCCTAAGTGTATAATTAATAAATGTTAATTTATGTTAATGATAATGTTGCACGTGAATTTTTTAACTTTTTTCTCAATTTAAAATATTCGAGAAGCAAGAGTCAAGCATTCTGCTAATAAGCCTGCATTTTTCTTTCATTATTCTCTTTCTTCTTTCTCTTCCCTGCTGATTTCTACTTCCAACTTTTGCAATGTGAGTGTTACAGTCCCCAAGAGCTGAATTTGGTTCCACAGAAATTACCAAGTAGAATATCTGCAGTTTTATTGAACGACACTGTTTATTCAACAGGTACCAATGTTAAGTTAGAAGGAAAACAAAAATTGTGTGATGCCCTAAGTGGCAAGTGGCAGCTTCCCTCACTGCTAACCGCATTCATGCTACCTTACAACCAAAGTGGTCAAATACGAGAGGGGGAAAAATTACAATGAGCGAAAAAAACTCTCCTAACATAACGATTCAGAGTCCCAGAGCAAAGGTCAAAGTGATATGCACACCCCAAATCTGGATCTGTAGGGTCAAAGCCAGACCAAGCAGCCTACTAACGGGGCCACCTATTAGTAGGAAGACCTGAGGAGCCTCAGAAGAATCAAGGTAGCTGGACTCAGAGCTCACTAGGAAACTACAGCTCCCCTTTGAGAGGGGACAACATGCCAGCAGCCCTCGCTGGCTCTCGGCGCTTTCCCGTCCTGGGCGTCCGCTCTGGCGGCGCTTGAGGAGCCCTTCAGCCTGCCTCTGGGGCTGGCCGAGGCCGGAGCCGGCTCCCTCTGCTGGCGGGGGAGGTGTGGAGGGAGAGGCGCAGGCAGGGGCAAGGGCTGCAGGCGGAGCTCGCGCAAGGGCGCCGGTTCGGGTGGGCGTGGGACCCCGCATTCCGACGTGGCCAGCCGGCGCCTGCTGGGCTTGATCGGGGGAGGAGCTCCCCCTGGGCTGCCGGAGTGCCCGGGCTGGGTGCCACAGAGTACCCCCAGCAAGTGCCCCTGAGAGGTAAGGCTTGCTCCGCTTCTGGACAGGTGGGGACTTGGAGAACTTTTGTGTCTAGCTAAAGGACTGTAAAGGCACCAATCAGGACTCTTGTCTAGCTAAAGCTTTGTAAAGGCACCAGTCAGTGCTCTGTGTCTAGCTAATCTATTGCGGACTTGGAGAATTTTTCTGTCTAGCTAAAGGATTGTAAACGCACCAGTCAGCACTCTGTGTCTAGCTAAAGGTTTGTAAATGCACCAATCAGCACCCTGTCAAAACGGACCAATCACCTCTTGTAAAATAGACCAATCAGCTCTGTAAAATGTACCAATCAGCTCTCTGTAAAATGGACCAATCAGCAGGATGTGGGTGGGGTCAGATAAGGGAATAAAAGTAGGCTGCCGGAGCGAGCAGCAGCAAACTAGTAAGGTCGGTTTCCTAACTAGAACAGGCGGTGGAAGGCTGTTCCTTCGCTCTTTGCAGTAAATGTTGCCGCTGCTCAGCCTTTGGTTGGGCGCCACGTCTATGAGCTGTAACACTCACCACAAAGGTGTGCAGCTTCACTCCTGAAGCCAGCGAGACCGCAAGCCCACAGCGCCACCTTTATGAACTGTAACACTCACAGCGAAGGTTTGCAGCTTCACTCCTGAAGCTGGCAAGACCACGAACCACCAGAAGGAACGACGTTTAAGAGCTGTAACACTCACCGCGAAAGTCTGCAGCTTCACTTGTAAAGTCACCGAGACCATGAACCCACCAGAAGGAAGAAGCTCCGGACACATCTGAACATCTCAAGGAACAAACTCCAGACACACCGTCTCTAACATTCACTGTGAGGGTCCACGACTTCATTCTTGAAGTCGATGAGACCAAGAACCCACCAATTCTGGACAACCACTGCATGAAAAGGGACTCAAGGTGAAGAAAAAACTAGACATTGTACTCATTCAATAAGTATTTATAAAACACTCACTGTCTGTTATGTGCTGATGTAGGCACCAGGGATGCAGGAAGGACCAACAGGGGCTGAGTCTTTGTCACCATAGGGAACAGTTTCATCAAGGAGCAAGTGCAGGATGATCTGGGGTGTGTAATACAGCATATATTTGAGGTTATATTACCTGTGTTGAGACTCAGGTTGGAGGCCAAGAAAAAATGTCCAGAAAAAGTAACATTTAAACTGAAACCTGGAGTATGAGGAGGAGATAGCAAGTCAACTTACTATCTTAACTATTTTTAAGTGTACAGTTCAGTGGCATTAAGTACATTCATACTCCTATGTAATCACCAGCACCCTCCATCTCCAGAACTATTTTCATGTTTTAAAATTAAAACCTTATACCCATTAAACAATAACTCCCCATTCTCTTATCTCCCAAGCGCTGAACCACCTTCTGTCTCTAATATTTTGACTACTGTAAGTACCTCATATAAATGGAATCATACAATATTTGTCCTCTTTTGTCTGGATTATTTTACTCAGTATAAAGTCTTTAAGGTTCATCCATGTCATAGTGTATGTCAGAATTTCCTTCCTTTTTATACATAAATAATATTCCATTGTGTGGATATACCACATTTTGCTTATCCATGCATGCATCAATGGACACTTGAGTTGCCTCTATGGTTTAGCTATTGTGAGTGGTGCTGCTGTGAACATGGTGCACAAATATGTCTTTGAGATCCCACTTTCAGTTCTTGTAACACCCAGAAGTGGAATTTCAGGATCATATGGTAATTCTACTTTTAACTTTTCTTTCTCTTTTTTTCTGTATTAAGACTTTCAGATAAAACTATTTTTAACTCTGGGAAACCACTATGCTGTTTTCTATAGCAGTTGTATCATTTTACATTCCCACCAACCATCCACAAGGGCTCCAATTTCTCCACGTCCTTTTCAACACTTATTTTCTGTTTGTACTACTATTTTGGTAGTAGCCATTCTAGTAAGTATGAGGTGGTATCTCATAGTTTTAATTTGCTTGCATTTCCCCAATGATTAGTGATGTTGAGCATCTTTTCATGTGCTTATTGGCCATTTATATATCTTCTTTGGAGAAATGTCTATTCAAGTCCTTTGCCCATTTTTGAATCAGGTTGTTTGGCATTTTATTCTTGAGTCTTAAGAGTTGCCTATATATTCTGGCCATTAATCCTGTATCAGATACATGATTAGCAAATATTTTCTCCCATTCTGTGTGTTGTCTTTTTCATGAAGTCCAGTTTGTCTGTTTTTTCTCGTTTCCTTATGCTTTTGGTGTCATATCCAAGCAATCATTGCCAAATCCAATTTTGTGAAGTGTTTCCCATATGTTTTCCTCTTAAGAGTTTCATAATTTTAGCTCTTGTATTTAGGTAGCAGACCAATTTGGAGTTAATTTTGTATATGGTGTTAGCTAAGGATCCAACTTTATTCTTCTGGATGTGGACATCCAGTTTTACCAATACCACTTGTTGAAAAGACTGTCTTTGCCTTAAATGAAGAGTCTTAGCACCAGTGTTGAAAATCATTTGACCGTTTAAGTGAAGATATATTCCTGAACTCCCTAGTCTGTCCCATTGGTTTGTATGTATGTCTTTATGCCACCACTATACTGTTTTGATTAGTGTAGCTTTGTGGTAAGTTTTGAAAATCAGGAAGTCTGAATCCTCCAGTTTTGCTCTTTTATAGGGTTGTTTTGGCGATTTTGGTCCCTTGATATTCCATGTTCATTTTATTTTAATTTTTTTTTTTTTTTTTTTTTTTTAGACAAACTCTGACTCTGTTGCCGAGGCTGGAGTGCAGTGATGGGATCTTGGCTCACGGCAGCCTCGACCTCCTGAGCTGAAGTGATCCTTCTGTCTCAGCCTCCCAAAGTGTAGCGATTACAGGTATGAGCCACCATGCCATATTAATTTTAGAATGGGTTTTTCTATTTCTGCAAAAAAAAAACTCATTGGAATTTTGTCAGGGATTGTATTAAATACATAGAACACTTTGGCCAGTACTGACATCTTAATAATATTAAGTCTGCCAAGCCATGAGCATGGTGTCTTTCCATTTGTTTACATCTTCTCTAATTTCTCTCAGAAATATTTTCTAGTTTTCATTGTTTTTTCACAAGTCTTTTACCTTCTTGGTTAATTCCTAAATAATCTATTCTTGTTGATACTATTTTAAATGGAATTATTTACTTAATCTCCTTTTCAGACTGGTTTTTGGGGTTCTTTGAGACAGAGTCCCGCTCTGTTTTCCAGGCTGGAGTGCAATGACATGATCACGGCTTACTGCAGCCCAACCAATCTTCCCACCTCATCCTCCTGGGTAGTTGGGATTACAGGCACACACCACAACACCCTGCTAACTTTAGCAGTTTTTTGTACAGACAGGGTTTCACCATGTTGCCGAGGCTGGTCTTGAACTCCTGAGATTAAGTGATCCACCCACCTCAGCCTCCCAAAGTGCTGGGATTACAGGTGTGATCCACAGTGCCCAGCCCAGACAGTTTATTATTAATGTGTAGAAGTGCAGCTGTTTTTTATTAATTTTGTATCCTACTATTTTGCTTAATTTATTTATTTGTTCTCATAGTTTCCTTGTAGAATCTTTAAGTTTTTCATATTATCTGTGAGCAGAAATATAATAGAAGATAAACATCATTTGTGAGCATAAACAATTTTAATTATTCCTTTCTAATTAGGATGCCTTTCGTTAGATGCCTTTGTCTTGCCTAATTGCTCTTGCTAAAACTTCCAGCACTATGTTGAATAGAAGTAGTAAAAGTGGGCATCCATACCTTCTTTTTGATCTTAGAGGAAACACTTTCAGTCTTTTACCATTGATTATGATGTTCTGTATGAGTTTTCATATGGCTTCTATTATGTTAAGGTAGTTTCTCTCTATTCCTAGCATGTTGAGTGTTTTTATCCTGAAAGTCTGTTGAATTTTGTCATATGCCTTTTCTGCAATAATTGAAATGATCATGTGTTTCTTTTCCTTCATTCTGTTAATGTTATGTGTTACAGTGGTGAATTTTCATATGTTAAGGCATCCTTGCATTCCAAGAATGTATCCCCCTTGGTCATGGTATAATCCATTTATTATGCTGCTGGGTTTAGTTTGCTAGTATTTTGTCGAGGTTTTTTGCATCGATGTTCATAAAGAACATTGATCTACAGTTTCTTTTCCTGTGGAGCCTTCGACTTTTGTATCAGGGTAATGATGACCTCACTGAATAAATAAGGAAGTGTTTCTTTCTCTTCAATTTTCTGAAAGGGTTTGAGAAGGATTGGTATTAGTTTTTCTTTAAATTTTTGGTAAAATTTGCAGGGGAAGCCATAGGTCCAGGCCTTTTCTTGGTTGGGGGGCTGATTATTACATACCAATCTATTAGTTTCTGGTCTATTCAGATTTTCTGTATTTTTGTGGTTTAGTCTTGGTAGGTTTTGGTGTTTCTAGGAATTTGTCCATTTCATCTAGGTTATCAAATCTGTTAGCATACAATTGTTCATAGTACTCTCTTAAAATCATTTTTATTTCTGTAGAAATAGTAGTAATGTCCCACTTTCATTTCTGATTTTAGTAATCTGACTCCTTTTTTTCTTAGTCCATCTAGGTAAAGTTTCATCAATTTTGTTGATCTTTTCAAAGAAACAGATTTTAATTCCATTATGTGTGTGTGTGTATGTATATATATGTTTTTTGATACAGAGTCTATCTCTGTCAACCAGGCTGGAGTGTAGTGGCATGATCTTGGCTCACTGCAACCTCCACATCCCAGGCTCAAGCCATCCGCCCACCTCAGCCCCCTGAGTAGCTGGGACTAAAGGCACACAACACCATGCCTGACTAATTTTTGTATTTTTTGTAGAGATGGGGTTTCACCATGTTGCCCAGGCTGGTCTTGAACTCCTGGGTCCAAATGACCCACCTGCCTTGGCCTCCCAATGTGCTGGAATTACAGACATGAGCCACCATGTCCAGCCTGACTTTATTAATTTTTCTATTATTTTTCTATTCTCTGTTTCATTTTTCTCTCCTCTAATCTTTATTATTTCCTTCCTTCAACTGACTTTGGGTTTAATTGGTTTTTCTTTTCCTAGTTCCTTAAATGGTAAAGTTAGGTTGTTGACTTAGGATTACCTTGCTTTCTTCTGTTTGTTTTGTTTTGAGTCAGGGTCTCACCTAGGCTGGAGTGCAGTGGCATGATCAAAGCTCACTGCAGCCTCAAACTCTTGGGCTTAAGTGATTCTCCCATCTCAGCCTCCTGATAGCTAGGACTACTGGCATTGATGACCACAACTGGCTAATTTTTCGTTTTGGGTTTATGGTTTTGTTTTTGTTTTTGTATAGCTAGGTTCTTGCTATGTTGCCCAGACTGGTCTCAAACTCCTGGCCTCAAGCAACCCTCCTGCCTCAGCTTCCCAAAGTATTTTTTGTATTACAGGCATAAATCACCACACCTGGCCTACCTTGCTTTTTATTGTAAGCATTTATAACCATAATTTTCCTCCTTAGCACTGTTTTTACTGTGTCCCAAAGATTTCGGTATATAGTGTTTTTTCATTCATCCCTGAGCATTTTCAAATTTCCTTGTAATTTTTTCTTTGATCCATTGGTTGTTTAATTTCCACAGATTTGTAAATTTTCCAGTTTTCCATCTGTTGTTGCTTTCTAGCTTCACCCTATCATGGATAGAGAAGACACTTTGTATGACATCTATCTTTTTAAACCTACTGAGACTTCACTTGTGGCCTAACATATGGTCTGTCCTTCCAGTGTCCCTTGAGAAGAATGCTCATGCACCTGTTTTGAGGTATAGTGCTATATATATATATATATTGGCTGGCTGGTCTATCCATTTGGCTGGCTGGTCTATCCATTATTCAGAGGGGGAATATTGATGTTTCCAACCATTATTGTAGAACTATTTCTCGCTTTGAGTCTGTCAATTTTTGCTTCTTATACTTTGTCACTAGTTGTATAAATGCTTATCATTGTTATATCTTCTTGCTGTATTGAACCTTTTTATTGATATACACTGTACTTATCTCAAGTAACATTTTTTATTTAGTCTATTTTGTCTGATATTAGTATAGCCACCCCTGCTGTCTTTTAATTACTATTTGCATGGAATAACCTTTTCTGTCCTTTGGCTTTCAATCTTTTTGTGTCTTTGGATCCAAGGTGAGTCTCTTGCAAGCAGCATATAGTTAAATCCTTATGGCTTGAAGAGTTTAATTCATTTACATTTAAAGTAATTGCTCATAAGGAGGGACTTCTGTCAATTTGCTATTTGCTTTCTATATGCCTTATAGCTTTTTTATGCATTTCATGCATTACTATCTTCTTTTCTGTTCAGTTCATTTTTGTAGTGAAATCTTTAAATTCCTTTCTCATTTCCTTTTGTGTATATTCTTTAGCTATTTTTTCTGTGGTTACCATGCAAATAACATTTAACATCATAAAGTTATAACACTCTAATTTGAATTTATACTAGATTAACTTTAATAACACAGAAACTCCACTTCTATAACAGCTCTATCCCCATCCCTTTCTGTTGTTGATGTTGCAAAATTATATCTTTATTAGTGTGGGCCCAAAAACATGAATTAAAAATGTTTAATGAATAAATCTCTTAAATTATGTAGGAAACAAAATGTGGAGTTACAAACCAAATTACAATAATACTTTTAATCATTTTTTTAATGTATCAGTCTCTTAAATTATGTAGAAAGCAAAACGTAAAATTACACATCATTGTAACAATAATAGTGGCTTTTATAATTGCCCATGTATTTACCTTAACTGAAATCTTTATTACTTCATATGGCTTCATGTTACTATCTAGTTATCTGATTCAACCAGCAGGACTCTTTTAGCATTTCTTGCAGAACAGATCCAATGGTAGTGAACTGCCTCTGCTTTTGTTTATCTGGGAGTGTCTTAATTTCTTACTCACTTTTGAAGGGCAGTTTTACCAGATATAGGATTCTTGGTTGCCAGTTTTATTCTTTTAGAACTTTAAATATATTAGTCCATTCTGTTCTGTTCTCAAAAGTTTCTGATGAGAAATATGCTAGTAATCTTATTGAAGATTAGCCTTTTTATGCAACAAGTCAACTTTCTCTTGCTGCTTTCAGAATTATCTTTGTATTTGTGTGTGTACTGCATTTTATTACATAAAAGTACAAATAGTAAAATAATATACTAATTTAATTAATTTTAATATAATTTTAACTAGAATTAAGAATGTTTTTCTCTCATGATAATATAGAAGAATATTACTCTGAAAAACCTACCTAATGTATCACTAAATAACCACAAAGAACCTTTTTAAGATATTCATCATGCATTTTACATTTTAATGTCATTACTCCCCCATAGAAAAGGTCATAAATAATGCCCACCTAATAAAAAAGAATCTGTCATATCTTTAATGCAGAAACAATTTATCGCATGCTTTCACATGTAAACACAATAGGAATGAAGAAACAGCATGAAGTAATTTTAGAGTTGAATTATATCATTATTCAATTTTTTTAAAAAATAGCAGATTTTTCAAAAAAGTATACTTTAAATGTAATCATAACTCTTCAAAAACTATTATACTCCTTTTTAAGTTATATAAAAATAATTTGTCTACCAACTTTAGTTTTGGATTATTTTGTCTACTCAGTACTCTGATTTCGTGTAATGTCTGAAGTGTCAGTGCCTTAGTTATTTCTACTGTGAATTCTCTGATATTTACATAGTTTATGGCATCTGCAAAATTATATTTTAATATAAACTCTCTGGGTTTTTTTAGGTGTAGTTATTGAAAAAATGTTTTTCCAAATTTATTACATTTGCAGGGTTTTTCTTCAATATAAATTATTTGATGTTGAACAAAATTTAAGCAACTGCTTCAGGCTTTTCCTGTAGTAAAAATATGTACAATAAGATCTGTGATACAAGTAAAGGTGCTACAACCTTCTTTATATCTATAATGTTTGCCTTCAAAATACATACTTTTCTTCACTTTAAAAGCTTATACTTTCTGAAAAAAAAATTTTAACAGTAATTGCACTTACAATGCTTTCACTAAGTATGAACTCTCTGATATTAAGATGTAAACAGATATTAACGGTTTTTTTACATTCTTTTTGTTTGTAAATTTTTCTCAAGTATAAATGCTTTTCTGTGCAATAAGGTGTGAGGATTGGTTATAAGTTTTGCCACATTCTTCACATTTGTAGTAGTTTTCTCCACTGTGAATTATCCGACCTACAATCAAGTGTGACAACCATTTAAAGGCTTGTCACATTCTTCACATTTCTAGGATTTCTCATCAGTATGATTTATGTTTAGAAAAGTCTGAAGTGTTGCCAAAAGCATTGTCACATCTTTCAGGTTTGTAGAATTTCTCTCCAGTATGAATTATCTTGTGTCTCTTATGAATTAAGGATTTGCTGAAGGATTTGCCACACTCTTCACACTTGAAGGGTTTCTCTTTAGTATAAATTTTCTTATGTTTAGTAAGGTTTGAGAATTGGTTAAGAGCTTTGCCATATTCTTCACATTTGTAGGGTGTCTCTCCCATACAAATTACTTATGTGTAGTAAGGTGTGAGGACCAGTTAAAATATTGGCCACATTCTTCACATTTGTAGGTTTTCTCTCCAGTATGAATTATCTTATGAATAGTAAGGTGCAAGGATTGGTTAAAAAGCTTTGCCACATTCTTCACATTTGTAGGGTTTCTCTCCAGTATGAATTCTCTTATGTGAACTAAGGACTGAGGACTACCCAAAAGCTTTGCCACATTCTTCACATTTGTAGGGTTTCTCTCCAGTATGAATTATCTTATGTTTAGTAAGGCCTGAGGACCAGTTAAAGGCTTTGCCACATTCTTTACATTTGTAGGAATTGTCTTTAGTATAAATTATTTTATGTTCAATTAGGTGTGAAAGCAGGCAAAATGTTTGACACACTCTTCACATGTGAAAAATTCCTTTCTAGTATGTCTATTTGAATTTGAAAATTTATAAAAAAAACTTTCACACATTTATCACATTTAAATATTTTGCTCTGGTTAGTTGTCAAACACTGATTAAGTTCATTATGACCTTTTTTGTGCACCTCACACTCATCCAACTTTTATAACTTTTCTTAACTGTAAATTCTAACGTTCACATTTTCCATATCTTCTCAGTAAAACTTTTTGGAAAAAACTTTCATGTCCTACTCTGGCCAAAGGTCTTGGACAAAATAAAAACATATAACTGGGGGTTTGGCTACCATCTCATGTCTCTTCATAGTCCAGGGCTTTTTTTTCTTTTTTTTTTTTTTCTCCTCCAGATAGGTGATCAGGTCTGGCTTAGAGACAGCAATATACCCAGGGAAGACCAGGCTTCTGCAGTTCCCTAACATCACATTCCTACATAAATTCTGCTGTGCAGTGTCCAGGCATTGCCACTCCTCCAGAGATAATTCTGTGGCCACATCCCTAAATGTCAATGATCTCATTTCTAGGTTTCCAGGGGGTCCAGGTGTCTTAGCAGTGGATCCCCCAATACCTGCAGGTCACAGGGCAACAGAGGCTGGGCCTCTAGAAGCAGAAGAAACAGAGAAGTGAATACAAGACTGGGAGCTCTGGCTGCAGTGAGAGACAAAGGCCTGTGTTTGTCTTTTGACAGTTTGATTATAACATGTCTCAATGTGGCTGTCTTTGAGTTCATCATACTTGGAGTTTGTTGAGCTTCTTGGATGTTTATATTCATGTATTTTATCAAACTTGAAAAGTTTTCAGCCATTATTTCT
>NW_012120376.1:5665581-5666674 GCF_000951035.1 Colobus angolensis palliatus
TAAGGAAAGGATCCAGTTTCAGCTTTCTACTTATGGCTAGCCAATTTTCCCAGCACCATTTATTAAATAGGGAATCCTTTCCCCATTTCTTGTTTCTCTCAGGTTCCAGCCATTGTTTCTTCCAAATATTCTCTCTGCCCCTTTCTGTCTCTCTTCCACTGGAACTCCTACAATGTACATATTGGCCTGCTTGATATTGTCCCATGGGACTCCTAGGCTGTGCTTACTTTTCTTCAATCTTTTTCCTTTCTGTTCCTCAGACTTACTAATTTCCATTGTCCTATCTTTGAGTTTGCTGATTTTCTTCTGCTTGCTCAAATCTGCCTTTGAATCCCTCTAGTAAATTTCTTATTTCAATTACTGAACTTTTCAGCTTCAGAATTTCTTTTTCCTTCCTGGGTTTTCTCTTAATATTCCTATTTTGTTATACATACTTTTCTTAACTGTCTCCATGTCTTCCTTTAGTTCTTTGAGCATCTTTAGCTGGTTCTTTTTTAATTAAATTTTTATTTTTAATTTTTGTGGGAACACATTAGGTGTATTTATGGGATACATGAGATATTTTGATACAGGCATGCAATGCATAGTAATCACATCTGGGGTATGCATAGTAATCACATCTGTAGTAATCACAAATGGGGTATCCCCCACCTCAAGCATTTATCCTTTTGAGATAAGAAGTCTTCTTCTGATATAGGTTTTCCTCAATTGAAGCGTTCATGGTCTCATGGGCTTCAAGGAATGAAGCCGTGGACCACAGCAGCAAGTGTTACAGCTCAATTAGAGAAACGCACAGACCCAAAGAGTGTGCAGCAGCAAGATTTTTTTTTTTCTTTTTTTTGAGACAGTGTCTCAATCTGTCACCCAAGCTGGAGTGCAGTGGTGCAATCTTGACTCACTGCAACCTCTGCCTCTCAGGTTCAAGTGATTCTCCTGTCTCAGCTTCCCAAGTAGCTGGGATTATAAGCATGTGCCACCATGCCTGGCTAATTTTTGTATTTTTAGCAGAGATGGGGTTTCACCATGTTGGTCAGGCTGGTCTCGAACTCCTGACCTCAGGTGATCCGCCCACCTCAGCCTCCCAAAGTGCTGG
>NW_012120376.1:5667283-5671043 GCF_000951035.1 Colobus angolensis palliatus
CCCATGCCCCCACCCCCACCCCACTACCTTTCCCAGCCTCTGGTAACTATCATTCTGCTATCTCCATGAGTTCAATTGTTTTAATGTTTAGTTCCCATGGGTGAGAACATGCAAAGTTTGGCTTATTTCACTTAACATAATGACCTCCAGTTTCACCCATGTTGTTGCAAATGACAGGATCTCATTATTTTATATGGCTGAATGTACTCCATTGTGTAGGTTGCTTCCAAATCTTGGCTATTGTAAATAGTGCTACAATAAACGTGAGAGTGCAGATATCACTTTCATATACTAATTTCCTTTCTTTTGGGTATATACTTAGGAATGGGATTGCTAGATCATGTGGTCTTTGAGCATCTTTAAGACAGTTGTGTTAAAGTTTTTGTCTAGTAAATCTGCCAACAGGTCTTTTTCAGGGACAGCTTCTGTTTGTTTGCTTTTTTCCATAAAATGGGCCATAATTTCCTGCTTCTTTCTATCTCTCGTGATTTTTGTTGAAAACTGGACATTTTAATCTAATAATCTGGTAAGTCTAAAAGTCAGATACTCTCTCTCCAGGCTTTGTTGTTTTGTGTTTTTATTTTTGTTGTAAGCTGTCCCTGTGCTGAGGATCAGTCCTGAGGTATAAAATTAGGGTATTTTCAGAGCTTGTACTTCCCCTGCACATGCACTGTAACTTTCTAATTTCTCTTGTATATGAGGTTACTTTTGAATGTCATAGTCTTCAGTGTCTGGCTCCCAAAGTGGGGAAAAGAGAAAAATGAAGGGCACAAAAAAAACAAAAAGGCATCAGCCTTTTAAATAACCAGGAAGTCACTTCAGCCAGGGGGAGGGGGGCTTGCAACAATGGAGGGAGGTGCAACCACAATGTCCACCTACCTCTGAACCTCTGTAATCAGAAGCAGCAATTAGCAATCAAAGCACAGATCTCCACTATTTGGAGGACACAGTCTTTTTTTATTCACCCTGGCTCCCACAACCTGCATGCAAGCTGCTCCAGGAACATGTGCACACCCACCTGCCAGAGGGATAGGGGATGGGGGATGGGTAGCTGCTACTGTACTGAGAGCTAAAATTGACCAAAATGAACCACAATTTACTATCCAAGCTTTTCCCTGGCTGTTGCAAGCCTTCAATAGACCCAGAGTTCCAAAATAGTTACATCAGAGAGATTCTACTACTATAATTTTTACCTAAGTGGGGAGACAGATTTCTGGTGTTTTCTTCTCCATTATCTTCCCAGAATCCTCAAATTTTGTTTTAAATGTTTGATAAGGCTTCAGGTTTTACTTTATAATGTATATTTAATAAAATTTAACTCAAAAGAATGAAACCTGCTAGCTTCAGTCTTTAAACCTCTAATCAGCCACATCTACACATAGGCATCATCACCTATCAATCTAGACATAGGCCAAATGATGTTTGCTAGGAGCAGGTTAAAGATGCAGCTGCTAGGAGCAGGTAGCAGGTGGAAGATGCAGATAAAGCCTGTGTTAAGGGGTTTGGATACAATGACCATGCTTTCTGGATCCAAAATTCAGATATGGTGCCTAAAAAAAATTTGAGAATGATTATATGAAAAATATTATAAATATATAAAAATTAAATTGGATTATATTATGAATTTAATGCACTGCCTTTACTTTTTTGTTATGGTTTCAGTTTGCTTAATTTTATTTTATTTTTTTCATAAGTTATTGGGGTACAGGTGGTATCTGGTTACATAAGTGAGTTTTTTAGTGGTGATTTGTGAGATTTTGGTGCACCCATCACCTGAGCAGTATACACTGCACCATATTTTTGGTCTTGTATTACTCGGCCCCACTCCTCTTCTTCCCCCCAAGTCCCCAAAGTCCATTGTATCATTCTTATGCCTTTGTGTCCTCATAGCTTAGCTCCCACATATCAGTGAGAACATATGATGTTTGGTTTTCCATTCCCGAGTTACTTTGCTTAGAATAATAATAGTCTCCAGTCTCATCCAGGTCATTGCAAATGCTGTTAATTCATTCCTTTTTATGGCTGAGTAGTATTCCATCATATATGTGTGTGTGTGTGTGTGTGTGTGTGTATATCAGTTTCTTTATCAACTCGTTTATTGATGGGCATTTGGGTTGGTTCCACAATTTTACAATTGTGAATTGTGCTCCTATAAACATGTGTGTGCAACTGTCATTTTTTAATAATGACTTCTTTTCCTCTGGGTAGATATCCAGTAGTGGGATTGCTGGATCAAATGGAAGTTCTACTTTTAGTTCTTTAAGGAATATCCACACAGTTTTCCACAGTGGCTATACTACTTTACATTCCCACCAGCAGTGTAGAAGTGTTCCCTGATCACCGCATCCATGCCAACATCTACTGTTATTTGACTTTTTTATCATGGCCATTCTTGCAGGACTATGGTGGTACTGCATTGTGGTTTTGATTTGCATTTCCCTGATCATTAATGGTGTTAAGCATTTTTTCATGTGTTTGTTGGCCATTTGTATATCTTCTTTTGATAATTTTCTATTTATGTCCTTAATCCACTTTTTGATGCGATTGTTTTTTTCTTACTGATTTGTTTGAGTTCATTGTAGCTTATGGATATTAGTCCTTTGTCAGATGTATAGATTGTGAATATTCTCTCCTACTCTGTGGGTTGTGTTTAGTCTGCTAACTGTTCCTTTTGCCATGCAAAAGCTCTTTAATTAGGTCCCAGCTATTTATCTTTGCTTTTGTCATATTTGTTTTTGGGTTCTTGGTCATGAAATCCTTGCCTAAGCCAATGTCTAGAATTTTTCCAATGTTATCTTCTAGAATTTTAAAAGCTTCAGATCTTAGGTTTAAATCCTTAATCCATCTTGACTTGATATTTGTATAAGGTGAGAGATGAGGATCCAGCTTCATTCTCCTATATGTGGCTATCCAATTCTCCCAGCACCATTTGTTGAAAAGGGTGTCCTTTCCCCACTTTATGTTGTTTGCTTTGTCAAAGATCAGTTGGCTGTAAGTATTTGGGTTTATTTCTAGGTTCTCTATTCCGTTCTATTGGTCTATGTGCCTATTTTTATACCAGTATCATGCTGTTTTGGTGACTATGGCCTTATAGTATAGTTTGAAATCAGGTAGTGTGATGCTTCCAGATTTGTTCTTTTTGCATAGTCTTGCTTTGGCTATGAGGGCTCTTTTTTGGTTCCATATGAATTTTACAATTGCTTTTTCTAATTCTGTGAAGAATGATGGTGGTATTTTGATGGGGACTGCATTGAATTTGTAGATTGCTTTTGGCAGTAGTCATGTTCACAATATTGATTCTACCCATTCGTGAGCATGGGATGTTTCCATTTGTTTGTGTCATCTACAGTTTCTCTCAGCAGTGTTTTGTAGTTTCGCTGTAGAGGTATTTTGACTCCTTGCTTAGGTATATTTCTTTTTTTTTTTTTTTTTCAGCTATTGTAAAAGGGGGTGAGTTCTTGATTTCATTCTCTGCTTGGTTGCTGTTGGTATATACAAGAGCTACTGATTTGTGTACATTAATCTTGTATCCAGAAACTTTGCTGAATTCTTTTATCAGTTCTAAGAGCTTTCTGGAGGAGTTTTTAGGGTTTTCAAGGTAAACAATCATATCATCAGCAAACAGTGACAGTTTGACTTTCTCTTTACCGATTTGGATGCCCTTGCTTTCTTTCTTGTCTGATTTCTCTGGCTAGGACTTCCAGTACTACGTTGAAGAGAAGTTGTGAGAATGGGCATCCTTGTCTTGCTCCAGTTCTCA
>NW_012120376.1:5671588-5711263 GCF_000951035.1 Colobus angolensis palliatus
CACATTTATTGAATTGTGTATGTTAAACCATCCCCGCATCCTTGGTATGAAACCCACTTAATCATGGTGGATTATCTTTTTGATATGTTGTTGGATTCAGTTAGCTAGTATTTTATTAATGATTTTAGCATCTATGTTCATGAAGGATATTGGTCTGTAGTTTTCACTTATGGTTATGTCCTTCCCTGATTTTGGTATTAGGGTGATGCTGGCTTCATAGAATGAATTAGGGAGGGTTCCTTCTTTCTGTATCTTGTGGGATAGTGTCAAGAGGATTGGTATCTATTCTTCTTTGAATGTCTGGTAGAATTCTGCTGTGAATCCATCTGGTCCTGGACTTTTTTTTGTTGGTAATTTTTTAATTACCATTTCAATCTCGCTGCTTGTTATTCATCTGTTCAGGGTATCTAAGTCTTCCTGGTTTAAGCTACGAGGGTTGTGTTTTTCCAAGAATGTATCCATCTCTTTTAGGTTTTCCAGTTTATGTGCATAAAGGTGTTCATAGTAGCTTTGAATGATCCTTTATATTTCAGTAGTCAGTTGTAATATCTCCTGTTTTGTTTATTAGTGAAAGTATTTGGATTTTCTTATTTTCTCAGTTAATCTTGCTAATGGTCCATCAATTTTACTTACCTTATCAAAGAACCAGTTTTTTGTTTCATTTATCTTTTGTATTTTTGTTGTTGTTATTATTTCAATTTCCTTTGGTTCTGCTCTGATCTTAGTTACTTCTTTCTTCTGCTGGGTTTGGGTTTAGTTTGTTCTTGTTTCTCTAGTTCCTTGAGGTGTGACCTTAGAATGTCAGTTTGTGCTCTTTTAGTCTTTTTGATGTCAGTATTTAGGGCTATGAACCTTCCTCCTAGCACCACCTTTGCTTTATCCCAGAGGTTTTGGTAAGTTGTGTCATTATTATCATTCAGTTCATAGAATTTTTTAATTTCCATCTTGATTTTGTTTTGGACCCAATGCTCATTGGAGCAAGTTATTTAGTTTCCAGATATTTGCATGGTTTTGATGGTTCCTTCGGGAGTTTATTTCCATTTTTATTCCACTGTGGTCTGAGAGAGTGCTTGACATAATTTTGATTTTCTTAAATTTATTGAGGCTCATTTTATGGCCTATCCTAAGGTCTACCTTGGAGAAAGTTCCATGAACTGTTGAATAGAATTGTGTATTCTGTGGTTGTTGCATGAAATGTTCTGTACATATCTGTTAAGTCCATTTGTTCCAAGTTATAGTTTAAATCCATTGTTTCTTTGTTGACTTTCTGTCTTGATGACCTGTCTAGTGCTGTCAGTGGAGTACTGAAGTCCCCCACTCTTACTGTGTTGCTGTCTCTCATTTCTTAGGTCTATTAGTAATTGTTTTAGAAATTTGGAAGCTCCAGTGTTAGGTGCATATATATTTAGGATAGTAATATTTTCCTGTTGGACAAGGCCTTTTACCATTATAAAATGTCCCTCTTTGTCTCTTTTAACTGCTGTTGTTTTAAAGTTTGTTTTGTCTGTTGTAAGAATAGCCATCCTGCTCACTTTTGGTGTCCATTTGCATGAAATGCTTTTTTCCACCCCTTTACTTTAAGTTTATGTGAGTCTTTATGTGTTAGGTGAGTCTCCTGAAGGCAGCAGATGGTTGGTGAGTTCTTATCCATTCTGTGGTTGTATATCATTTAGGTGGAGCATTTAGACCATTTACATTCAACATTATAATTGAAATGTGAGGTATTGTTGCATTCATCATGCTCTTTGTTGCCTGTGTATTTTGGTTTTTTGTTTTTTGTTTTTGCTTTTTAACTTGTATTTTCGTTTTATAGATCCTGTGTGATTTATGCTTTAAAGAGGTTCTGTTTTGATGTGTTGTGTTTCCAGGATTTGTTTCAAGATTTAGAGCTCCTTTTAGCAGTTCTTGTGGTGGTGGCTTGGTAATGGTGAATTCTCCGAGCACTTGTTTGTCGGAAAAAAGACTGTATCTTTCCTTCATATATGATGCTTAGTTTCGCTGGATATGAAATCCTTGGCTGATAATTGTTTTGTTTGAGGAGGCTGAAGATAGGGCCCCAATCCCTTCTGGCTTATAGGGTTTCTGCTGAGAAATCTGCAGTTAATCTGATAGGTTTTCCTTTATAGGTTACCTGGTGCTTCTGTCTCACAGCTCTTGGATAACCTAATGACAATGTACCTAAACAATGATCTTTTTGTGATGAATTTCCCAAGTGTTCTTTGTGCTTCTTGTATTTGGATGTCTAGGTCTCTCTCAAGGCCAGAGAAGTTTTCCATGATTATTTCCCCAAATATGTCTTCCAAGCTTTTTGAACTCTCTCCCTCCTTAGGAACACTGATTATTCTTAGGTTTGGTCACAACATATCCCAGACTTCTTGGAAGCTTTGTTCATATTTTCTTATTCTTTTCTCTTTGTCTTTGTTGGATTGGGTTAATTTGAAGACCTTGTCTTCAAGCTCTGAATTTCTTCCTTCTATTTGTTCAATTCTATTTCTGAGACTTTCCAGAGCATTTTGTATTTCTAAAAGTGTGTCCAAAATTTCTTGAATTCTTTATTCTTTTTTCTTTAAGCTCTCCATTTCCTTGAGTATTTCTCCCTTCACTTTTTGTATCATTTTTTGGATTTCCTTGCATTGGGCTTTGCCTTTCCCTGGTGCCTGCCTGATTAGCTTAATAACTAACCTCCTGAATTCTTTTTCAGGTAAATCAGGGATTTCTTCTTGGAGTGAATCCATTGCTGGTGAACTAGTGTGATTTTTTTGTGGGTGTCAAAGAGCTTTTGTTTTGTCATATTACTAGGGTTAGTTTTCTGGTTCCTTCTCATTTGGGTAGGTTCTGTCAGAGGGAAGGTCTAGGGCTGAAGGCCGTTGTTCAGATTCTTTTGTCCCACAGGGTGTTCCCTTGAGGTAGTACCCTTCCCCTTTTCCTATGGATGTGGCTTCCTGTGAGCCAAACTGCTGTGATTGTTGTCTGTCTTCTGGGTCTAGCCACCCAGTGAGTCTACCCACCTCCAATCTGGTACTGGGGGTTGTCTGCACAGAATCCTGTGATGTGAACCCTCTATGGGTCTCTCGGCTGTGGATACCAGCACCTGTTCCAATGGAGGTGGGAGGGGGGTGCAATGGACTCTGTGAGGCTTCTTAGCTTTGGTGGTTGAATGCTCTATTTTTGTGCTGGTTGGCCTCCTGCCAGGAGGTGGTGCTTTCCAGAGAGCATCAGTTGTGGTAGTATGGAAAAGAACTTGTGGTGAGCGGGGCCCTAGAACTCCCAAGATTATATGCTCTTTTTGTTCAGATACCAGGGTGGGTAGGGAAGGAACATCAGGTCGGGGCAGGGACAGGTATGTCTGAGCTCGGACTCTTCTTAGGCAGGTCTTGCTGTGACTGCCGTGGGGGATGAGGGTGAGATTCCCAGGTCACTGGAGTTGTGTACCTAGGAGGATTATGGCTGCCTCTGCTGAGTCATGCAGGTTGTCAGGGAAGTGAGGGAAAGCTGGCAGTCACAAGCATCACCCATCTCCCACACAAACCGAAGGGCCAGTCTCAGTCCCACCATGCCCCCCACCACAGCCCCAAGTCTGTTTCCAGGTGGTGGGTGAGACAGACTTGAAAACTTGTCCCAGGCTACCCGCTTCCCAGCTGTGAAAGAAAAGAGCTTGGTTCTTACCCTCTGTGGATACTGCACACGGGATTTGCGCCCTCTCTCAAGTTCTGGCCAGGAGGCTTCTTGCCCCATTGAAATTGTTACAAAGTCCAGCTAGAGATTTCCTTCTCTGTGTGGAGTTTTACCCTCTGCTCCTCTGGCTGCCCCCACAATGGATTCCTGTGGTGACAGGCAGGAATGGGCTGCTTGTGGACCCAGCAAGCTCCCTGGGCCCTTCTGCTGCTTCCTCTACCCCCTGTATTTCGCTCGGCTCTCTAAATTAACTCAGCTCCAGGTAAGGTCAGAAACTTCTCCCACAAACAGACCTTCAGTTTCTCCACTGGGGGGGTGTACTTGGGAGAGGAGGGTCTCCCTTTCCCACTTCTGCAGTTGGGGCCCTCACAGTATTTGAGGTGTCTCCTGGGTACTGCAGGAGCCGTTGCTTCCTTCAGAGGGTCTGTGGGTCCTCTTGGTATTGCTGGTTTGTTCTTGCAGTCAATCTGGAGCTAAAATTAGACCATTTCCTTTATTAAAAAGAAAAAGATCTGGCCGGGCGCGGTGGCTCAAGCCTATAGTCCCAGCACTTTGGGAGGCCGAGACGGGCGGATCACGAGGTCAGGAGATCGAGACCATCCTGGCTAACATGGTGAAACCCCATCTCTACTAAAAAATACAAAAAACTAGCCGGGCGCAGTGGTGGGCGCCTGTAGTCCCAGCTACTTGGGAGGCTGAGGCAGGAGAACGGCGTGAACCCGGGAGGCGGAGCTTGCAGTGAGCTGAGATCCGGTCACTGCACTCCAGCCCAGGCAACAGAGCGAGACCCCGCCTTAAAAAAAAAAAAAAAGAAAGAAAGAAAAAGATCTAACCAGGACTGTCCCCAGAAAATTAGGCCATACGGGTCCTACATATATGATAAAAGAAGAATAGGGAAAGGATAGCATCGACCACTGAATGAATTATTTCCAATTTTCATCATAACAACAGCTCGGTAAGAGTCCTACAATGAGATCAGTACACATTTCTTTACATTTAATGTAAATACCAATAGTGGTCACCTATCAACATCATGGAAGGGCACACTTCACAGGTTTCTTAGTCAAATTTTAAAATAATGACATGTAATAAAAACAAATCACTAAAATACAAAAATGTAATTTATTTATTTACTAAATGGATAGCTATAAAGATACAATTTTTGCCTTGGAGTTTAAAGCAGTTTCATTTTTTGCCATAGTTACTTTTTCTGATAATATGCTAGAATCACAATCTTCTGTTTTATCTGGATTGAATGGATTGTTTACATTTTATGTTTGCTCACTTGAGAACCAAATTTTTTTTTCTGCATGATGATGGAAGCTCTGTAACATAAAATGTCATTGTGCTCATATATTTGAATAATACCGATCACGGTTTTGAAAGTCTCTATGAGCATATCTTGCATAAGTCTTGTTATGTGGGATCCTTCCAAAAGGTTCATGGTCATTGAAACAAGATTCAAAAACTTCATCAACAGCCTTTTTAGCTACTTCTTTGCTGATATTCCTAACAGCCAGGATAGAAAGAGTGGCTCTGTCTCGCACACAAGTCTAAAAAGAAGGAAAAGTATGAGGTTCTAATTTTATATAAACATTTAATCATGAAATAATACATTTTATCTAATGTCTGAATGAATTAATTTCCTCATATTATTTTACTAATTTCTATCATTCCAAAGAAGAAAACAAAATGAACAAAGATACATAACACTTAAGGAGTATTTTTAGCTCAACCTAAAATTATTTAGGCATAAGTAAGACCTCTATTTTCTCATGTTTCCCACTAATATAAGCAGATGTCATTCTCAGAAATTCTACGCAGTGTCTACCAAACATTATCTCCCAATTTGCAAAATCGCCAAAAAAAAGAAAAAAAAAAGTCTATAAGGTCCTGATTGACTTTTTTATAAAATTTAATTAAATTTAAAATATACTTCACTTCTGTACCTCTCTTTCTTCTCAGTTGACCAATGCTAGATAACTTTTCCTTTGAGAAGGGTAAGTCCTCTCTGGAGGCAACAGAAAACCATACACATATCCACCCAAACTTGGAAAGTACCTTAATTTTTTAAGGGGGGTGGAAATTAAACAACTTTTTTTCCTGATTGTTCTTTACACAGATATTAAAGTTCTAAGATAATAATTTACCTAATGTTTCATAGTAATAGGCTAGAATTTCTCAATACTCTAATTTAAATATTTAAGAAATATAAGGCCCTGCCATTCCAATTCTTGGAGAGCTTTTAATCCATTTATTTCTCCCCAGGCCCAAATTAAAACTCAAAAGAACAGCACTTGACCTTTTCCTAAAAATAATCAAACACTGGTTTGGATGGCTGTACATCCTGACAACCATCTGTTTTCTCTGCATGTTCCCAGTTTTTCATTGGCCTGGTCAGTGTGCTCAAGCTGGAGATACTCACTCACATTGGAATCTAGTGTTTCTCAACCTGAATTTTACCAAACACTGATTTTAAAAAATAAACCCCAGGCATAAAGGAAGAAAAGAACCATGTGAAGCCAAAACAACAATTGCTAAAAAGAGAGGAAATTTCTCCCCTGCAGGGAAAAAAAGGTACAAAAATTTGTCTCCTGAAGCCACAGGGTTAGGAGACACAAGTGTAGACCACAGATTTACTTCTTTTTAGACATAATAAATTTCTGTTAAAATAAAGGTATGACTATGCAATTTTACAATCAGTAACTGTACTTGTTCTTTCTATTCCCTGGGCACATGCTGTACAAAAGCAGGAACTCCATTCTCTAAGACTTCTCCCTCAGCCACATTCCTACTACCTCCACATATTTTCTGTCCTATTGCTATTTCTATTTGTTTTCTGCTGCTGCTACCCAGTGGTAAAAAGAGGAAAACTTCTCTTTCAAAGACTGCGTGCATCACAAACTTATCACAAAGATAGAAGGTGAATAAAAAAAAAAAATCACGCTCTATTCCTTTATTATATCAACTTATTTTTTTAATTGGAAAAGAATATAAAATTAGCATATTTTTCTAAAAACAGAGTATATGTAACAGTTTTTTTCTTAAGGAATTTTTCAAACTCTATTGACAAGAGCAGATATCCATGAGCTATACCAGCACATGCTTTAACCACATTATCCTCTTCTCTAGGGGTGTGCTGATGTGTACCCTGCTTCCACTCCTCTCCACTGACAGTCAGAAGACACAGAATTCACCAGAGAAGCAGGGACTCAAGGGCACAGAAAACATGCAGCATAAGACAAGTCAGTGGCATATCAATAAGCTGACCTGGCACAGGCTGAACACCTCACTGTCCAGAGTAATCACCCTTTCCAGGTAGCAGGCTTTTCTTCTCGTTCCGATTCACTCAGTTCACAGTTTCTCTGAGTAGCTCACTGTGACTCCACCCTCCACCCCAGAGCTGAGTTACTCTCTTCTCCACAAAACCAAGGGCCTTCCTGTTGTCCTTAGCATATCTTTTTTTCATCTAGTTGGAACTGATATCCTAATGCTCACATACCTCACAAACTGGCTCAGCAGGCTCTTACTATAGAAAATGACTGACCACCCTTTCTCCTAAATGTGGACAGAGGCCCAGGGTGGCTGTGAGCAGAACTGCTCACATTCATTATCAATCCATGAGTTCTATACTTCCTCTCCCCACATCCATCTAATACAGATCTCAAAGCCTTTCCAGCAGGATAATCTTGCCTTATAGCTATCTCTTTTGTTTTTTTGTTTTTGTTTTGTTTACACAAATCCCTCTCAGCTCAGCTCATCATACTCAAGTCTGTGCTAAGCCAAAGGTTTTCTATCACATTATACAGCCTTTACAGGTACACTGAGACATAGCCATAACTTATGCAGCAACACACTCTCTGTTCTGAAAGGGATTACATTTTTTGTTTCCAGAATGCTATGGTAGATTCAAAACAGAAGTTAAGAATTGTTAGAATAACAGTAAGACATGCTGTGATTTCACTTCCATTACTTATCCACCCCCATCGAAAAGTATCCCAGGTACAAGATCTTAGCTCCTTTCGTTCTTTTTTTCAGAGGGAGTCTCACTCTGTGGCCCAGGCTGGAGTGCAGTGGCACGATCTCAGCTCACTGCAACTTCCATCTCCCAGGTTCAAGCGATTCTCCTGCCTCAGCCTCCAGAGTAGCTGGGACTATAGGCATGCGCCACCACGCCCAGCTAATTTTTTTGTATTTTTAGTAGACACAGGGTTTCACCATGTTGGCCACACTGGTCTCGATCTCCTGACCTTGTGATCCGCCCGCCTCGGCCTCCCAAAGTGCTGGGAGGCACAAGCCACTGTGCCAGGCCTCCTTTCATTATTAAAATATCTCACACACTCATTGAGTCACATAGCTTGCCCATAATTATAAAGTAGAATTGAATGCCATCTACTTTGTTTAAATGGTACATACTTTGTATTCTTTTCACATAGGAAGTTCTTTCAAATTTCAAATACTGAAGTACTTTTCATTTCTTTATTCATTATTTCCACTCATAACACTCTGGAGGGGAGGTGATTGCATGTTAGCTTTTACCTGGTGGTGTTGTTTCAATCCAAAATGTAACCTGAATATTTCATTGACAAGTGAGCAGTCTCCACTAAGGTTAGCAGCTCGAACCTATCACACAGAAGACAGACAAAAAGAAAATAAACGCTCATGCTCTATGTATCTTTATGATATCAACCAATTTTTTAAAATTAGAAAAGAATATAAAATTAGCATCTTTGAGAAAAGAGTATTTGTAAGACTTCTTCTTAAAGGACTTTTTAAACTCTATTGACGACAAAAGCAAATATCTATGAGCTATGCTAGACAATGCCAAATACACTGGAGAGATGAGGAAAAGTTCAGTCGCCTACCAAAGGAAATTTTCTAAACTTTATGCTGTAGCTTTACTGACAGAACTAATTTCTTTTTGGAACCAAAAGTCAGAGAGCTAGACCTCAGAGTTAAATTACACACTCTACAAGATACAAATACTTGTAGAAATTACTAAAAGTACTTCAAGAAAGCATTCTTGAAATAAACTGAGTTTCAAAGTGAGCTTAAAATGGAATGCATTAATATCTGAGACACTTTGAGGATATGACCCTCCCAACCCTAGCCCGAATCTCTCTTGCAGCTTCCCGCAAACCTGTGTAAGTTCAGGACCTTCCTCTAGGGACTTGATTGTCCTATGAAAAATGAAGCAATACAAAACACAAAGAATCAAAAACATTCCAAATTGGTCATGCTATGAGCATGACAGCCTGAAATTAGGACATATTTTCAGATTTACTATACTTTAATGAATGAAAAAGTCTTAGAACAACCCACATAGATTCTACAGGCAGCCTGACCACATTTTTGCTAATTCATTGCTAACAGAATGGTCCACTTTTGGTTCCTTCTACAATATTATGGCCTCATTCCTCTGAGGAGCTCAAAGTACTTAACACACTTTAGCTACAATACAAGGCATTCATTCTCATAGCACCCGAGAGAGACCTATTTAAAAACTCAGGTTTCAGTCTATTCTCCAAATAATTGGAATTATAATTAGATGCAGGGCGGGGGGCTACATATTAATTTCAAGAGAAAGGGAAAATAATCTAAGTTATGAAGTATAGGCTTGAGATTTAGATTATTTTAATTAATTCTTCAATTAATGACATCCAAGTATATGCACATGCAGAATATGCTCTCCTAGGAGCATATGCCGAGCAATCCAACATGCTTAGTAATAAATATCTTTTCATGTTGTATTTTTGAAATGAGCATGTTTCACTCTAGGGCAAGCAAGGAACTCTATGGAAGGCAGCTGGGCAAGCTAGTTAAAAATACTGGTTGTAATCCTGCCTCTGCCACTTACTAACTTTGGAATCTAAACAACTGTCTCACTTTCCACATACATAAAACAGGGACAATAATAGTATAATATCTACCTCAGCGGGTTATTGTGAAGACTAAATGAGAATCTGTGCAAACAGAACAGTTTGGAATATAGCCCTCGGTAAATGTTATTATTTTTTCACATTATAAAATGTATCCCATAGGAAAAAATTAATAGCTTATTAAAGTCAGTCATCACTATTATTAGGACTTACAGGATATAGTTAAGAGACTTCTAAAAATATACTTTAAATTTCTCTAGCTGTATATCAAAAATGGTATTCAATGTTAGTTAAAAACAGAAATTCAAGACTAAGGTAGAGCTATGACAGTAGGAAAAGGAATACATTTAAATAAATTACACTTGAATAAAATATTCGAGCATAGAGTGTTCTGGAGAAAAATACAATAAAACTCACCTCTGAGCATGCCAAATGTCTGATGTTGGTGAACCAGTCGACATGGGCACGACAATGATCAAATGCATGAATGAGCTCGTGGGTGACCACTCTGTTCATATGGGCCTGATTATGGATATTATTCTGGCACAAAACTATCTAGGAGACACCAAAATAAAAGAAGTTCAGTGATTTCTAAAATCTCCTTTCATAGACTCGATCTTCTCTCCCACATGACCTCACCTCTCCCCGACAAGCTCACCTGCCTGGAGTATCTCTACCCACTCTTCTCCACTGGCCACACATCTACCCAAGGGACAAGTCCCAGTCCTAAGTGTACATGCCCCAATTGCCTCGCCCAGTGACTAACTTCTCCCTTCTCCTCTCTCTGGACTATAGCAGTACTTAGATTAAGGACACGTATTCATGCACCATCCTCACTGGGGAATCATGAATTTGGACTTACACATTTCAAGTCTAAAGTGTCTTCAAGACACTTAAGTAGGCGGGGAACTGTGGCTCTCGCTTGTAATCCCAGCACTTTGGGAGGCTGAGGCGGAAGGATCATTTGAGGCCAGGAGTTTAAGACCAGCCTGGGCAACATAATGAGGCCTCATCTCTACAAAAAAGTTTAAAAGTTAGCTGGGTCCAGTGATGCACACCTGTAGTCCCAACTACTCAGGAGGCTGAGATGGGAGGATCGCTTGAGCCCAGGAGTTCAAGGCTGTAGTAAGCCATGATTGTGCCACTGCACTCCAGAGCAAGTGGCAACAGAGCAAGACCCTGTCCCCAAAAAAAGTTATTTTCACTAAAAATAAAAATAAAAATAAATAAATAAATAAATAGAAGCTCAAGTAGAGATGTTAAATGGGCACTTGGATATACGGAATGTGGAATTCTTAAAAATGAGCTTTGACCCCAGAAAATTGATGAGACCTCCTTGGCAGAGTACAGAGTAAAAAAAGAAGGGGCTCTATGACCAAGGATTGAGGGACTTCGACATTTAAATGTTGGTAGAGGAAAGTAAGCTAGCAAAGGACTAACCAGAAGAATGCTGTATACTAGAAACCAAAGAAAGTGTTTGGCATTAACAGCTGAAGTCAAGTGTACACAAACTATATGACCCAGTAATTCTGCTCTTGAGCATATACCTTAGAGAAACTCTTGCAATGTGTACCACTAGTGAAGGTCAAGAATATTTATAGCAGCATTGTTCATAATAATAAAGTTGGAAACAATCAATATTAAAGTAAACTGTAGTATAAACACATAACGGAATAAATACTATATAACAGGGAAACTGAATAAACCAGAGAGGTACACACAATGACAAGAAAGAATCTCACAAATGTTGAACGTGGCAAGCAAGTTGGAGACTATCTACTACACAATTTCATAATACTACATAAAACTCAAAGTATATCATGAATGAAGCTCAAAAGCAGTCAACTAAATAACACACTGTTGGACTGTATATGTAGATGGTAAAGTCATTCAGAAAAGCAGGGAATGGTTACCACAAAAATCAGGTTAAGGAAGGGAAAAGGACCTGATTCAAGAGGACCACACAGGTTTCTGAAGTCCTAGTAATGTTCTTTTTCTCTAGTCTGGGTGGCAGTTACATAGGTGTGCACTTTATTATTACTGAGAGTGGACATATAGGTTTTTTACTCTTCTGTATGAATGAGATACTTCATAATAAAAATTTTCACTTAAAAAAATAGGCCAGGCATGGTGACTCACACCTATAATCCTAGCAGTTTGGGAGGCCAAGGTAGGGGGATCACCTGAGGTGAGGGGTTCAAGACCAGCCTGGCCAATATGGCGAAACCCTGTCTCTACTAAAAATACAAAAATTAGCTGGGCGTGGTGGCACATGCCTGCAATCCCAGCTACTCAGGAGGCTGAGGCAGGAGAATCACTTGAACCCAGGAGGCGGAGGTTGCAGTGAGCCCATATTGCGCCACTGCATTCCAGCCTGGGTGACAGAGTGAGACTCTGTCTCAAAAATAATAATAATTAAAAATAATAATAATAAAAGGAGAGGGTGCCCAACTGTGTTCCACACTGCTGAGAATTAGGATGAAAGTTCAAGATGTGCACTCTACTTAACCCTGGGGGGACTGGGAAGGGGGTGAACTTATCCAGAGCCATTTTGAGAGCTATAGGTATTGTGACTACCAGTTTACAAATGAGGAAACTGAGAAGAAGAAAAATACTTGCCCAAGCCCCACAGATAATAAGCAGGGAAACTAAAATTTAAACTCAAGTCTGACTCCAAAATCTAAACTTCTTACCCTTGTTCTATATTGCCACTTCCCATGATTACTGTAAAAATATTATAAATAACCTAAATACATATAAAATTATCCAGCAGGAAACAGTTAAGTGTAGTTAAATATGAATTATACATTCAGGTGGGAAACAGTTACTTATAACACCATCTTTTGCCCTCATCACATGACATTATCTACCACCTCCAAGACTCTGTCGAAACCCTCTGATGACTTAAAACTAATAATAAAATTTATTGCATGCTTACTATGGGCCAGGCACTAAGATAAGCAACTCTATAAGAAATATCTCATTTAATTCTCATAATCATTCCATAAAATGATCATTTCATAAAATCATTGTCCATATTGTACAGATAAGAAAACTCCCCTAATGAAAGATTTTCACAGGCAGTATCACTTCTCACCATGTAAAGGTAAAACCCTTTCGTTTAGCATTCAAGGCCTCCCAACATATGGCTTACATTTCTTTCCAATCCTATTTTCCCTTATTCCCCACGTGTTCCTCCCCTCGAGATAAACTAGGCAATATGCCATTCCCTACACATGCCAGGCAGTTTCCTAGCATGCACTTTTGCTCATGCTGCCCCTGCTCTGCCCCTAAGGAGGCTTTATATCCTCTAGTTGAATCTGTTGGCATCTTTCAATCAATCACATCACTGTCCCACTGTGGTAACCAAGCATGGTTTAGCCTGCCTCATTTTATAATTATCTGTGTTCATGTCTTATCTTTCCTGTAAGGCTATATAAACTCCTTAAGAGATTTTAAGAGTCAACTCCTTAGAGTAAGGATAACTAATTCACTTTTTTAGCCCTACACAAAGTCTACCAAACAGAATGCCAAGCATGTGGAAGATGCTCAAAAAATATCAAGAGAGAGGATTAAAGGGAAGGAAACAATTTGGCAATAATGCCTACCTGAGATGTTGACGCATCAAAACCTCCACTGACATTTCCATTACAGTCTTCGCAAGAAAAGTGTCTGTCTTTGTTAACAGCACTAAAAGGCAAGAATAGATTAGAGACAATGTCCAGAAACAGTGTGTATGTGGCAAACAGCTCTGGGCCAGGACTCAGGAGACCCTCCACCATACAGTAAATCTCCTCTACTGCTAACACATAGGAAACCTTGGGAAAGAAACTTAACATCTTCAGGACTCAGTTATCTCACCTGTAAAATAAGGAGGTTGTACGCAAAATGCATCCTAGTTCAAATTCTAGAGATATGATTCCATAAAACATTTGTTCAACTGATGATGGCCATATTGCAAGTATGCTGGAGTTCCTACCCTTGGGCCAGAATGTTAAGAACGGGATGTCAGAAGTCACTTCCTTTAAACCCCTCAAAGTTATACAACATCTGCAAGGTTCCTACATAACAAGCTGAGAGTTCTTTTCCATTAAAAACAATGCTCAGGGTGGTGTAGCAGAAAGGCCAGGATTGGTAATTACTTACAAGAAAAATTTGAGTACTGTCTTTACTAATCACCCAAGGTGAATGGTAAGAGCTAGAAAATGAGCTGGGCTGGAGCAGTGGCTCACGCCTGTAATCCCAGCACTTTGGGAGGCCAAGGTGGGTGGATCACTTGTGGACAGGAGTTCGAGACCAGTCTGGTCAATGTGGTGAGACCCCATTTCTAAAATACAAAAATTAGCCGGGCATGGTGATGTGCGCCTGTAAACCCAGCTACTCGGGAGGCTGAGGCAGAAGAATTGCTTGAACCTGGGAGAGGAAGGTTGCAGTGAGCCAAGACAGCACCATTGCCCACTCCCGCCTGGACAATAAGAGCGAGACTCCGTCTCAAAAAAAAAAAGAACATTAGTTAGGGCAGAAGATGTCCAAAGAGAACAAGGCCTGCCTAGAAACAATGCAGCCAATTACCTCTATTTACCCTATGGAAAAGACTTTGTGACCTCAAAGAAATCCTAAGCAGTTCTCTTAAGAAGAGAACTTGGTTTTTGTTTTCAGCAGCCAGATCCCACAGCAGCACTTCAAAAAGAGTTACTTACCAACCTGAGTGTTTCATAGCATCAAGCAGAAGTTTGACATATGGATCTAAAAAAGATATTTAATTAAGTAAGCTAATTGGAAAAGTAGCACCAATTAAACTACCCAAATAGCAGTGTAAGATATTATCAAAAAGTAACTCACAGGCCAGATGCAGTGGCTCATGCCTGTAATCCCAGCACTTTAGGAGGTTGAGGCGGGTGGATCATTTGAGGCCAGGAGTTCAAGCCCAGCCTGACCAACATGGCAAAACCCCATCTCTACTAAAAATACAAAAATTAGCTGGGCATGGTGGCACATGCCTGTAGTCCCAGCTACTTGGGAAGCTGAGGCATGAGAATCACTTGAACCAGGGAGACAGACGTTACAGTGAGCTGAGATCACACCACTGCACTACAGCCTGGAAGACAGAGTGACTCTGTCCCAAAAAAAAGTAATGTTATCTTAAAATTGGTAAAAATTGACATGAGAGGCCAAGTTTAAATTAACATCAAAGCAAGTTTGTACTGAAAAAAACACTAACACAAATACAAAGATGGTATTACTAAGCATCTCAGATAATATCAACTATGCTTTTCAAGTTCATGTTTAGTCAAATGATCAAACACATTGTATTATGGTATATACCAAAAGACTGAGGGAATCTACAGCCACATTCCTTAGAAGTGAACAACAGTGCTGGTCGCGGTGGCTCACGCCTGTAATCCCAGCACTTTGCAAGGCCGAGGCAGGCAGATCACGAGGTCAGGAGATGGAGACCATCCTGGCTAACATAGTGAAACCCCGTCTCTATCAAAATACAAAAAATTAGCCGGGCATGGTGGCGGGCGCCTGTAGTCCCAGCTACTCAGGAGGCTGAGGCAGAAGAATGGCGTGAACCCGGGAGACGGAGCTTGCAGTGAGCCCAGATCGCACCACTGCACTCCAGCCTGGGAGACAGAGCAAAAAAAAAAAAAAAAAAAGTGAACAACAGCACAGTACCTAGGTTTGAGGAAGCCAGTAGCCACACTGTTCTGTCCTGGTCAGACCATACTGGCAACGCCATGTCCCATGCTGAGTACTACCACGTTCTAAATGGGACCTGCCACGGAAGCTCTTCCACAGGGGATAGTGACTAGGGTACTACAGGACTACTTCCAGTAAAAGCAAGAAAGGATTTAGGGGATTGGAAAGGAGACAGAAGACTTAACTAGGACCACAGTAGCTTCAAGTACTGAAGGGGTGCCATGTAGGACTAGATGCAGTTAATATTTCTTCAAAGGGCAGAACAAGAACCAAAGTATGGAAGTTACACACAGCAGATTTCAGCTCAGTAAGAGAAAGGATTTTTCTCCAACAATTAAAGCTGGTGAAACTATAGACAGTAGATTGAAAGAGCCTCAGGGAACAGGTAACTGTGTTCCAGTAGAGGTCTGTGGAGTATCTGGCCAGCAATGGCACGGAGGTTTCCTTGTAAGGGGATAGGGAGGCCTGGACGATTCCTCAGGGCCACATCTAAGACTCTATGGGCCCGTGACTACTACAGGAAAGTACAAGGAACCCAAATGCCTCTGATATCAACTTTTCCCATAGGCATCTTGTCTGAGAGTATAAATACACAGCCAATTATATGACGTAACCCAAAAAAAGTGAAAAAGAAACTAAGGTTTAAAAAAAAGGTTGAAGACAAAAATAAGCGGGAGAAAGAAATGTGAGATGAGAAAGTCAGGTATAGGTTACTGCTTTACCAACCTGCCCCTTGCAAGAGTGTTCACAGTAGAATAATTATTGTTAACAATAAGTATTATTAATTGAGTGAATACCAGGTAGCAGGTACTGTATTAAGCACATTATTATTCATGCAACTAGGAGAATTTTACAAAGTTAAAACAGTTTCAAAAGTCTGTAGTCCTCATACTTAAAAAAAAAAAAAAAGCAGGCAGCACCTTGGTTTAGTACTTCAAAAAGGACCTGCAGCAATATTTGGAATAAAATTGCTTTGGTGAAAAAAAAAAAGTCTCCCATGAGGCCTGATTTCCGCCACCATGCCCCACGCAGGGATAGGATTTTAAAGCTGCAGGTTGACACTTTAATACCACCAACAGGCCCTCCCAGCCACCCTGCCCTTGGAAGATTGAGGTCCACTGATTCCTACTGGGGCTCATGTTCAGCACCCCACCTTCCTCACATCCTATCTATTTCTACTCTTCCTCCACTGTGTGGCCCTTCCACTGTAAAAACAGCTACCATTTATTCAGCTCAGCTCCTGATATGCTGGTACTTTACATTCATAAAATCAATACTTTTTTTTTTTAGACAGGGTCTTGTCTGTTGCCCAGGCTGGAGTGCAGTGATGCAATCATAGCTCACTGCAGCCGCAGCCTCCTGGGTTCAAGCAAATCTCCTGCCTCAGCCTCCTAAATAGCTGGGACTACAGGCACGAGCCACCACATCCAGCTAATTTTTTTATTTGTTGTAGAGACAGGGTCTCCCTATATTGCTCCCCAAAGTGCTGAGATTACAGGCATGAGCCACCGTACCCAGCCCCATAAAATCTATTTTTCACAACAACCCTAAAAGAGGTATTTTTCCCCTTCTCTTTTTTTACAATAAGGATAGTGAGGATCAGAGAAGTTAACTCACTCTTCCACACCTGAGGAAAGGGATCCGCATTTGAACCCACATCTAACTCTGCAACCCACACTCTTTCCACTCTATTCCACTTTGAAGCACCTTCCAGGCAGGGTGCTAACTCATCTTTCTGCTTCCCCCACCAAAACCTGGGAGGCACTCAATACATATTTGTATAGTAAAGACAATATCATCATTCTCTCCCCTTTTACCCTCGACTCCCCTTCCCCCTCCTACCTCTCTGAGTCTCTACAAGCAGGTAATCCCAAGAAGGTTGGAAAATCTTTCAGTGGTTGACTTTTGAACTGTGACTGACCAACTATAAAATAGTAACCTTGCTTTGGGACAAGTATGTTTAAGACTAATTTTCCAAATGTATCTGAAAGTACACTAAGTCTATGTCAATGTAAAGGAATTAAGAAATCTTCTCTAGTGCAATGTCTCTGCTACTGGAGAGAAATTTGTCAATGGGCAGTTGTGTTCCTGTTTAACCCACAGCAGTTCTTAACCTTTGTGGGGTCGTTGGCCTCTTTGAAAATATAATGAAGCTATTACCTCTCCCCCCCACAAAAAAAACTGCACTTAGGGCCGGGCACAGTGACTCACGCCTGTAATCCCGCACTTTGGGAGGCCGAGGCGGATGGATCACGAAGTCAGGAGATCGAGATCATCCTGGCTAACACGGTGAAACCCTGGGTCTACTAAAAATACAAAAAATTAGCAGGGCGTGGTGGCGAGCTCCTGTAGTCCCAGCTACTCGGGAGGCTGAGGCAGGAGAATGGCATGAACGTGGGAGGCGGAGCTTGCAGTGAGCCGAGATCGCGCCACTGCACTCCAGCCTCGGCGACAGAGCAAAACTCCGTCTCAAAAAAAAAAAAAGAAAGAAAAAGAAATGCACTTAGGCACATACATACACACACACACACACACACACACGCACGATTTCACAGACCATTTCAGGGACTTCTATGCTCTGAAGCCCATTCATGCATGAAGGCTAAGAACCCCTTCCAAGGAAGGATAGGTTTGCAAAACTGTTTTTACATTTTTACAGCCTTTGTATGCTTTAATTACATTTTTACAGACTTTGTATGCCTTAATTAACCTGGCTGGCTCTTTAAAACTCGGCCTCACCCTTACCCTGAAGTCACAATGTGGCTGCATAACTTATGTAAGAAATCGGAAGATGTGTCACAACAGTGAGTGACAAAAAAGGGCAGACAAACTCATTCCCCAAGCCAAAAACAGCGACGAAAAGGGTCTCAGCGCCTCCTCTGGTGGGAAAACTGAGCCCCAGGCTCCCAACCCAGCCCCCATGATGCCCTATCTGCCTAGACTCTGTGCTGAACCTGGTTTACTCAGCCCTGAGGCTGAAACTGCAGTCCCTGGCCAGGTGTTGCCCAGGCCCTTCCTCGCCCACCCGGTCTCAGACCCATTCGGCCGAACCCCAGCCTCCAGGTCATGGCTCCTACTTGTCTCCAGCGTCTTCAGGAGCCTAAGCTGGCACTTCTGGTTGCTGGTGAAGAAGCTGGAGAAGAACCCTTGCTGGGGATTCCCCTGGGCCACACGCTCGGGGAAGACCTGGCAAGAGACGTGTTGCTGCTGCAGCTGCTCCCCTGCCGCGGGGCCCCTCCCGCGCTCGTACGGAGCTCCCGCCATGCCGCCCGCAGACCTCGCCGCTGCTTCTCTCCGGCTTCGGCGGCCGGAGCGAGACCGGGAAAGGTAACCTCCCTCCCGCCAACCCGACCGCCCAGGCCCTCCCTCCGCAGGGAAGAAGGGTAGCCAGGCTGGGCTGAAGACGTTAGGCGATAGGGAGCTTTGAACCAGACCGGGAGCGCGGGGCACAGGGCGAGTGGCGAGGTACGGAGAGAGGAGCGAGGGGCCGGGAGAGGGGCGAGAGGCGGGGAGAGGGGCGCGGGGCCAGATGCTGTTGGGCGGAGCTGGGTCTTGCGACTTCCCTGAAAGACAGCACCCGGGCTGCCGAGGCCTTCGCTGCTGCCCACCCAGTGTGGGTGACAGGCCTTTATAAGCGTTGTTCTGCAGCTTCCTGCTGCCTGCTGAGCTGCTAAGGGTGTCCCGCCTCCTCGCAGACACTCCTTCCTCACCTCGGGGCGAATATTGGCCACTAAGTGCTCTTGTGCCGCCGAAGGTCTCGGCCATCCTGCCACTCCCGGCCTTCTTCAGGGGCAGGCTAGTTATCATCTCTGGCCCGCCACTTTCCCGACCCCTGCCATCCCTCAGATCCACTCTGCCCAAGGATGCCTCAGGCCATATTGAAAGCAGTATTTTTCAGAAACATTTTAAAACTAAAAAGAATGACTAGTCACATCAAAATCCTCAAAATGTAGGACCAATGATATTTTTTCTTCCCATCTGTACCCATTCACTTACCCTACTCTTGTGCACTCCCCCCTCCCCCAATAACTCCCTGATAACAAAGCGCACCGTGTTTACTTCTACCTCTCAGCCTTAACTCACATTGTTATTTCCATCTGTAAGCTCCTTGCCTCAGCCCCTATTATTGGGGCCCAGGTCAAATCTGCCTACTCCACAAGGCATTCCCAGATACCTTAATCAATATTAATGTCTCCTGATCTCCCAGTGTACCAAGTACTTTATACCTGTTAATCATTTTCATCGTGGCCTGCCAGGTTTTATCCAATTTGTGTGTTTCTCTTTTCCTACTAAATTATTCCACTCAGCTCACACATTTATTCAGCACCTACTAATGGGTCAGGCAAGGTGTTAAGAGACTGAGGAAACAGATGACTAAGAAAATTGCTAAAGATGAAAAGCAGCATGTGGTTTATGTAAGAAACATATCTGAATAATATAGGCTCACCAGGCCTTTACGGTTATGAACAGTGCTTTATGTGTCATATATGCTCAATAAATATCTAAATTGGTTGGGATGCTAGTGTAGTCATTCATTTGGAATATTATAAAAATACAAACACCTCCTATGTACATAGACTGCTAAAGCCAGAAGTCAAAAACAAAGTAACTACTTTTTAATTAAACTCACTTTGGATACATTATTTCTAATCCTCACTACAACCCTGCAAAGTAAGCATTATCTCTAATTTGCAGATAAAGAAAGTGGGCTCAGCAAAATTCAATAATTTATCTAGGACCACACAACTAGCTTTCAATCCAGTTATAGAACTAAAACATACACATATGGAAAACTAAGCCATTACAATTCAGTGTGATTAGTGTGGAATACTGAAGGAAGGCTAGATATGCCTAGAAATGGACCATAGCCTACACACATTTGAAATACTATTTGGATTTTTTTTTCATGCTTTCCATCACCCAAACAGTGAACATTGCATCCAATAGTTACTTTTTCAACCCTCACCCTTCCCCTCCCACTCTCCCCACTTTTGGAATCCCCAGTGTCTATTATTCCCCTCTGTATGTCCACATGCACCCAATCTTTAGCTTCCACTTATGAGTGAGAACATGTGGTATTTGATTTTCTGCTTCTGAGTTATTTCACTTAGGATAATGGCCCCCAGCTCCATCCATGTTGCTGCAAAATACATGATTTCATTATTTTTATGGCTGCATAGTATTCCACGGTGTATGCATACCACATTTTATTTAACCATCTGTTGGTGGACACTTAGGTTGATGGTTGGTTCTATGTCTTTGTCTTTTTGTCATAACAATTTCTTTTTTCTCTCTCTCTCTCTCTTTTTCAGAGACAGATTCTTGCTCTGTCACCCAGGCTGGTGTGCAGTGGTGTAATCATAGCTCACCACAGCCTTGAACTCTTGGGCTCAAGCAATCCTACCACCTCAGTCTCTCCAGTAGCTAGAACCACTGGCATGCACCATCATGTCTAGTTAACTTTTTAATTTTTTGCAGAGATGGAGGTTTTTTGCTATATTGCTCAGGCTGGTCTCAAACTCCTGTCATCAAGTGATCCTCCTGCCTCAGCCTCCCAAAGCTCTAGGATTACAAGCATGAGCCACCACACCCAGTCACAATTTGTTTTCCTTTGGGTGGCCAGTAGTGAGATTGCTGGGTCAAATGGTAGTTCTATTTTTAGTTGAGAAA
This sequence comes from Colobus angolensis palliatus, assembly GCF_000951035.1. Taxonomy (NCBI): domain Eukaryota; kingdom Metazoa; phylum Chordata; class Mammalia; order Primates; family Cercopithecidae; genus Colobus; species Colobus angolensis. Next base: position 5,692,516 of record NW_012120376.1, read on the forward strand.
TCTCCATACGAGTTTCCACACAGGTTGTACTAATTTACATTCCCACCAACAGTGTATAAGCAATCCCTTTTTTCTGAATTCTCATCAATATCAGGTTGTTTTTTGACTTTTTAATAATAGTCATTCCAACTGGTGCGAGATGGTATCTCACCGTGGTTTTAATCTGCATTTCTCTGATGATTAGTGATGCTGAGAATTTTATCATGTTTATTAGCCACTTGTATGTCTTCTTTTGAGAAATGTCTATTCCTGTCCTTTGCCTACTTTTGAATAGGATTATTTAGTTTTTTCTGGTTGAGTTCCTTGTAGATTCTGGATATTAGTCCTTTGTTGAATGTATAGTTTGTAAATATGTTCTTCCGTTCTGAAGGTTATTTGATTATTTATTTATCTTACTATGCAGAAGCTTTTTAGCGTAATGAAACTCATTAGTCTGTTTTTGTTTTTGTTGCATTTGCTTTTGAAGACTTGCTCATAAATTCTTTGCCTAGGTCAGTGTCCACAAGACTTTTTCCTAGGTTTTCTTCTAGGGTTTTTATTGTTTCAGGTCTTAAATTTAACTCTAATCCATCTTGAGTTAATTTTGGTATATGGGGAAAGAAAGCGGTCCAGTTTCTTCCTCTGCATGTCTATCCACTTTGTCTAGCACCATTTATTAAACAGAGTGTCTTTTTCCCATTATTTATTTTTGTTGTCATTGTCTAAGATCATTTGGTTGTAGGTATATGGCTTTATTTCTGGATACTATTTGCAATACCCTTCAGCTACAGGAATAAGTAAAAAAGTACAAACCAAAAGCTGCAACATTTCCTTACTAAATCAGCTAACACTCTTTCAATACTGATTGTTGAAGAAACAGAGGGAAAAAAAATCATACCACAGTATCAATGGCGGTCTAGGTATTGGAATTTTTTTGTTACATTCTTCTGAAATTTTCTAATGTTCCTCAATAAGCATATATTACCTTTATAATCAGAAAAATCAACTTTAAAAAATCAAGTGGGCTTTGGATGCCATGTGTAACTTCATCTGTATACAGTATAAAGACATAGGTATGGAATAAAAAGGCATTAAGGAAGAGATAATGAAGTGCAAATACAAATGAGTTTTAAAAAGAAAAAGAATTACCACAAAGAAATTAGAGCAAGGACAAAGATTTAGCTATAAGGATTTTCATTTCTCCATTGCAGCACTAATTGAGAGCAAAAACGGCCAGGCCAGTGGCATGTAATCATAGCTATTTGGGAGGCTGAGGCAGGAGGACTGCCTGAGCCCAGAAGTTCAAGACCAGCCTGTGTGATACAGCAAGACACTTCCTCCTCAAAAAAAAAAGAAAAAAAAGGAGCGGGGGAAGACATCAATTGTTTAAATATCCAACAAGAGGTATAATGGAACATATACAACCATGTTAAGTGTCTCTTTTAAACAAAATATGTTCATTAAAAGTTTTTGGGTTTTTTGGAGCCGGAGTCTTGCTCTGTTGCCCAGGCTGGAGTGCAGTGGTGCCATCCCGGCTCACTGCAACCTCTGCCTCCCAGGTTCAAGTGATTCTCTTGCCTCAGTGAGCTGGGATTGTGCCACTGCACTCCAGCCTGGGCAACAGAGCGAGACAGCAGCTCGGGAAAAAAAAAAAAAAAAAAAAAATTTCAGGCCAGGCGCAGGTGGCTCATGCCTGTAATCCCAGCACTTTGGGAGACCGAGGCGGGAAGATTACTTGGGATCAGGAGTTTGAGACTAGCCTGACCAACATGGTGAAACCTCATCTGTACTAAAAATAGAAAAATTAGCTGAGTGTGGTGGCACCGCCTATAATCCCAGCTACTCAGGAGACTGAGGCAGGAGAATTGCTTGAGCCCAGGAGGCGGAGAGGCTTACAGCCAAGATTAGGCCACTACACTCCAGCCTGGGCAACACAGTGAAACTTTGTCTGAAAAAAAAAAAAGTTTTTTAAGTTCCAAAGTAGCATATACAGTATGATTCCATTTTGAATTTGTACTTAGTATAATTCATAGAAAGGGTCTGGAAGACTCCTACAAAGTAGTCACACTGGTTGTCTTTAAATGGGTAGGATTTGGAGGTTTTGTGTTTTGGGGGCTTTTTCGGCCTTCATTTTCTAAAGCAAAAATAATTGCTTTTTTATGGGAACTAAATTATTTAAAATTGTATAAATCTATCACAGTAACAAATAAATTACATATAATTGTAAAGAGTTTACCACCTTTCAGCTGTGAAAGTTGATCATATAAATCGGGCCATTTTTGTCATACCTATTAAAAAGTGGAGAGGCCAGAGGGAAAAAACATTCAGGTCACAAATATCACTTGAAAAATATAATTCTCTACAGGCCTGGCTGCTGAAACTGCCTGCTAACACTTAAAACCAATTTAATCTAAAGGCTACTAAGACAGCCTGCTACAATTCTAAGATGAATTTTACCCACCACTGTCACTCAGCAATCAAAATTTGCCAACCCCACCAAAACATTAATAGTGAAAATAAATACTCTTGAAGACCAATACGTAACATTTCTCCTTCTTATAAAATCTCTAACCTCTTCACTCTTCAGACATCCCAAAGACCACCCCAGTCTACAAATATGCCCCAAATTACTATTTTCTTCCCAAATAAAGCATTCTAATTTCAAAGATTCATCTCTATATTCTGACTTCACAGTTTTTAACACTTAATGCTGTTTTTGCTTTTAGTTGACAAATAAAAATTGTATTTATAGTATACAACGTGTTTTGAAATATGTATACATTGGGGAATGGTTAAATAAAGCTAACACATGCACCCTTCGGCTTTTTAAAAACTAACGTCCAAATCATCCACCAACGACCAACAAAAATTCCCTGAGAGTAAAGCCTTTGCTTAGCTTTCCAGTTCCGTTAAATGGGGGAAAGAACAAAAGGGTCCCCAGGACCCTGCCCAACAATACCCCACACTCTGTCTACCAAAGCCACCCAGCCAGAACACGCCAGGTGACTGGCAGGCAGATACTTCCGGAAGAAGTCGGTCCTCCCAACCTGGAAGTGAAGCAGAAGACGCACAGTATTCTGGGAGGAGTTAGGGAGGCGGGATTGTCGTTGCTGGCTGTTACCAGGACAACCGGAGGCGATTGACCGTTATCTGCGGTTTGCAGCCGTTAGCGGGAGAGGCAGAGAAGTTCAGAGGTCTTTTAGGATGTGCTAAAGGGTCGTGAGGGCGCTCTTAAGATTTTCCTCACAATAGGTTATCCAGTCGTGCCCCTCGGCCCAGCCGCTGGCCCCGGGGATCTGAGTCGCACCCTCTTGTTTTTCTCTGAGTCTGTCTTAAGGTGAAATGAAGTGTGGCCCAGTGGCTCCTCATTGTCGCTTCTCTAGTTTTCTGCCTCCTTTTAGAAAATGTAAGTTGAGAATTTCTAATTTACACCGGGATGTGTTCTAATGCGCTTCTTTTTAAAATTGTGGAAAACTTTTTAAAAGAAAATCTCACCAGTCATCAGAAGTAACAAAATTTTCATGCATTACCTATTAATTTTTTTCTGCATATTTTTTCATAGTTGAGATAATTTAGGGAAACCATTTTGTGTCCTGCATATATGGGCGAATACAGTATAATTTTGGTATCAATATAATAGCAACAAAGAAGGCATTGAAGACTTTAAATCTGTTTACAGTGAATTGAGAAGACAGGATGAAGTGGACACAGCATGTGAAGACAATTCTTTCAAGAAGTTTGGCTGTCAAGGAAAATAGAGAATGTGAGTAGCTGAAGGAGAATGACAGGTGAAAGAAAGAAATTGGGAGCCAGACAATACAGCCGGACAGTTTACACCTGTATTGATGTCCCACCTTTTTCACAAAAGATTGAGTATGCTTGGGGAAAAACTACACGCTATCGTAGGAGAAAATGATTGGAAGAGAAACTGAGGCAAAGGTAATTGGAAAACAAAATAAAGCCAGGAGTGTGTTAATACCCCAAAACTTCATACCAAAAGGTCCATGTAATTACTAGAGGGGTGCCACAGATTGGGCTCTGAGGTTCCTAGCAACTAAACCAAAGGGAAAATATAGTTATCAGTTTCACATGATCCATATGAGGGGGGTCTAATGGCATATTATAGAATCCTGTTACACATTAGCTGTATGAAATTGATTGGGTAATGTAAGCTCTTTAGACCTCTTTTCTCCATCTCTTAAAGAGTGGGGAGAGGAAGAAGGAGACTGTTAGACGAGTTGATCTTTTAATATCTCTTCCACCACTGACAGTCTGTGATCACACAGGCCAGAGATGGCAAACTCAAATGCCTAAATTAGGGACTAAGAAAGTTTCATAAGTGAGGAAATGGGCTGAATGTGACAAAAGCAAGGAGTGATAGAGATTAGAATGGTAGAGTTGATTGAGCTGTCCCATCTAAAACTCCAGCCAGTCCTTGCAAGAATAAGGATTCAGTGTTGCCAGATATTCTGATTTTTCAGGAGAAACAGGAAAATCATATTTGCAATAATATTATACAAAACAAAACACCTCTACTGGCTAGATACAATTCATGGGTCACTAATTTTCAACCTCTGCTATAGGTGAAAGGACCTCAACAAGAGGGATAATTGTTTGAATTAAAGAATTAAGTATGAAGAAAAAGGAAGAAGTCAAAAAGAATACCAAGATTTCCCCTTAGTAATAAGGAGGAGGTAGTAACATTGATACTAAAATCAGCAGAAGGTTTGGGGAGAGAAGGTGCTTGATTGTGAGTTTCTTGAACATGGGGCAAACTTATTCATGTGTATCCATAGCACATGAATCCAGTTCAGCTGTTGGGTTTGAGAAATCTGTGGGATTTATCAGGGAAAAGGGTGCAGGAATATAAGTCAGGAGTTTGGGGAAAGAAGATGAAAAAGGAGTTTAAGATGTAAGATTCATTCTTTCAATAAAGTTTTATTGATTATATATCACAATATGTATTTTCACGAGACTCTAAACTGTCTGAGGGCAGAAACCATGGTTTTTTTTAACCACTTACCCAGCTCCTAGCACAATACAGTCAGTGCTTATGTATGTTGAATAAACAAATGAAAAAATACAAAACACAGTGCTTTACAGTATAGGAGACGCAGAGTTGAATTAGAAAATCTTAAGGGAACAAGAAACACTGGGGTCTACTTGAGGGTGGAGAGTGGGAGCATGGAGAGGAGCAGAAAAAATATGGGGTACTAGGCTTAATACGTGAGTGATGAAATAATCCTTACAACAAACCTTCATGTGTACCCCCAAACCTAAAATAAAAGTTTAAAAAGAAGAAAATCTTCTTAAAGAAGTTTATAGAGCAGGGGCCCCATCTCCTTAAAAAAAAAAGGAAAAAGCAAGTTTATAGGTCAGAAAGTAAGACAAGTCTTACACATAAGCAGCTAATACAAGTTTTAAAGTAGTACCATTTAAAAACAAAAAAGTACCATGGGATTCAGAAGGGAAAGATCTTTTTAGAAGAAGTTAAGAAGTTAAGCTCCGTCTTTCTAGATAGTGGGCAGTTAGGATTAGATCACACAGGTGTTAGGAGAGAAACTAATCAGAAGCAGTTAACTAGAAGATGTAGGCCGGGTGCGGTGGCTCACACCTGTAATCCCAGCACTTTGGGAGGCCAAGGCAGGCAGATCACCTTAGGTCAGGAGTTCAAGACCAGACTGACCAACAAGGTAAAACCCTGTCTCTACTAAAAACACAAAAATTAGCTGAGTATGGTGATGGGCGCCTGTAATCTCAGCTACTCGAGAGGCTGAGGCAGGAGAATTGCTTGAACCCAGGAGGCAGAGGTTGCAGTAAGCTAAGATCGCACCTCTGTACTCTAGCCTGGGCGACAGAGCGAGACTCCATCTAATAAATAAATAAATAAATAGGTATTATGGCGTATAATTCCTGATTTTTTGGTTGCTCCACATCCCTTTCAGGAAACCACCACTCACCAGCCTTAGCTGGTTCAAGTGGGACTGATTCCCAACTAGCCACCCTGCCCCCATTCCTACACTTGATTCAGACCTGACCAATGAGAACCATCATTGGTACTTTTGCTGGCACTATTTCTTTAATTTTTTTTTTTTTTTTTTTTTTTTTTGAGATGGAGTTTCGCTCTTGTTGCCAAGGCTGGAGTGCAATGGCGCAATCTCAGCTCACCGCAACCTCTGCCTCCCGGGTTCAAGTGATTCTCCTGCCTCAGCCTCCCAAGTAGCTGAGATTATAGGCATGTGCCACCACACCCAGCTAATTTTTTATTTTTAGTAAAGACGGGGTTAATCCATGTTGGTCAGGCTGGTCTGGAACTCCCGACCTCAGGTGATCCGCCCACCTCAGCCTCCCAAAGTGCTGGGATTACAGGGCTGAGCCACTGCACCCGGCCCACTGACACTATTTAAAAAAAAAAAAAAAGCTTCTCTCCCTCTGATGTTATACTGCAGGTGCTAAAGACCATACAGACACAGAGCAGACAGGCCACCTTTGCTACCACATGGAGGTTTGTCTAATATTGAGGCTAAAGAAGCTGAGCTGGAAGACAGAGAGACCAAATCCTGATGACATTGTTTGAACCCAGAGACCCAGACATGCCTGAAAACTAGTTTTACCACTGGACTTATCTGTTAAATGAGCCAATAAACTCTCTTTTATACTTAACCTTGGGTTTTACCTGGATTTTTGTGATTTACAGCTCAAAGTATTCTAATATAGAAGTATACATCATTAAATCAACATTATTTCTTTTTTTCTCTGTCTTATTTTAAATGTAACTCTGTAATGTACTCTAAAAGCATTCTACAGTCTCACTAAGTTAATCCACAAATTTGGTAAAATTCCAATATTAATCCCAAAAGTATTTTAAGAGCCTGTTTTTGTTTTTTGTTTGCTTGTTTGGGACTAAACAGAATTACTCCAAAATTCATTGAGAGAAAACATGAAAAAAAAAACAAGAAAATAGAATTCATAAAGGGGAATTGTATTATAATAATGCATAAAACAAGAATAATAAACATAGCATGGTAATGGAATAAACAAACAGTCGTGAAACAGAATTCAAAGCCTGAATATATCTAAGAGCACTTCCCAAATTTAATATGTGGTAAATCAAGAAAAGATGAATCCAGTAAACTATATAAGTACATTGAACTAGATTTAGAGGAGAAAGATAATTAGATCTTTACCTTATTCCCAGAATAAATTTCAAATGGATTTGTGACTTAAGTGTAAAAACTGAAGCCAAATTCTCAATATATGTTGATTGGCATATAATTGGCACAGTCTTTAGCAATATCAATTAAATATTAATAACTTTCAACACAGCCTTTCAATTCTAGAAATATATCCTACAGAAACAATATATGCATAAATATGGGTAATGCAGTATTGGAATATCAAAAGTACTACACTTATGAAATAGGATATGGAATACCTATATCATGCATTCACAGAGGGGCAATATCACAACCAGGAGGTGAAAATTGATTCTTGAGGGAAATTTTTTTTTCTAAATCATAGATATGTGTAAAGCATATAAACAGATATATAGTATATATGTGGTATTAAAACTTCATGGGACAGTAATAAGAAAAAATGTCTATGCTGGGTGCAGTGGCTCACACCTATAATCCCAACACTTTGAAAGGCCGAGGTGGGTGGATCATGAGGTCATGAGTTCAAGACCAGCCTGGCCAAGATGGTGAAACCCCATCTGTACTAAAAATACAAAAATTAGCCGGGCATGCTGGCAGGCACCTGTAATCCCAGCTACTCAAGAGGCTAAGGCAGGAGAATCGCTTGAACCTGGGAGGTGGAGGTTGCAGTGAGCCAAGATCATGCCACTGCACTCCAGCCTGAGCGACAACGTGAGACTCCGTCTCAAAAAAGAAAAAAGAAAAAAAGTCTAAAAGGCTGAGAAAAACTGTCATATACAATTTGATACCATGTTAAAAAGAATGAGGTAGACTTGTATGTTGACAAAAGAGGATGCCCCAAGATGCACTGTTTTTAAAAAACAAGTTGTAAAATAATATGCATAATAGGATTCCTTTTTTAATGATTAATATATGTTGATACAAACAAAAAAGTATTGATGGTGTTTTTCTTTGGGGTTAAAATTAATGTTTAATTCTATATTAAGTAGAGGGGTCCAGCCAGAGGAGGATCAGAACAGGGGCCCCCACCTTGGTGTAAGTACTACAATATAATTCCCACAGTCTGAGTTTTGCAGATCACATTCCCAAGGTGTCATTAAATAAGGTTTTTTTTATTCCCTCTATTTCCTGTAAATTGATGTTTAGATCTAGGAGCTTGATCAGATTCAGATTCAAAAATGTTGGTAGTATTTCATAAGTGACTTTGTGTGCACCCATCAGGAGGCACATAAAATCTATCACTTTTTAATTGAGTTGTAATTAAAATACACAGATAGTAACTGCTCAATTTGTTTTCACAATTGCGTGCACCCATGTAGCTTCCTCCAAAAACAAGACACAGAATATTTCCTTCACTCTGGAAAGTTCTTTCATGGGTCTTTATAGTCAGTTCCTGTCCAGCCCCAGAGCCAACTATTTTCTCATTTCCATCACCACAGATACTGTCTTAATTATTTTATGCCACTATCACAAAATACCCTAGACTGGGTAATTTATAAATAATAGACACGTATTTATCACAATTCCAAAGGCTGGAAAGTCCAAGATCAAAGCACTAGCAGGTTCAGTGTCTGCTAAGGGCCTGTCTCTGCTTCCAAGAGTAGTGCTTTGTTGCTGCAACCTCACATAGTAGAAGAGGCACTGTGTTCCCACATGGCAGAAGAGGCAGAAGGACCAGGCAGCTCCCTGAAGCCTCTTTTATAAGGGCACCAATCCCATTCACAAGGGCAGAGCACTCATGACTTACCCACTTACCAAATGGCCCCACCTCTTAATAACACCACAATGGAGATTAAATTTCAACACAAATTTTGGAGAGACATAGGCATTTAAACCATAGCAGGCCAGGCATGGTGGCTCATGCCTGTAATTCCAGCACTCTGCGAGGCCAAAGAAAGTGGATCACTTGAGGTCGGGAGTTCAAGACCAGCCTGGCCAACATGAAGAAACCCCGCCTCTATAAAAATACAAAAATTAGCCAGGCATGGTGGCACACACCTGTAGTCCCAGCTACTCAGGAGGCTGAGGCACAGGAATCACTTGAACCCAGGAGGCGGAGGTTGCAGTGAGCTAAGATTGCACCCCTGCACTCCAGACTAGGCAACAGAGTAAGACTCTGACTCCACCAGTGGTTTTTCATATATTCACAAAGCTATGCAACCATTGCAACAATCAATTTTCAAACATTTTCATTACCCCAAAAAGATATTCCCACCAGCTGGATGGTTTCCAATTTCTCTGAATCCTTGCCACCATTTATTACTGTCCATTTTCTTTATTATAGCCATCTTGGTGGAAATGAAGTGGGATCCCGTTGTGGTTTGGTTCGCATTTCCCTAATGGCCTACAATATTGATATAGTTTGGCTCTGTGTCCCCACCCAAATCTCATCTCAAATTGCAATCCCCACATGTCAAGGGAGGGACCTGGTGGGAGGTGTTTGGATCATGGGGGTGGTTTCCGCAATGCTCTTCTCTTGAGAGTGAGTGAGTTCTCACAAGAGCTGATGGTTTTAAAGTGTGGCACTTCCTTGCTCTCTCTCTCCTGCTGCCATATGAAGAAGGTACTTGCTTCTCCATTCACCTTCTACCATGATTGTGAGTTTCCTGAGGCCTCCCCAGCCATGCAAAACTGTGAGTCAATTAAACCTTTTTCTTTATAAACTACCCAGTCTCAGGTAGTTTCCTTATAGCACTGTGAAAACAGACTAGTACAAATATGGAGCATCTTTCATGCGCATTTTGGCCGTTTGTATGTCTTGTCCTTGAAGAAATGTCTGTTCAGATCCTTCACCCATTTATCAATTGAGTTATTTGTCTTTTTGTTGTTTTAAGAGTTATTTTTTTGATATAATTCTCATCAATATTTGATTTGCAAATATTTTCTTCCATTCTATTGTCTTTTCTTTTTTTTTTTTTTTTTTTCCCGAGATGGAATATCACTCTTGTCCAGGCTGGAGTGCAGTAGCGCGATCTCGGCTCACTGCAAGCTCTGCCTCCCAGGTTCACGTCATTCTCCTGCCTCAGCCTCCCGAGTCGCTGGGACTCCAGGTACCCACCACCACTCCTGGCTAATTTTTTGCATTTTTAGTAGAGACAGGGTCTTGCCATGTTAGCCAGGATGATCTCGATCTCCTGACCTCATGATCCACCCACCTCGGCCTCCCAAAGTGCTAGGATTACAGGCATGAGCCACCACGCCCAGCCCCTATTGTCTTTTCTTGGTGGTGTCCTTTGAAGCACAAAAGGTTTTTAGTTAGTTTGTTTTAATTTTGATCAAGTCCAATTTATCTGCTTGTTCATTTTTCACTTGTGGTGCTGGCATCATGTCTAAGAATGCTTTGCCTAACCCAACATCACAAAGGTTTACTCCCACATTTTATTCTAAGATTTTCATAGTACTATTTCTACATTTAAGTCTATGATCCATCATTATGAGTTAATTTTTGTCTATGGCATGAGGTGTAGGGATCTAACTTTATTCTTTTGTATGTGATATTCAGTTGTCCGAGCACCATTTGTTAAAAAGACTATTTCCTTTTTTCTCTGATTTAATTTGGTTGGCACCATTATTTAAAAAAACAGCCACAAATATAATAGTTTAATATAATATAAAAACAAATATAATAGTTTTTATAGAGATTGTGTTTAATCTGTGAGTCAATTTGGGGAGTATTGCCATGTTTGCAACATTAAACATTCCAATCCATGAACATTAGATGTCTTTCCATTTATTTATGTCTTCATTAATTTAACAATAATCTTTTAATTCCTTTTTTAGTTTTCAGAGTACAAGTTTTGTACCACTTTTGTTAAATTTATTCCTATATCTTTTTTTGCTGCTAATGTAAATGGAATTGTTTTCTTCAAGTCATTTTCAGATTTCTCCTTCATTTTTTGTCTTGTTTTGTTTTTGTTTTTTGTTTTTTTTTTTTTTAATAGGTTTTATTTTTTAGAGCAGTTTTAGGTTCACAGCAAAACTGAGCAGAAAAGTAAAGAGAATTCCCATCTGCCGCCTGTCCCCACACATGCATAGCCTCCTCCACTATCAACATCCCAAACCAGAGTGGTAAGTATGTTTTTTACAATTGATGAACCTACATATCATTATCCATCATTTGCATTAGGGTTCACTCTTGGAGTTGCACATCCTTTGGGTTTTGACAAATGTGTAATAACATGCCCACCACTACAGTATCACACAGAATAGTTTCATTGTCCTAGGCCAGGTTTGGTGGCTCATACCTGTAATCCTAGCACTTTGGGAGGCCAAGGTGGATGGATCACTTGAGGCCAAGAGTCCAAGACCAGCCTGGTCAACATGGCAAAACCCCGTCTCTACTAAAAATACAAAAACATTAGCCAGGCACAGTGGCATGTACCTGTAGTCCCAGCTACTAGGGAGACTGAGGCATGAGAATCACTTAAACCCAGGAGATGGTAGTTGCAGTGAGCTGAGATCACACCACTGCACTTCAGCCTGGACAACAGAGCGAGACTCTATCTCAAAATAAACAAATAAATAAAAAGGATAGTTTCACTGTCCTAAAAATCCTCTGTGCTGCCCATTCATCCCTCCCTCCCCAGTAACTACTGGAAAACACTGCTCATTTCAGTCAAGGTTTTTCCTTTACCAGAAGGTCATATAGTTGGAATTACACAGCATACACCCTTTTCAGCTAACTTCCTCTACTTAATAATGTGCATTTAAGTTTCTGTTGTTGTTGTTAGTTGGTTGATTTGGTTTTTTGTTTGGGACGGGGCCTCACTCTGTCATCCAGGCCGGAATGCAGTAGCGCTATCGTAGCTCACTGCTGCCTCAAACTGCTAGGCTCCTGGGATCCTCCCACCTTGGCCTCCTGAGAAGCTGGAACTACAGGCACCCACCACCATGGCTAACTTTATTTTCTTGTAGAGACAAGGTCTCATTACATTGCCCAGCTGGTCTCAACATCCTGGACTGAAGCCAGCCTCTCACCTTGGCCTCGCAAAGTGCTGGGATTACTGGCATGAGCCACCAGGCTTAACCACATTTAAGTTTACTCCATGTCTTTTCTTTTTTTTTTTTTTTTCTTTTTTGTGGACATGGATCTCACTATGTTGCCCAGGCTGGTCTTGAACTCCTAGGCTCAAGCAATTCTACCACCTCAGCCTCCCAAAGTCCTGGGATTATAGGCATGAGCCACTGAACTCAGCCTACTCTGTGTCTTTTCACATCTTGATAGCTCATTTCTTTTTAGCACTGAATACATTCCACTGTCTGGATCTACCACAGTTTAATTATTCATTCACCTACTGAAGGGCATCTTGGTTGCTTCCAAGTTTTAGCATTTATAAATAATGCTGCTATAAACATCCATGTCCAGATTTGTGTGTGGATGTAAGATTTCAGCTCATCTGGGTAAATACCAAGGAGCATGATTGCTGGATTGTTAGTGAGAATATGTTTAGTTTTGTAAGAAACTGCCCAACCGTCTTCCAAAGTGGCTACACCATTTTGCATTCCCACCAGCAGCAATAAATGAGAGTTTTTCTTGCTCCACATCCTCACCCATATTTGGTATTTTCAATATTTTAGATTTTGGCCATTCTAATAAGTGTGGCACTTCCTTGCTGTCTCTATCCTGCTGGTATAGTGTGTAGTGATATCTCATTGTTTTAATTAGCAATTCCCTGATGACATATGATGTTGACCATCTTTATGCCTGCTTATTTGCCATCTGTATATCTTCTTTAGTGAGGTGTCTGTTCAGGTTCAAGTGTCTGTTCAAAAAAAATTTTTAATCAAATTGTTTTATTATTATTGAATTTTAAGAGTTCTTTGTTTACTTTGGATAACAGTCCATTTCCAGATATGTCTTTTGCAAATATTTTCTTCCAGTATGTGACTTGTCTTCTCATTATCTTGATCTCCTTGGTTTTTCTAGACCTAAAGATCATACCATAGTAGTAAATATACTTCTCACTTCTCTTTACAACTGCAATTATTTTCTTTGTTTATAGCTTAAGTTTTTCAAAAGGATTGTATATTTGTGTAATTAAACAAGAAGCTATTATGTATTTTGAAATAGATAAAATAATACGTCCATCAGATAATTACTTTCATTTCATTTTATGATGTGGCAAATATTAGTATATTTGAGATGCCAATAATTGCCTGCCTGCCCACATCTTCTAACAGAACTTTTTTTGTGCACGGATTTTCTTTCCCCAAAGGATAATTTAGACAAATGTGGTGGCTCAGACCTGTAATTCCAGCACTTTGACAGACGAATCGCTTTGAGCTGCTCAGGAGTTCGAGACTAGCCTAGGCAACATGGCGAAACCCCATCTCTACAAATACCACAAAAAACAGCAGGGCATAGTGGTTCACGTCTTTAGTCCCAAATACTCAGGAGGCTGAGGCTGAAGAATCGCTTGAGCCCAGGAAGCAGAGGTTACAGTGAGCTGACATCATGCCACTGCACCCCAGCCTGGGCAACAGAGCGGACCCTGTCTCAAAAAAAAAAAAAAAAAGATAATTTACTAGACCAAATAACCACTTACCATCACCATGACTGATCGGGCCAGGGAGTGCAACACTGCATTCAATACCATTGTCTCATTTTCCTTTTCCATCCTAATAGAAAAATTCCTTTGTTATCTTAGCCAAATGTATTATGACAGGCTGAGCACCTTCACAGCCTAATAGGATGAACCTTGATTAGTCTAAGTCAACCATGATAATTGTCATTTGCCTTGCTTAATCTGCCAATGAGATGTAAGGGGAAGTTTGTTGGAGACCTTCTGGGAACATTTTTCCCTGCCCTAAAAATGGAACACATAGGAACAGAAAACCAAACACCGTATGTTCTCACTCATAAGTGGGAGTTGAACATTGAGAACACATGGACACAGAGAGGGGAACAACACACACCAGGGCCTGTTGTGGGGTGAGGGGTGAGGGGAGGGAACTTAGAAAATGGGTCAATAGGTGCAGCAAACCACCATGGCACACGTATGTATACCTATGTAACAAACTTGCACATTCTGCCCATGTATCCCGTTTTTTGTTTTTGTTTTTGTTTTTTTGAGAAATTTTTTGAAAATGGAACACATAAGAAGGACAGTTCATTTTCTGTCTCCCAGTGTTGTCAACCCCTGTGATGCCTGAAGCTATAACAGCCAACTTGGAATCATGAAAGAAACCAGCCTCCGTGGAAAAGCCAACCTGTTGAGGATGGCAGAGCAGAAAGACGGGAGACACCTGGGCCCCCAGGTAATGCGGTCACTGAGGACATGCCCTATCTCTAGATTATTGTTATATATGATAATAAATGCTTAAACAACTTTGGATTGGGCTTTTTGTTACTTTTAGCCAAGAGCATCACAACTGATCAAATCAGATACCTAACTCAAGGGTAGCCAATCCCTAGGCCTGCCAGTTGGACACAGAAATATGCAAGGTGTCATCATTCACACTAATGCCAAAGCATGGAGCTGAGGCCCACACTTTTCTGCTTAAATCCAGCGCCACTCTCCAGCTCTAGTCTGTTGATGCCTAATCCCAGTATGTCTCCTATTTGTGGAATGCCAGGAAAATTGGTCCCCCTTAGTGCAATTATCACCTTTTGTTTGAACTAGCTTGAGTGGCTTATAACCAAATGAGTTGTTTGATTAGAGCAATCTGGAAAAGTTAGTACCTCGGGAAATAACCTGATTTCTTTAAAAGAGAGATGAAGCTTGTCACCTTTAGCCTACGAGGTATAATAGATGCATTACGCTGCATTTTACTTTTTTAGCTACCCCTATCACAAATTAAGGAACTAAAGACAGTCCATTTGACGGGCAAATATGGAATCTGGCCTAAAAACTTCACAGAAAATTGTATAGTATATTTCATATACTATGTTTTATGTACTTTTCAGGAAGATATTTTAGTACATATGTGAATTATAGGTATTTATTTTAGTTTGTTTTTGCTGAACCTTTTGAGGCTTATTGCAGAGATTATGACCCTTCTCTCCTAAGCACATCAGCATGTATGTACTTAGGAGAATATGAGAAACCAGCCTCACTGGAAAAGCCAATCTGCTGAGGATGGCACAGTAGAAAGATGGGAGACACCTGGGCCCCCAGGTAATGAGGTCACTAAGGATATGCCTTATCTCTAGATTATTGTTACATATGATAATAAATGCTTAAATAACTTTGGAAGTTGTTTAATATACATTCCATCTTCAAATTTCAATATTATCAATATTGAAATATTGATAATAAAATACCAATATTATCCTTTATATAAACCTTTTTTTACAATTAGAATCACATATTTCATGTAGTTGTCATGTCTCTTCAGTCTTTTTTTTTTTGAGACGGAGTCTCGCTCTGTCGCTCAGGCTGGAGTGCAGTAGTGAGATCTTGGCTCACGGTAAGCTCCGCCTCCCGGGTTCACGCCATTCTCCTGCCTCAGCCTCCCGAGTAGCTGGGACTACAGGCGCCCACCACCACGCCCGGCTAATTTTTTGTATTTTTTTTAGTAGAGACAGGGTTTCACCGTGTTAGCCAGGATGGTCTTGATCTCATGACCTTGTGATCCACCCACCTCGACCTCCCAAAGTGCTGGGATTACAGGCATGAGCCACCGCGCCTGGGCTCTTCAGTCTCTTTTAATCTGGAACAGTTCTTGGCCTTGCTTTGTCTTTCATGACAGTGATGTTTTTGAAGAATACAGGCCCATTGTTTTATCCCCATTGTTTCCCTGTGATTCAATTAATTTTTGGCAGAGACACTACGTAAGCAATTGATGTTTATCACATCAGGACACACCTATAGTCAGTTTGTATTATTTGGGAGGATGTTGTTGACCTTGATTACTTGATTAAAGTGGTTTCCACTAGATTTGTCCTCCTTTTTTCTCCTTGTATTTAATAAATAATCTGTAGGAATATACTTTGGTACTGTGTAAATATCCTCTTCTCCAGTAAATTTTCTACCAACTTCCAGCATCCACTGACAATTCTTGCCTGAATTATGGTAATTGTTGCAGGTGTGACTTTCTAGAGCTAGTGGCGCAGGCTGTAAAGGAATTTACCAAGACAGTTGTAGGTAAAGAAAGTCAGATTAAGACATGACAATGCGTTGCAAGGATGCAACAGGAAGCAGAGCAGAGAAGGAGCTCGTGTGCAAAGCTCCTGCAAAGAGGCAAGGGCTGGAAGGAAGTTTTATAGGGCCGTGCTGGAGGGGGCTACTTGCCGAACAGGTCATCGTGCCACAAGGTCATTGTGCCCTTGGGTTGTTTGATTAGCCATCTCTCAGAACAATTGTTCACTGTTCTTCCCCACCTGGGGCCCCTTCCTTGCTTTTGCTATTTGTCAGTACTCCACAGTAATTGCATAAATGGTGACTTTCTAACTCATCATTACTTCTACATTAGTTGACACCCTATTGTAAAGAGCCCTTCTTCTCCCTTCCCTATCCGCATTTGCTTGCTTGCTTGTTTTTTACTGTCAGTATGAATTCATGGATTCTATTTTATTCAGTGGGATGTAATCCATTAATGTCACTACTTGTTTTTATGCTCAAATTATCCCAGGTTTGGCCAGGGAAAGCCCATCAGCTGGCTTCTGTGTCATTTTGACATAATTTCATGCATTTTTAGCACTTCTTTACTTTCTGGCCTAGCAAATTTTTCAGGCCCATGTTACATTTTCCCTCCTCTAGCCATGAAAACAGTCCCATCTTCCAGAAGCCCTGGTTCCTTGTAGCAGACAGTGATTTTTTGAAAACAAGATTTGGAAACCAGATGTCTTCATTGAAACTTGCTCTTTCAGCAAACATAGCTAGGATGTTGTTTTGTTTGTTTTAAAAAGAAAGAAAAAAAAAAAAAGCATGAGTGTATGCCAATCCAGCACCACCACAAGGTTCTTCCTTACCTTTCCCCATTCCATATTGAATCTCCCTCCTCAAAGTGAGAACTCTGGCTCCCAACAATTATCAATGCAATTATTTGCTCAATACTATAATATACAAAAAATCGTTTCAGAATTGCTACACCTGTGCCACCACCAACAATAAAGCTGTCAAGTAGAGCTCAAAATTTCTCACAGCTCTTTTGTTTTTAGACTCAGGATATATAATCAAGATACTTTGTCCAAATGTTACTTGAGTGGGTTGGGTTTCTTTTTCCTTCTGTGTGATTCTCCATTTTTATGTACATTCAGTTTCTTTGTTTCTATTTGTATCCAATTTTAGGACTTCTTCTCCAAAATTGTTGATTATTTTATAAACATGTAAAGCATTAACATGATTCCAAAAGTCAAAATAATACACTAGTGGATATGGAGATGTGTCATTCTCTCTCCATATTCCTCCCATTCTGTTCCCACTCTCCCCCTGCAAGTAACAAATTTCAGTCCTTTCTGCTTTGTCCTTCTAATACGTCTTTTTGTTAAAAGGAAGCAGATACATGTGTATTGTCTCCCCTTATTCCTTATCTATGGTAGTGGCATACTATTATTCTCTTTTGCTCTTTGCTTTTTTCACTTAGCAGCAAAGCCTGAAAATCACTCCTTAAAAGCTGCCTAATATGCTATTATGTGTATGTAATGTAATATAATTTATTCACTCTGTATCCTTGTGTATACACATTTAGGTTATTTCCATTTTGCAATTACAAATAATCCTGCATATAAAATCTTACACATGTGTCATTTTATATTGTTGAAGATGTTTCCTCAGGTTAAATTCTTAGAAGTGAGATAATTAAGGCTGAGCACAGTGGCTCATGCCTGAATTCCCAGCACGTTGGGAGGCTGAGGCAAGCAGATCACTTGAGTTCAGGAGTTCGAGACCAGCCTGGCCAACATGATGAAACTTCGTCCTACTGAAAATACAAAAATTAACCAGGCATGGTGGTGCATGACTGTAATCCCAGCTGCTTAGGAGGCTGAGGCAGGAGAATGGCTTGAACCCTGGAGGCAGAGTTTGCAGTGAGCTGAGATCACACCACTGCACTCCAGCCTGGGCAACACAGTAAGACTCCATCTCAAAAAGCAACAATAAAAAAAGAAGATGACTGGATCAAATGGTAAACTTACATGTAGTTTTCATAGATGTTGCCAAACTATGGGGATTATGTCATTTTGCATTCAATACCAGCAATCTATGAGAATGCCTGTTTTTCCACAGTCTACCTGACAAAGGTCACAGTGTTGTGTTTTTGATTTGTTTGTTTGTTTGTTTGTTTGTTTTGAAACAGGGTCTTGCTCTGTTGCCCAAGCTGGAGTGCAGTGGTGCAATTATAGCTTGCTGCAATGTCAACCTCCATGTCTCAAGTGATCCTTCCATCTCAGCCCCCCCAAGTAGGTGGGACTACAGGTATAAGCTACCACACCTGAATGATTTAAAAAAAAAGAAATTTGTAGATATAGTGTCTTACTATGTTGCTGGCTGGTCTCAAACTCCTGGGCTCAAGCAATCCGTGTGCCTCAGCCTCCCAAAGCGTGAGACATTGCACCCAGCCCAAGTGAGTTTTTTTGTTGTTTCTTTGTTTGTTTCTTTTTTGAGACAGAGTCTCACTCTGTCACCCAGGCTGGAGTGCAGTGGCGCGATCTCAGCTCACTGCACCCTCTG
>NW_012120376.1:5711313-5730838 GCF_000951035.1 Colobus angolensis palliatus
TTTGTTTCTTTTTTGAGACAGAGTCTCACTCTGTCACCCAGGCTGGAGTGCAGTGGCGCGATCTCAGCTCACTGCACCCTCTGCCTCCCCGGTTCAAGCGATTCTCCTGCTTCAGCCTCCAGAGTAGCTGGGGTTACAGGCACCCGCCACCACACCCAGCTAATTTTTGTATTTTTACTAGAGACGGAGTTTCACCATATTAGCCAGGCTGGTCTGAAACTCCCGACCTCTTGTGATCTGCCTGCATCGGCTTCCCAAATTGCTGGGATTACAGGCATAAGCCACTGTGCCCAGCCACAGTGTTTTTTAAACTACTAGTAATACTCATTTAAAAAAAAAAATACAACTGGAATCATGATGTCTATCTATGTATCCTAAAATTGATGCATTTTCCAAAAGAATTTTAGGTAAAAGTCTGTGGAATCATGAGCAGCTTGCATCCATGAGTTTACATTACGTGGGATTTAGAACCATGTTGATTCTCTATTTGGATTTTTTCCTTCTTTTTTTTTTTCCAGCTATACTTTGAAATAGTATGGGACCTAGAAGAAGGCAAGCACCCAGCCCCTATCATGTAGTCAGTCTGGCTGCCACCCCAGCAGCAGGATATAGTGAAAATATTATGCCCTGGGGATAACCACCCAAATAGATACCCACAAACCCCTTATGCTTGTCAGTGTCTTGAGACTGGTATTGCGTTGTGTTTGTCTTTCTTGCAAAATGTGTCTGTTTTATTCACATATTTTCATCATGTAAAAAAAAAAATTTTCACTGTTTTGAAACTCTGGCACCAAGGAACAGGGAAAAATGGATGTGAAACTAAACATTATGGATGTGAAACTAAACATTATCAAGAACTATGTGCCAGGAGAAGACAGCTAACATCAAAGTTTGCTTGGATCTGACTGAATGCACATTGCAAATCTCAAGAAGCTCAAAGCTCTTGAGTGGCTGGAGTGGGCACATGCCTTTAACCCTCATTTTGTTCTTACCATCCTCAGAATCCCACACAGGAAAAGGCCCATCTGTCAATGTGCAATATTATAGAATCAGCCAGGAGCCACAACTCCTCTTTAAGGGAGTCAAGCACCTCACTCATGTCTTCTTCCTCAAAGCCCACCTGCCTAGCTGGCCTTCAAGCCATCAACCTGTGGAGGGTGGAGGAAACCACCCCCACTAACTACAACCCTGCATCCAACAGCTTTCCCTGCGTATGCCTCACCTCGACTTCCTTTCCTTGCTCTTTCTTTCTTACCCTGCACTTCTCCTACTCTTGGTCACTTCACCAATTACCCATTGGTACTTCAATAAGCCCATCTGGGTCCTCTCCTTCCCCAGCCTGATGGAGGCTGCATAGTATACTGGAAATAGCACAGGCTTTGGATAAAAACAGTAAGTTTGACTTTTGGCTCTGCTTTGATGAGTTTTCTTTGATGAGTTTTATGAGCTTGGTCATGTTATATAGCCCCTCTAAGTCTGTGTCTTCATCTGTTAAATAGGGATAATAAGATTTACCTTGCAAGAATGAAATAATGTATTTCGCACAACTTGAATGGAGCTAGAAGTCATTATTCTAAGTGAAGTAACTCAGGAATGGAAACCCTAATATCATAGGTTCTCATAAGCGGGAGCTAGGCTGTGAAGATGCAAAGGCATAAGAAAATTCGTGGGTGACTGGGTGCGGTAGCGCACGCTTATAATCCCAGCACTTTGGGAGGCTGAGGCAGGCAGATCACAAGGTCAGGAGATCGAGACCATCTTGGCTAACACAGTGAAACCCCGTCTCTACTAAAAATACAAAAAAATTAGCTGGGCAAGGAGGCGGGTGCCTGTAGTCCCAGCTACTCGGGAGGCTGAGGCAGGAGAATGGCATGAACCTGGGAGGCAGAGCTTGCAGTGAGCTGAGATCACGCCACTGCATTCCAGCCTGGGTGACACAGAGAGGCTCTGTCTCAAAAAAAAAAAAGAAAATTCCTGGGAAGACTTTGGGGACTTATGGGAGATTGGGAGGGGTGAGAGATAAAAGACTCTACATTGGGTATGGTGTACACTGCTCAAGTGATGGGTACACTAAATCTCAGATATCACCACTAAATAACTTACCCACATAACCAAAAACCATCTATACCCCAAAAACAATTGAAATAAAAATAAAAAAATGTACAAGATCTTCCTTGCAGAGTTGTTGCAGGATTAATAAAGATGGTTTTAGTGTCTGACATATTAATAGTGAAATAGGACAGTTCCCTGACCCACCTTGCAGGACATGTGACAGAGGTGTGGCTCATCTGTTCGGGCGCTGCCGCTGCTCAAACCCATTACAGGATGGGAAGCACATAGATGGACAGGTGAACGAGCCGGGGTGCTGGGCTCAGGCCCCATGGCAGCATCCAGGGTTGGGAGCCTGTGACTCTTGGAGCCCAACGGGCATGTGTTTCAGTGTGCACTTTTAGCCTTGCTAGTGTTAACCAGCTCAGTGGACTCTCTGCCTTTTTGCAAGGGCAGAGGGCCAGTGTGGCTGCTTTCTGTATCCTAAGCTCTTATCCAGTATCCCGGAAGTATCAGGTCACATATGGACTTGAAGGATGAATGCAGCGGTTTTATTGAATGGTGGAGATGGCACTCCACCATTCAATGGTGGGATGGATGGGGAACTGAAAGGGGGATGGAGTGGGAAGATGATCTTCCCCCGGAGTTTGGCCATCCAGCAGTCAGTCTCCTCTCCATTCATCCCCAGTCGAACTCCTCTTGGCGTTCAGATGCTCTTTCTCTTCTCTCCTTCTCCATCATTCATCCGCTTATCTCCTTGTCAGCTTCTGGAGCCTGGGGTTTGGGGCTCCAGGTCTACCCCAGGATAGGAGGATGGCAGGCCAAAAGGCAAATTTTGGGGTGCAAAAACAGGAATGCCTGTTCTCCTTTAGGGTGATGGGTATCTGGGCTTGAGGGTGGGACCTTTGCCAGGGAACTGCCCTCTTCTACCCAGTATTTCCCTGTCTCCTGTCAATATCATTAGCTCAGTAAGCAGTAACTGGTAGTGGTAGTGGTGATGGAAGGAGAGAAGGAACTTCAGGTTCCTATGCAAAGAAACACCACACGAGGAAGGCTGAAAGGTAACTTTATACTTTCTTTTTTTTCCATCTTCTAATCTGTACTTCCTCACTTAAAAAAATAAATGATTTGTAAAGCCTTTCTGATACTAGAATTCTGTTTTTAATGTCAAAAAATAAACATCCATATTAAAGGCCTATTATGTACAGAGAAGTTCAAATAAATTGCTTTAGGTCAATCTGCTTAAGTTAAAATCTGCTAAAAAATAATCTTTAGATTTTTGTTTTTTTCTTTCTTCACACACTATTGCCACTAGTCTCACTACAATCTCAGAAATCATCACTAAGTTACCACTCTGAATATATACATATATATATATATGAAAATAGCCTCAGGGGCCAAAGTACTTATGTAGAGGAATGCTTGTCATTTGCTGCTCCCTTTGATCATATACACAGTGACATTAGTGGCAATAGTGTGTGAAGAAAGAAAAAAAAATCTACTAAGCTCATAAAATATGGATAATCATAACTGAGATGTGCTGTAAGTGCAGATTACACACTAGATACCAAATATTTACTTTGAAAAAATGGAATCTACTTCACTGACCAGCCTGGCCAACATGATAAAACCCCATGTCTACTAAAATACAAAAATTAGCTGGGCATGGTGGCACACGCCTGTAATCCCAGCTATTGGGGAGGCTGAGGCACAAGAATCACTTTAACCTAGGAAGCAGAGGTTGCAGTGAGCCAAGATCGTGCCACTGCACTCCAGCCTGGGCAACAAGAGTGAGACTCCATTTCAAAAAAATAAATAAACAAATTTCTCTTGCTTATTTTTACTTTTCTTAATGTGGCTACTAGAATTACCTAAGGGGTTCACATTATATTTCTATTGGACAGCACTGCTCTAAACAAATAGGAAATCTATATAACATCAATAATCCCCAAAACAGTTCTTGTCACAAACTTATAGTAAATGTAATTTACTAAAGAATACTATGTATGATTTCTTTTTCTCTGCATACTCTTCAGGGGAATAAAATCAATACCCTTCCTAGTAATTTTTACATTTTAATTTTTCAGAGTGATTCTTAAATCAGTAGATATCAGTAGCTGTCTCATAAAGACTGGCTGTTCTACTCAACAGTGTGGTCTCATTCCAAGGAGTCCATCAGGAAAAGATCAGGCTGAGATGGTTGCCTTTCAGCTTCAGTGTCTAGAAATTCATTTTATTAAAATTGAATATGTTCATTGCAACCCAGCTAAGTGTTCTCCTGGGTACTATGAGAGTCTTCGGTGGGAGAGAACAATGCTATCCCTAGGAAGCCTCATTTTACCCGTTTGTCTCTTCTGAACATACCTTTTGCCTTTTTATCATCTGCAAACATTTTTACCCTGGGTCCATGAGGTGTGCTCTGGTGAATTCATGAATCTCTCAAAGCTGTATTCAAAGTTTTGTGTGCATGTGAATTTTTCTAGATAGAAGATCCCCGGCTTTCACCAGGTTCTCAAAGGGGCCTATGACACTCAAAGAGTGAAGGACCATGGATATAAGGAATTAAGTAGTGCTCTACTTTTTCTATTAGTTTTCTATTGCTACACAAAGTACCACAAATTTAGCAACTTGAAACAAATGTATTATCTTACAGTTCTATAGGTCAGAAGTCTGACGTGGTCTCACGGTCTCATCAGGCTAAATTTAAGGTATCAGCAGGGCGGCTTTTCCTTCCTGAGGTTCTAAGGGAGAATCCGTTTCCCTGCTCCTTCTGGTTTCAGGCAGAATTCACTTCCTCATGGTTGTAAGACTGAGGTCCCATGTACTTGCTCACTGTAGTTGGCTGTCCCTAGCTTCTCGAGCTGCCACGTCCCTGGCCCCTGGCCCCTTCCTCCATCTTCAAAGCCAGACTGTAAGTACTTCTCACACTTCGAGTCTCTCCTGCCTCTTCTTCTGTCTCACCTCCCTAACTCATTCTTCTGCCTTTCTCTCCACTTTTAAAGGCTCTTATGATTCACATTACGACCATCTGGATAATCTAGGATAATCTCCCTATTTTCAGTTCATGATCTTAAATCCCTCTGCAAAGTCTCTTTTTTTTTTTTTTTTTTTGAGACAGAGTCTCCCTCTGTCACCCAAGCTGGAATGCAGTGACATGATCTCAGTTCACTGCAACCTCTGCCTCCCGGGTCCAAGCGATTCTCCTGCTTCAATTTCCTGAGTAGCTGGGATTAGAGATGTGCACCATCACGCCCGGCTAATTTTTGTATTTTTTGTAGAGACAGGGTATCACCATGTTGGCCAGGCTTATCTCAAACACTTGACCTCAAGTGATCTACCTGCCTCAGCCTTCCAAAGTGCTGGGATTACAGGCGTGAGCCACTATGCCCAGCCCGCAAAGTCTCTTTTACCATGTGATTTAACATATTCACAGATTCCAGGGATTAGGGCGTGGACATCTTTGGAAGGGGCCACTCTTCTGCCTATCACATCTTTCTACCCATGTTTGTGCCATTTGCTCTCTTCCAAGCACAGGGTGGGTGAGGCCGATCACTAGCCCCCATGCAGGGAATCCCTCAGCAAACATCATGAGGCAATGTTTGTCCTCAAAAGCTTCCTAAGTCTTCTTTTAATTACTCATTATTGAACTATCATCCAAGCCTCTCACCTAAAGGTTCAATGCACTTGGGCCCCAGTCACACCCACTCCTTCTGCCCCTCAGGCCAGGCTGTGACCACCATCTCTCCACCTTTCCTCCTAATTAAAAATAAAGTTCCTCAGTGACTGCCTGGTAGGGATCTAAAGAACAATTTACTCTAAATTGCTTGTAACTGTTTCACAGTAACCCTTCCATAATAATCTTAGTGCAAAAAAGAAAATTGCAAAATGTATTAAACTGCAAAAGAAATGTGTTACTAAATTTCTGTGAATTGCAATTAAACTGTGTCCAATGCTAATTAAATACTTCTACTTACCTCCATCCTCCTCTATTTTTCTTCTTAGCAGCAGCAATTGACCCCACTTACTTCATTTTATCCTGGGGACTATCATTCATCCCCTTTGCTCCTAGGAGACTCACCTTCTGTGCTAGACCCACAGCCCCTGGTTCCACACACAGGTCTCCAGGAGAGCATTGCAGGGCTGCCTGTGATGAAGCTCACAGACAACCAAGGAAGGAGGTTGCATTACAGGAAGACGGCCCAGGCTTCTTGGCCTAGACATTCTTTAGCTGTCTTCTTTATAAAGGAAATTTTTATAGACTTCCTAGCTAATTCCTTAAAGTATCCTAATTTTTTACAAAAATAGTCAAATGTAAAAAGATATTGGGAATACTTATATTCACCAGTAGAGATGATCTCTCTCTCTCACACACACACACACACACATGCACACACATGCAACTATTTCTGCTATGCGTGGTTGCAACAAATAAAAAAATTTTTTGCTGATAGACTGTTTCATTTTTAAAACTCAAAGTTTCAGGTGTGCCTAACATTAAGCCAACGCCTCCTTGACACCACAGACAAATGGCAGGCCTCTTCAGCACAATACTTGCTCACCTACTGGTGCTTGCCACAGTGGAAAGGGGAACATCACATTGTCATGCGGCTGTTTTGATGTGGGGCCATTTTTTAATAAGGTCTGAAAACCGACATCACTTCTTTTCTCCCTCTCTCTCCACAGCCCTTTCATTGTTCATCATCAGGTGGTGTGTGCAATGCACGTCCTCCTCTCAACCCTTCTCTCCCATCTCTGATCTCTGCCCCATTCCTCAGTCACCTCCAAGGGTGGACTCACAGTGAAGCTAATGAAACTTCAGCTTCAGGGCCCCTCACTTTCAAGGCCCCAACAAGTGTTGAGAGTTGCTGGGAATTGTGAAGGGGTCTAGGTGGAGAGGGGAAGCCATGCTGCAATCACAAAGCATTTCTGCCTGAGCAATTTTGGTAAATTGCCTGAAAGGCTATTAGGAAAAGGATTCTGGTTCCCCAAAGCATCAATAATTTTTCTGCGATTTATTGTCTCATCCTAAATAGGTACTTTTGTACCAAATTTAGCATGTTTTTTATTAAAGCACCCTCCAGCCAAATTGTAAAAGCTTCAGCCCCACGAAGCCTGGATCAGCCCCTGCTCACCTCATCACAGTTCTCCACAGCATCCGCAGGTGTCAACCCACTCATACTTCATTCCTAGCCCCATCCCCATCCAGCCTGCCTCAGCTGCGGGAGCCACAAGGGGGAGAAGTCAGTTGAAATACTATATCACTTATTAGCTCTGTGGCCCTGGGTGAGTTATCGAAGCTCACTGAACTTCATATTCCCACCTGTAGAAACTGAATAATAACAGTACCCATCCTGAAAGATCAAGGTTCAGAAAGAATGGATGAGAAGTACCCATCATCGCGCTTGACATGTAGGTGTTAAATTTATATAACCTAAGGCTTTCAATTACTAGGGTGGATGGAGATGGGGAACACAGACTACACTCAAACCAGGTAAATTCCATGAATAGTTAAGTACTTAACATTTGCTTACCACAACTTGTATATCATCATGCTCTTAACAGAGGGTTGCTTTAGGTTTGACCCACGTATTAACCATCTTCAGACCCAATCCTGGGTGTCTCGCCCTCTGGTAGCTGCAGAATCTACCTCTTAGTCCGTTTCTGCGGTTCTGCAGGTACCCAAATTCTGCCTCAGACTCCGCCTCCTACTTCCCAATTCCTCCCAGTGCCTCTTCATATTATGTTTCTGCTTCAACCCTTTATTTCTAGTTTAGAAAAACATTAATTGCTGCTTCCCCCATTTATATTATTTCCTAAGGATTTCTCAGTAATCAAACATTTTTTTATTTTTTGAGACAGGGTCTTGCTCTGTTACCCAGGCTACAGTCCAGTGAAATAATTATAGTTCACAGCAATGTCAACCTCCTGGGCTCAAGTAATCCTCCCACCTCAGCCTCCAGAGTAGCTGGGACTACAGGCACATGCCATCACACCTGGCTAATTTTTTTAACTTTTTGTGGAGACCAGGTCTCCCTATATTGTTCATGCTGGTCTCAAACTCCTGGCCTCAAGGATCCTCCCACTTGGCCTCCCAAACTGCTGAGATTACAGGCATGAGCTACTGCACCTGACCCAGTTGTTTTTTAATATTCATTGAGTACCTGTATATGTGCTGGACATTTCGTTAGGCTCTTGAGAGAAAACAAGGAACATAATACAAGACCCTTTTACCTGAAGAGGGTTAGAGGAAATAAAATGGATTCTAAATTACTACAAAAGTATAGGGAATATGTTAAGTGCGGTAGAAGTTCAGAAAAGTGATTTTTTTTTAATGGTTTGGGCTAAAAGAATCAGGGAAGGTTGAAAGGACTATTCGATCTTGACCGTAAAGGATGGAAGGAATGTGGGTGATGACACAGAGGTAGGGGAAGTGAGCTCCAGTATGCCTGAGGTTCTGGCTGGGTGGAAGTAAGTGGAGGAATTCTGAGCTAAAGCTGGAAGGAGAAGTTGGGATCAGATTTTAGGGGCTGAATGCCAGGCTTGAGAGCTTCTCTGTAGGCAGTGGGGATCCCTGGGTGAAGGAGACTAAGAAAGGGAGAATGAACGATTGTGATGGGGAAAAGTGATCAGAACTGCTCCTAAGCCAAGCTGATGAGATCACAGCGGGAGAGAGGTTGCAAGGGAGAGGCCCAGGGGAAGGCAGCCCACTCCAACTCTAACTGTGGCCAGCTCCTGTCTATGCAACTTAGGGCAGAAACTTAGGGCAGAGAGGGGTGCTCTTACAAGAAAAACCTTTTACTAAATGTGAAGACAAGCATTGAACAAACAAATAAGCAAACGCATGGTGCAGAAAACACAAGAGCAATTCTGTCTGGACCAGGCTTCTGATCCTGTTAGGCAGACTCTAGCCCAGAGTTGGCTAGACCTTTAAGGACACCTGCCTCGGCCAGTTTCCCCTTTGGTTCTTCTCCTCTCCTAGCTCCTCTTCTGCCCCTCCCCACCCATTCTTTGGTCACCAGAGTTCATCCTCTGCTCTCCCCACTGGTCACACACTCCACACACTCTCCGGGTTTCTTTCATTCAGTTTTGTGATCCTAAACCCAGACCCATGTATTCAGATGCCCTCTTGACATTGACCTGGAGGTGCCACAAACACCACCACTATGTTCTTTACTTCCCGTTCAAAATCTGCTCCAGGCAGGCCCCACGCCAAAACTCTGGGTGACATCCATCCTAGACCCTTCTCTCTCTTACATTGCCCCTACTGATTTCTGTATTCCCAACAGTACTCAAATCCATTCTCTCCTCAGTGTTCCCATTTCACTGACTTAGGACTTCATCATCACTCACTGGGTTATTTCAGAAGGCTACTAATTAGTTCTCTGCCTCCTTCTCACTGATGCCAAAATTGTTTTTAAAACATAAATATGATCATTGTCACTCTTCTGCTTAAACCCTTCAAAGGCACTCCACCCACACCCTCTCTCACCTCTTCTAGCATGATGTTCAAATTCCTTAGTGTTATGACCTGCACCCCGCCCCCCATAACCTCTTCATCCTCCTCTCTCACCATTCCCACCGTCATCATTCATAGATGCATTCATTCAGCAAGGATTTATGCAGCATCTGCTACCTACCTCACACCATATGCTACAGCCCAATGCAATGTCCCACCTGTCTGCATGTGCTTCCCAACTGCCTGGGCCTCCCTCTCCCATCCCCACCCTCACCCACCTATCTGGAAAACTTATTCTCTGAGACACCAGTCAGGTGCTAACTCCTCTCTTTTAAGCCTTCACTGACCTCAGGTAGAGGGGCCCATTCTGACTTCTGTCCTCACAGTATGGTATGCTCTTCCATTGTTACTGCACCTATCACATTACATGGCATTTACTTGCTTTATTGTCTGACTTTTCCGCTACACTTTTAACTCTTTGAGGACAGGGCTTATCCATATCTAATTCAGCCTTAAGTCCCTAACAGCACGTAGTACAGAGGCACACAGTAAAAACTCAATAAAATTGTATTTACTCATTTCTAAGATCCTTTCCAGCTCTAAAATTCTATGATTCAAAAACAGGATAAAGATTTTTTTAATTGAGAATATGTCATAAAACTCCACCACCCCACTCCACCCAAAATTATGAATTGGGATTGTCATATTTGGGGTTTTTGTAAATCTCCTGTGGGCAGCAGGCAGCAACTGCAGATACCACGCCAGCATCGGTGCTGTCCTGGCTCCTCCCGGAGCCCCATCTGCTTTAGGGCATTAAGTAAACGTTAACTGTTAACTGCCTTCCTTCCTGATCCGTATCTTTTCTGTAATCCTGAACAAGGCAGGGCAAAGGATTCCCACCTAGGGCGTCATGCCACCTCTTGCCACGAGAGGACAGCAGGGAGCCCTGGCCTGT
This sequence comes from Colobus angolensis palliatus, assembly GCF_000951035.1. NCBI lineage: Eukaryota > Metazoa > Chordata > Mammalia > Primates > Cercopithecidae > Colobus > Colobus angolensis. The sequence goes on from NW_012120376.1 coordinate 5,721,774, forward strand.
GTTAAAATCTTTCTGGCCACCAGATGGTTCCCAACACCACTTTAATGGAGGCCAGGACTTAATTTAAATCAGGTGCACTCGACAATCGTTTTCCTTTATTCCCGCTCCCGGAAAAGTGAAATCTCTCCCACCGGTGAACACACAAATACCTGCCAATTGTCTAGAGTTTTTATGTTACTTTGCTTAGGAAGAGGAAATGTAGGAAGAATGAGGAGCAACGCTGACAGCTTTTTAAACATTGGCTAAAAGCCGGGCGCGGTGGCTCACGCCTGTAATCCCAGCACTTGGGGAGGCCGAGGCGGGCGGATCACAAGGTCAGGAGATCAAGACCATCCTGGCTAAGACGGTGAAACCCCGTCTCTGCTAAAAATACAAAAAATTAGCTGGGCGCGTTGGCAGGCGCCTGTAGTCCCCGCTACTCGGGAGGCTGAGACAGGAGAATGGCGTGAACCTGGGAGGCGGAGCTTGCAGTGAGCCGAGATCGTGCCACTGCACTCCAGCCTGGGTGATGAGCAAGACTCCATCTCAAAAAAAAAAAAAAAAAAAAAAAAAATTGGCTAGAAAGAGAGGCTCTCTTTTTTTTTTTTTTTTTGTGACAGGGTCTCTGTCACACAGGCTGCAGTGCAGGCGTTACCCACCGCGCCTGGCCGCTAGTGGTGTTTTTATTAAGAAAATAAAAATATACATACCTAAAAGCAAAACAAACAAAAGCCCTTCAAAAAGTCCCGGACAGGCCGGGCGCGGTGGCTCACGCCTGTATCCCAACCCTGGAAGTCCAAGGCGGGTAGATCACTTGAGGTCAGGAGTTCGAAACCAGCCTGGTCAACATGGTGAAACCCCATCTTTACTAAAAATACAAAAAAAAAATTAGCTGGGCGTGGTGGTGGGCGCCTGTAATCCCAGCTACTCAGGAGGCTGAGGCAGGAGAATCACTTGAACCAGGGAAGCGGACTTTGCAGTGAGCCAAAATCGTGCCACTGCACTCCAGCCTGAGCGACAAAGCAAGACTTCAACTCAAAAAAAAAAAGTCCTGGGCAGAGGGTGAATCCCTTGGTCATCAAATTATATTCCTGTAAGCCCAGCATTCTCACCATGGCTCAAACAACCAAAATGAGAAGAGAGGTGTTTGTGAACAAAATAAAAACCATGTAGGGGACAGTTTTGCTGTGCCTAGAAAAGTTTGTAGGCCAAGTACTGTCACCCAAGCCCTTGGGGACTGGCAGGTGCAGAGAGGAGGCGAGATGAGGAAGCAAATCCTTCAAACCTGCTTCAAGGAAGATGTTTTGCCTTGAAGGGCAGTGAATTCAAGAGAGGGGCTTTTCATGTTAGTTCTGGATAGACCTCTGGAATTTAGATTCTCTTTCAATGCTTTTGGGTCCTCCCATTAAATATGGGTGGTCATCTTTTGTCTCAAGGAAGAAATTTCCGTGAAAAACCAAGACGCACATCCAGATTGAATGAAGAGACTGCACTTGGGTATCTGGTGTTTGCATTAGGCAAGAAAAGCTATCCAGGGAGCCTCATGGCTATTTTCATTTTGTAGACCCCAGAAGAAAAAAGTGCATACCCTGCTTTTCTTCTTTGTATACTGGTGCTGTTTCTCCTCAGTTAAAAGAAAACTGTTTATATCAAAATTGATTATAGGAGGGTTTTGGGTTCTTTTTGCCATGTCATGAGGTGTTTTTTATTTTCAGTAATCGTACAAATAATGTTCTTTAATGTATGATTAATACAAAATTATTTGTATTAATTTTCATTACAGAAAATTATTTGTATGATTTTCATTATAGAAAATTATTTGTATGATTTTTAATTATAGAAAATTATTTGTATGATTATTGAAAATAAAACACACCTCATGGCATGGCAAAAAAAAAAAAAGAGAGAAAGAAAAACCCTCTATAATCAGCTTCCTCCACATGGCAGATGAAGTCTGGAAGATGATGGGGTAGGGAATCCTCCAGGCTCTTAGGAAGTCTCTCACCGCTTCTCCTGCTCAGCAGCCTCTTGGGTTAGTTGGCAGGGTGTTCTGCATCCCCATTTTCCTCAGCTTGACCTTATGAAAGCTGGCGATTTCCTCCACGCCCAGTTCATCTGCCATTTTCTTAAAACAATCCGAGGCGTCCTGCTCTGAGCCCAGGCTCCTGATGCTCCTGCTGGCATGGTTGCAGCAAAAGACCTGTAGGAGGTATTTTTAATTCCAAAATAAATGTTAGTACCCAAACACCCACAGAATGTGTGTGACCTTCCCTGACCCGCCAACTAAAGTCAATTCCATAATATTCTCTGTCACAGCACGTGTGTATGTACCTCACAGCACTTACGACAGCTGTTAAGTATTTTATTTGTTTACTTGTTTATTGATTATCCCTCTCACTAGACTGTAGGCTCCGTGAGGGCAGGCCCTAGGTCTGTTCACCACTCTTTCAGCTCTTAACAAAGTGGCACAGAATGTGAATGTGGTAAGCAGTTGATGGATGAGTAAATGAGTGAAGAGAAAGGTTAATGTCATCCAAATTGTACTGAATGTAAGACAGGGAAAAATGGAATCTTGGCTGGTTTCTCCGTTGAACATTCTTTCAGGCATGAACAGGACTATTAAGTCTATTGCTGTTTTTCAATAGAGCCCAATTATAATTACTGTTAATTTACCTGTGTTCTCCAAGAGGGACTACTTAAGTCAATTATTGACATTAAAACATAGAAATATGAAATTTCACTGTTGAGATGGCAATCTATTTAAAATATGTTCTAATTTGACTCTTTTGTTATGAGGCTCTCCTGATCTCCTTATAGAAGCCAAGTCTTCCCCTAATTGAGACTAATCATGGTAGAACCATTAGTATGCTGCAAAGAACGGGGCTGAAGAGTGAGCTAGTCCCAGAGTTGAATCCCGGCTTAGCCACTGACAGCCCTGTGACCTGGAGCAAATCAGCTTTCTTGAGCCTCCATCAGGGCTGCATGCCTGGTACAGGCCAGACCCTCAGAACTATTCCATTCCACCACTTTTACCACCAGCCAAGGGCAGCCAAGCTACACAAGGCACTTCAGAATTCCTCACCAGGGCATTAGTAACATTTCACTTAAGAAATGAGAATCAAGGCCACATTCCTATTGCTCCAACTCAAACTTTCTCTCCCATCTCTGTTTGTTTTACCCTTTAATAGAAGATGGGCATCCACAGCGTGCACACTCCCTACCCTAGCTGCTCCTAGTTACACAGAACTACATTGCTCCCCCTGCTGCCTCCACAAAGACTCCAATTGCAGATTTTTACATTCTTGTGCAACACAGCTAGTGTTCAAGGGCCAAAGCAGGCAAATGTGGTACAGAGGCTCAGGTTTTTCTAGTTTCATCCTCAATGGCCTGCAGTGAGGAGGTACACATGCAGCATGTAGCCACACACACGGCAGAAATAGGGTATATTTCTTTAGTATTCAGAAAGCCTTCACAAATCAATTAGGAAAAAGCAAACTACTCAATAGAAAAATGAAGAAAACAGAAAAAGAAATGTAAAAGGCCAGTAGCCTGTGAAAATATGCTCAAGCTTACCCATAATTAAGACAGATCAAAACAGTGAGACACCATTTTCACCTATCACATTTAAAAAATTAAAATCATTCAGGCCCAGTGTTGGCAGGAGTGTGGAAAACCAGGCACTTATACACTATTGGCAGAAGTACAAGTTGAGAAATTAACAATATCAAAAATTTAAATACAAAACTCAACTATATTACATCAACTTCTGTTCATCAAAAGTCCACTCATTTTAACAGTGAAAAAATAGCCAAGCATGATGGTGCATGCCTGTATTCCCAGCTCAAGGCAGGAGGATCACCTGAGCTCAAGAGTTCGAGGCTGCACTGAGCTGTGATCGCACCATTGCGCTACAGCCTGGGCAGCAGACTGAGACCCTGTCTCAAGAAAAAAAAAAGTGAAAAGATAATCAACAGATGGGAAATATATTTGCAAAACATTTAACTGATAACAGACTAGTAAGCATAATATTTAATGGAATTCTATAATCAGTATGGAAAGGACAAGCACTCCAAAAGAAGAAAATGGGCAAAGGTAATTATCATAAGAGGAGATACGTATAGCAAAAAAAATTATGTGAAGAGATGCCTAACTTCATTAGTAATCAGAGAAATGTAAACCACAACAAGAAAGCATTTCATACCAATCAAATTCACAAAACTTGAAAGTTTGACAACAGTAAGTGATGGTAAGGAGGTGGAGTAACTGGCTGTGGATAAGACTGTAAATTACAATAACCACTTTGGAAAAGACTTCTTTTTTTTTTTTTTTGAGACAGACTCTCGCTCTGTCGCCCAGGCTGGAGTGCAGTGGTGCAGTGTCAGCTCACTGCACCTCTGTCTCCTGGGTTCAAGCAATTCTCCTGCTTCAGCCTCCAAGTAGCTGGGATCACAGGCTCATGCCACCACAGCCAGCTAATTTTTGGGTTTTTTTTTTTTTTTTTTTTGAAAAGACTCTCGCTCTGTCGCCCAGGCTGGAGTGCAGTGGTGTGATCTCGGCTCATTGCAAGCTCCGCCTCCCAGGTTCACGCCATTCTCCTGCCTCAGCCTCCTGAGTAGCTGGGACTACAGGCGCCTGCCACCACGCCCGGCTAATTTTTTTGTATTTTTAGTAGAGACAAGGTTTCACTGTGTTAGACAGGATGGTCTTGATCTCCTGACCTCGTGAGCCGCCCGCCTCGGCCTCCCAAAATGCTGGGATTACAGGCACAAGCCACTGCGCCCTGCCAAGTTTTATATTTTTTTAGTAGAGACAGGGTTTCACCATGTTGGGCAGGCTGGTCTCGAACTTCTGACCTCATGTGATCTGCCCACCTCAGCCTCCCAAAGTACTGGAATTACAGGCGTGAGCCACCGTGCCCGGCCTGGAGAATACTTCCAATATCATTGAAGATTCCCATAATCTATGAACCAGTCAGTAATTCCACTCCTAAGCAAATATCCTAGAGAAACCCCCACACATATACGAGCAAGAGATGATGTATACAAGAATGTTCATAGAAGCACTGTTTGTGACAGAAAAAAAAAAAACTGGTACAACTTTAATGTTCAGTAACCAGAAAATGGATACATAATTGTAGTATATTCATACAATTTGAAGTTATACAGTGAAAATAAATTTGCTTTAAAAAGGTAGCAACATGGAAGAATCTCAGAAATATAATACTAAGGAAAAGGCAATGCGAGTTTCAGCCAGGAACAGTGGTGCATGCCTATGTAATCCCAGCTACCCGGGAGGCTGAGGCAGGAGGATTGCTTGAGGCCCAGAGTTCAAGAAGAGCCTGCGCCACATAATGAGACTCAGTCGCCACAAAAAATTTGTTTTCGCCAGGCACAGTGGCTCACGCCTGTAATCCCAGCACTTTGGGAGGCCAAGGTGGGTGGATCACGAGGTCAGGAGTTCAAGACTAGCTTGGCCAAGATGATGAAAGCCCATCTCTACTAAAAACTACCAAAAAATGAGCCAGGTGCGGTGGCAGGCGCCTGTAATCCCAGCTACTCAGGAGGCTGAGGCAGGAGAATCACTTGAACCTGGGCAGCAAAGGTTGTAGTGAGCCGAGATCATGCCACTGCACTCCAGCCTGGGCAACAGAGCGAGACTCTGTATCCAAAAAAAAATTTGTTTTCATCAGCCAGGCATGGTGGCGCAAGCCTGTAGTCCTACCTACTCGGGAGGCTGTTGTAGCAGTTTGAGGCCAGGAGTTAGAGGTTATAATGAGCCATGTTCACACCAGTACTCAGCATGGGCAACAGAACAACACCCTGAATCACAACAATGAAAGATGCAAGTTTCAGAAGAATACATACAGTAAAATATAATTTACATAAAATGTAAAAACATTCAAAGCATTGTACAGGAATGATAAACGCCAAATTCTAGATCCTGGTGTCCTCCAGGTAGAAGGGAAGCAATGGCAAGATCGGGGTTGTATAAAGCAGCATTCTGCTTGTGTTGACAGCGTCATTTTTTAAGCTGCTTTTTTTTATGTCTATTCATATGCCTTAAATAGTGTATATTTTAAAATTTAATGTATATATACTTTCATCCAATTCCATTGCCAGGAGTTTATTTTATGTAAGCATTACTGTATGTGATAACTATCCGCAGAGCATTTTACCAATACTTGCCTTACTCAAATCACCATTCTAAAAACCACAAGCTGTCTTTTCACCTAACAAGTTTTTTTTTTTTTTAAGAAACTCATTCAAAAAGGAAATTAGGACCCAAAGCATATTAGCAGGGTGGGTTAGCATGCCCCAGCCAGGGTGGTTCCCCGGCTGCCATGACTTCAGGTGCTGCTGTTCATCCTGCCTGACCAGAGACAGTGCACCTGGCCTTCTGCCTTGCCCCAAGCTCAGCTGGTTCATGCTCGTGCAGCTGAAAGCTGGGCAGAGCTGGGCTGTTGGCATCATCGCCAGAATCAACACTTGGCTCACACAGAGGGCACACCTAGGGGTCTGTGAAGCCTTCTTGGGCTGGGGCCTGGCTTTCACAGTCAGGAAGTTTGTGGCTAAAAAGGAAAAGAATGAAGCTTAGTGTAGAGGGAGAGGCTCTGGGTGCTGGGTTACCCCACAAGGAAAGCCCCACTTCTCAGCCTGGCCTGGGGCTGGGAGTGGGAGCACAGCCAAGCAGTCGTGACTCAGAACCTCCCCACTGCACTGAAACCAGAACTGGGTTGCCTATATCTATTTTATTTGACTACTGAGTAAAATTATTTCCAAAAATAAAGGGCTACAAATAGAAGTTTAGAAAGCTCTGAACTAGAGAGTACTGATTAGACATGTGGTTCTCAACAGAATAATAAAACTTTTTACAACCATTCTTCCATTTCTTCAGCTGTAGGGGGGAAAAAGGCCTGATAATACCTGCCTTCCCAAACCCTGCAGGGCTGCTGGAAGGATCCAGTGAGGTAATAGCCAGCTTCAGCTAAGAGGCCCTTAGGAAAAAAATTTATTATTTCCTTCCTTCGTAATGGAGAGTATTTCCAGTTCAAATAATTAGTCATGCAAACAAGACTGTGTGTTTCTACTAGAAAAAGAAGAAGGAGATGAAGCAGAGGAGGAGTAAGAAGAGAAACAACAATTTGAAAGGAGAGAAACTGTGTTCAGGTGCCTGCCATGAAAGGACATAGAGGGTGTGGCAGGAAGGGAAGCGCGGAAAGGAAGAACAGCTGGTGCTTGCCCTGCGCCAGACACTGTGCAGTGTGTGAGATGCTTCAGACATTTCACGTCATCATCACAGAAAGTAAGGCAAGTGCTGTTAGTGCCATTTTATAGATGAGAAAACTGAGGTGCAGACAGAATAAACAACTTGGCCAAGGTCAGGCAGAGACACTTCGCGCCCAGGTTGGTCTGTCCCTGGGGTATGAACATTCCTTCCACAGCCTTGCCAGCGGCACCTTCTCCTACATATGGGTGTCCCCTGGCCCTACTTCTCTTTCTCCCTTTCTGTGATCTCCCTGTAATATCTGCAAGATCTCTTTCATCCCTTGAGTTATTTCCTCTGACTTCCAGCCCACTGGACATTTCCCAGTTAAGAGCCCACTGTCTTCACAAATGCCATCTCCAAAACGAGCTCCTCCCCTGGCCACTCGCAGCCCCACCACAAGGGCTGCCCTCTTCTCCATGCCACCCATGCTCAAAATCAACATCACTTCTGGTGATTTCTCCCCTTTTCTGTATACACAATCACTCAATTATCTCCATTCTTTCTTCAAAATCTCTTAGTTCTCACTGTTCATTTTCACCTTTTCTCTTAACACTCCAGCACTGTGACCTTATGTCAGCCTGGTTCCCTGCAGAAGCCTCCAACGGGTCTCTGTCAATGCTTCGAGTTTATCCTGCACACTGCTGCCAGACTTGCGGTCCTTGAAAACGCCCCCTTCATCATACCATTCACCTGCCCTCCCATCTCTGCAGGCTCGCCCACTCTCTTCACCAGACCAAGTCCACACTCAGCCCTGCACTCAAGGCCAACTGCACCTGGCCCCCCCACAGCTTCCCACCCTCATCCCCCACTCCCCCTCTCTCCAGTTCCTCAGTTTAGCAAAGGGATTACTCCAACATCACGCTCCTTTCTCCGCTCCTGACACATGCCGTCCCTCCTCCCCCAGCTGCCTGTCCCCCTCCTGCCTCTGGCCCACCTCTCAGTCAGGGCCTCCAGAGCCCTTCTCCCAAGGCCTGCAGGACTCATTATCTGTACTGTTGATCAAGCAAGTAATTATGCACAGCCTTGTAAGGCTCTTCTGTTTAGCCTGGAACAGGTATTGAAACTGACTAGTGCTATTTAATCTCTGTATCTCAGGTCTGCCTCTGTCTGTATCTACATATCTCATCACCTAAATCCTATAAACCACTTGAAGGTGACGACTGTCTTAAAGGTCTTGGTTTCTCCCTACAGTGCCTAATAGGTAGATGATAGGTGCTGGATATATATGTTGAGCTCGTCTTTCTGCCCACATAACTTGGTCTCAAACAAATAACCAGGGCTGGTCAGAACAGTAAGCATCACCATTAGAAGTCTGCTCTTGGCCACCGCAAATCTGCCACAGACCAATTTCACTGTAACCCCTCAGCTCAGGGTCCCCCACAGGCATCGCTGGTCTCCAGAGTGATTGCTGACCGAGGCGAGGCGCTGGAGGCCGCCCCAGCTCGGCTCTGCCTGCTGATTTGGCGATCGGATTTCCATGCCCCTCCCTGGTCCCCAGCTAAAAGGAAACATCCCGGGGATGGGGGATGGGTGGGGGGATTCCTGAACCCTGAACCCTGACCCCTCCTTGGTGAAACCACTCCAGCCCAGCTCAGGGGTCGTCAAAAGCACTCTGGGAACCTCTGCCCTTGGGCGAGAAAGAAGACACTGCACCTTTAAGTCTGCAGCCGGTTGAGAAAAACAAGCTGTGATTTATATAAGCGGGAAAATCATGTGATTTGCAGGAACGCTCCCTCCTCCCCCGACCCCCTCCCCGCGTCGCCTCCAAGCCCTTCCCAGAGGGGCCCGGGCGGCGGGCTGGGCCCGGCTGCCCATGAGGG
>NW_012120376.1:5730996-5734601 GCF_000951035.1 Colobus angolensis palliatus
GGACGCAGGGACAGGCGGCGGCGGGCTCCGGGGCGCGGCAGTTTGGTCCCCACGTTGCCTCGCGGCGGGATGCGGTTCAGGGGGTCCTCGATGGGGCCCCGCGGACCTGGGCCTCCGAGGGCGCACGAGGCCCACTCCCCCGACTGGGTGGGCTGTTGCCCTCAAGCCAGGGTGTGCGGTGGAGAAACTGAGGCTCTCCTCCAGCTGCTCAGGGAGAAAGGAAAGCCGGGGACCCCACACACTGGCGTCTGTGTCCCAGAACACCCAGCAGGGGGGAGAGCAATTTAAGAAATAATCTGGTTGGCAAAGGGCATAATGAAAATCAGCCATTTCTAGAGCTGAGGGGCGGTCGGTCGTGTTTAGGCCACAGGACCTAGCCAGCTTTCAGGAAAAAAACGGATGTGGCCTTTCAGGCAGAGCCCAGAAAAAAAGGGCTGTGATTAGGAGACCCTAAGAACCAGGAAAGATCTTTTAAATATTGGAGGGGAGGTGGTGTAGCTGCCAGGAGCCCACACCCACGCTTAGTTAGCTCTGACAGCTTCTAAAGGAAAGGGAGATGCTTAGATCATCCTGAGAAACTGGAGGATCTCCTGAGTGACCTGAAAAGGTCATCTCATCCATCCCCCTGCTGCTGGAGGAATATACAGAGCCCATCCCAGAAGGACTCCCAATGGGAGAGGATGAACAAGCACTTCTGAAACCGAGCTCAGGAGAAGTTGAGGAGCTTTCTCAAGGGAGAAGAGCTGCCAGGAGAAGCAAGGGTCTCTCTCAGTGCCACTTCCTTTCCATAAACCATATTGATGGGCTCTGAAATTGTCCAAGGAAGGAAACCTGTGGCTTCTCAGAGCAACCAGTACCAAGGGTTCAAGCTCATCAGAGAGCATGTTGAAGTTCTGTTTTATTTTCCTCCATTGGTCACCTGCTGGGGATGAGGCATAGGCCTAGGGTTATCTCCTGGAGGAAAGACATGATGCAATTAACAAAGCTGCTAATGCCTCCTGTCACCCTGAACTCTGCCCTCAGCCTCTGTCCCAGCCCACCCTCTGCATCCTGCACAGCCAGCTGGGCCCTGGGGGGTCCTCCTGGCCCTCCTCCCACCCGCCCTTTCCCTGTCAGATGGAGCGTCTTTATGCTGAGATCACTGAAGGAACAGAGCCTCAGTGTGCTCTGTCACACCAGCAATGAGAAAACCTTTCTAAAGGCGAAAGCTCATGGAAGGCAGATTCCTGATTATTCCGTAAATCCTGGAGAAGAAAAATATAGGTTAACATAAGGATTCAAGAGGATGGCACTCTGTGTGTTCAGGCATATGCTAACTTCACTCATTCTGTTATTTAGTGATTTTGTTATTTAGGGTGTGCCTGGCACTGAGCTAGGCACCAGGGCTGCTATATGAATGAGACCCGAACCCTATTGCACACTCCTCCACTCTGCCTCCCAGGACAGGAGGCTATGGTAGACTTTTCTCTCCTGCACCAGCATATGTCTGTCTCCTTCCCAGCCCACCCCTAGCAGGTGTTGCCCCCAGCCCCAGCTGCTTATGTCTCGTGTGTTCTGCCAAGAGCTGCTTCTGTCAGAAGGCACTAACTCTCTGGTGACTGGGTGGTGGATAGAAGAGGTAACCTAAAGGCCTGTCCAGAAAATGAGATCAAAGTTGGCAGCCTCCTGGGCCCCTCCCAAAAAAGGATATAACCACCACCATTTATAATTATTTCAGGCCCCACTTCACTCTGTTGCACCCGGTTTCTGTCTCTCTCTCTCTCTCTCTCTTTTATTATTATTATTATTTTTTTTTAGTTCTTTTTCTGATATGCCTGGGTGCCCCAGTGCAAGTCTCCTCTTTCTGAAGCTTCCTGTGCCAGGGACCTGTCCACCTCAGAGCCCTCCCAGGTGCAGCTCAGCTGCATCCACAGGGGGTCCTGAGTCCCTAGGCCCTGCACAGATGTCTACCCAGGGTCTCTTGGTCTCTCCCCATTGAGGGTGCCCAAACACCATCCTTAATCACAAGTCTGCCAGCCTCCACCTTCTAACTCTCCTAGACCACATCAGCCCCTGCCTTATTCCAGTATTTTCCTGATTTCGCCTATTTCCAGCTTCCCTCAGCCATTCACAAGCACAGCCTAATGCTGTGCATAGGAAGAACTGGCAATAAGCCTGTGGTGAACAAATATTTCTAATGAAAAAACAGAAATTATGGCCCCAAACTGAAAACACACTGGAAGCCACAAACTCTGTTACCTTCAAAAGAAGTCATATCTGGACCACTGAGGTTTTAAAAAAAATGAAAAGAGTGAATTAGTGAAATCAGCTCATCACGGACACTGTCTCTTCCAGGACATGAAGCCTAAGAAGAAAAAAGGCATCCCAGCCCCTGCCAAATTCCATTCTGTTTCAAATTAGCCTTCCAGTAAAATGAGGGGCTGTCCTAACTGGTCTTTAAGGTCCTCCTAGTACCAGCGCTCTGAGGCCCTATATTTCCCCTGAACAACCTCTTGGAACTCTCCACATTCTCTTAACTGAGAAGAAAATGCATTTGTGCTCTGGGCTGAAGCTCAGAAGTGGGCTTTCACGACAGTCATTTCAGGCCTGTTTCCCTTTTTCTCCCTTCCCTGAAAGGGCCTCTGGTCTTTCCCAAGCTGCCTGAGTAGAAGAGAACACAGCTCCCCCAGAGCAGAGGGGCCCGCGAGAGGGAAAGCTGGCCCAGGCCCAGGGCAGGCTCGCCTCTGACTCTGCAGGGACATTCTTCCCTCCCAGCCGGCAGGGAACTTCTGGAACTTCTAAACAGCACATCCTCGAGCCAGCCCAGGCCCCCACGGCATCCTGCACCCCAGGTTTACAAGCTTTTCAGTGGTAACTAACACATTTGGCAAACCTCCTCAAGTGTGAGCCAAGCCAGGCCTTTTTCCCCAGGTCCCAAGTAACAAAGGGATACTGGGCTGGGCCAAAACAGGATCCATCTAGCCAGATGAGCCTAGAGCCTTGGTTCTCGGGGCCAAGGCTGGAGAGGACAAGAGGGAAATGTCCTCGGCGGCCAGCCTTACTGTGGTCTCCGTCACCATGCAGGCTGGTCCAAAGATTTCAGGATGCATCACTGATTCCAGGCAGGGCTCCATCCCCGGGCCCACATTCAGCCCAGGACCTGGCCAAAGAATCACCAAGAATTCCCAGCAACACGACGCACGGCCCATTTTCCATGTCAGGCTCCTCCAGGGTCTCTGGGTGGGAGCAGCCCGGCCTTCTCACTGGGTTCCTATGTCTGGGGGGTATAAAAAGCATATGTTGGCCAGGCACAGTGGCTCATGTCTGTAATGGGAAGCCGAGGCAGGCAGATCGATTGAGGACAGGAGTTTAAGACCAGCCTGGCCAACCCGGTGAAACCCTGTCTCTACTAAAAACACAAAAATTAGCCAGGTGTGGTGGCACATCCTATAGTCCCAGCCACTCGGGAGGCTGAGGCAGGAGAATCACTTGAACCAGGGAGGCAGAGGTTGCAGTGAGCTGAGATCACGCCACTGCACTCTAGCCTGGGCAACAGAGCGAGACCCTGTCTTAAAAATAAAAATAATGGCTCAAGCCTGTAATCCCAGCACTTTGGGAGGCCGAGA
>NW_012120376.1:5734866-5742598 GCF_000951035.1 Colobus angolensis palliatus
AAAAAAATAAATAAATAAAAATAAAAATAATAAAAATAAATAAATAAATAAGGCATATGTTTCCATCAGAGATAGTCAACTGCCATATATCTCTGCTTTCAGATGATTTTAAAGAGAATGTTGTTTTGAAAGCTTGAGACATGTTCAGGGTTTGGCTTTGGTTCTACCGCCATCTCTGTTTTGAGAAACACAGTCCTCTTCTCTGTGTATCTGGAAATCTTGGAGGCAGTGAGCTGTGTTGCAGGGACTTCCTCATTACCCAGGCTGTGCCTTGTCCAAATGTTGCCGAAGGTCTCCAAGAAGAGAAATCCATCCACTCCTTCCTTCAGGCTGTCTAACTGGCGTGCCTGCCCTGTAATATCCAAGCAGTGACTCCAGCCCCATTCCCCTAAGTGTAGGGACTCCATCATTGTGTCCCCCCAACCTTGCAGTGCCTCTCAAATCTTGCCACAACCCCCCACCTTCTGAGTGCCAAGATTCTCAGGTTTGTGCTTCCTCTGGTGACCTCTGGCTGGGCTTCCCTGCCTCCCACCTCTCACCCTCTAACTGCACCTCTCCTCCCGCAGCTGCTCTCCTCTCCCACCCCCTCTTTATCACCCTCTGCTTAGCCCCATCCCTGCATTCCCCCAGCCACCCACAACTCACACAGCAGCAAACTTTTACTCAAGGTTAGGGGTCATAGAGAGGAAATGGCAGTAAGCAAATGAGAATCTATAAATAGATATTACCCTGAAAGTTCACCAACCATCTCCCACCTCAGAAAACTTCTCACTGTCCCCTAAGTCCCAACTGTTTTAAACCATCTTCTCTCCAGCCTTCCTCTTCTCTTCTACACCCTTCTACCCAAACTCCAAGTTCCTGGGGATTCATCTTGCAAAACAATTTGTCTTGCCTTCTGCATGCACAGAAAGTCTCATTGTTCTCACCAGAGCACTTCCCTATCGGGGTTCATCATAGCTTAATCCTCAAAACAGAGGCATGCTACCTCCAGGATAGATGCCAGCCCGCCCCTGGAATGATAAAGCACAGCATTTTGTTTTCTATGTAACACTTTCCTCCTATCCACCCCCCACCACCGCCCCCTTACATCTGGTACCCCTGACAGTCAAGAAATCCACCCCAAAATGTTCCTGTTTTCTTTTTCCTTTTTGCTCTTTCTTTTTTTCTTTCTTTACTCCTCTATAGGCATGGCACATCACTGATCTGCATTCCTGCTGCAGTTGAAATGGTGATCTAATTAAAAATAAGTCAGCATGAAACAGATACAAAAGCACAAAATATTGTATGATTCCCCTTACATAAGGTACCTAGAGTAGCCAAATTCCCAGAGACAGAAAGTAGAATAGTGGTTACCAGGAGCTGGGGAGAGGGGAGAAGGGGGAGTTATTGTTCAGTGGGTGTGGAGTTTCAGTTTGGGAAGACAAAAAAGATGGTAAATGATAATGGTTGCACATAGTGTGAATGTACTTCGTGTCACTAAACTGTACACTTAAAAATTGTTAAAATGGTATATTTTATTTTATTTTATTTTGTTTTGTTTATTTATTGAGACGGAGTCTCACTCTGTCATCCAGCCTGGAGTGCAGTGGCGCCATCTCGGCTCACTGCAACCTCTGCCTCCTGGGTTCCAGTGATTCTCCTGCCTCAGTCTCCTGAGTAGCTGGGACTACAGGCGCCCATCACCACACCCGGCTAATTTTTGTATTTTTGGCAGAGATGAGGTTTCACCATGTTGGCAGGCTGTTCTCAAACTCCTGACCTCAGGTGATGCGCCCACCTCGGTCTCCCAAAGTGCTGGGATTACAGGCGTGAGCCACCGTGCCCAGCCAAAATGGTACATTTTCCATTATGTATACCTTACCACAATACAAACAATAATGTCAATAACATTCATTCTGACCTCAAGAGAGAACTGCAGTTAATTCCACAAATAGGGGCTTTTCCCTCAGCAACTTTGGATCATATCACTTCTGTGAACTCCTATGCAGACAGCCTGTGCTCAGGAGATCAGCCTCACCTGCCTCAGGCTTGGTGTTCAATCATCTTTCTGCTGACCCCACCCACGTGGCTGTAGACTTTAGGCTCCCCTTCCAAACTGATGGAAAACAGAAGCAAGCAGCAGCTGACACTGGAATAGGAGCCTTCAGAGTTGGTATTAAGCCTAGCTCAGTCATTAACTAGCTATGCGGCCTTGGGCAAGTTATTTAATCTCTTTCAATATCCTTATAAAGAAAACGGAGAAGATAATAGCCGGTCCCCAGTGAAATAATGGATGTGAACACACTTTGAGAAGTATGTGCAAGCTTCATCATCTCTTAAACACCTCAGACATTAGAAGGAAGTTGCTACCTGGAAATAAGGAGGTAGCCGGCAAATAGCTCAGTAAATACAACCTAAAAATACCACTTTGATCTTGGGCCAGTGTCCCTAAATCATCATCCTCCTCAAAGATGGAATGAAGCAAGGTCCTTCACAGTCTGGTCTCTACTAAGAAAACTCCATTTTACTGAGACACTGATTTTCCCCATGATTTGCTTTTATTCAGAACCAATATCCAGCTTTGTCCACAGGGTGCCCACTGCATTGCTTCACTGAGGTGAGGAGTGGGTTCCGAGCAGGAGCATCATCAGGGAGGAGTGGGAACGGGACAGAGGGAAGGGCTGATTCCCAGGAGCATGTGTTCCCAACAGCGCCCTCTCATAACGTTCACAGCACTCGGGCATGTTGACTGTCAAAAGACAAATGAAAAGGTGACAGCACGAGTAGGGTGGATACAAGACTAAAGTCTCATAAAAGATGGTGGCCTGATAGTGGCTTCAGACAGTGGCATTGGCGGCCCCTCAGTCTGGCTGCCAGCTGGTCCCGCTGCCCTGGCTCTGGTCCCTTAGGATGTAAGACGCAGCACTTCTTGTCAGGAAGTCTCTCTTTCCCTCAGGCCTTAGGAAGAAGTTCAGGTCCCCACAGCCCAGGTAAATCCACACTCTTCCTCCCTCTGCCCTCCCCTGCCTCACCAAGACCCTCCCCGTCCTTCTCTTAGCTGTCCCCTCCCACCTCCAGGGAATGCCCAGAGGCAGAGGTCCCTGTACTCCATGTACTCCATGGCCCCAGCCACACTCAGGCCCGTCTCACACACCTCACAGTGACCCGGCTTAGCCCAGATGGAAGTCATCTGGTTAGGGCTTCAGACTGATTTCACCAACAATGACGTTATGCTTGTCCACACCCATTCCCACATCACCTCCTTCCGAGTCCCCTTCCCACTCACTCAGGCAGTGCCAAGAAGTGGAAATGGAAGCAGACTCAAAGGAACCCAGGCTGGGGTTGTGTCTGGGGACACGACCAGGGCCCAGGGCTTGGACCACCGACAGCTTCAGGCTCCGACCTTATCCAGCCCAACCTCCCAAGCCACTGCCACACCACAGCTGCAGAATCTGCAACCTACAGGAGCTCGCTTTTCACTTAAAGCCAGGGGAGGGGAACGGAGAGATTTCCCGCAAAGCCGTTCTCTCATAGGGTAGCCTGTTTCCCCGCTTGCCTCTGGGCCTCGGGACACTCAGGGTGGACTGTCCTTGCTGCGGCCCCACAGCCTTCAATCCAAGCCAGTCCGGGGCATCTGCGTATCACCGCACCCCAGGTCCGAGGGCCCAGAGGGGCACAGGGTTGTTGTGGGCTCTGAGAATGTCACCGTGAGTTGCAAAATTTATGGGATTTTAACTTCACTTAGTACCCAGCCAGGACAGACCCAGAGGACCTTGATCCCACGGACGACCAATGGAATAAACTGTTCCTACAAATGGGACCTCATCCCAACCTCCTCTCCACCCCTCCTCTCAAAGGTGGCCTGTTTAAGAGCAAGCTTAACCTTACCACACCTTCCTGAGAGCTGGGTGGAGGGGAGGGGTAGGGGTGCTGAGCAATCACTGTGGCTGAGAGCTCCCTGGAAAGGGGGAGAGAATTCAAGAACTCCCCATTCTTGAAAGAGCCAGAGTGGCTCCTCACAAGAAACCATGGAGTGTCACTGGCCAGACCACTAGCACAGCCTGGAATGTATGAGCCACCAGCTTCTCCACCAGCGGCCCTCTCAGCTCCTCCATGGAGGCTGGGGGTGGAAAGGAATAATGTTTCTTCTGAGGCCCTCGGGGCGTAGCCCACCCCAGCCTTCTCACAGGGTGCTTTGAGGGAGAAGCTGCAGCCCAGCCTCTCCAGCCTCTGCCCTCACAAAGGCACCCTCTGTCACAGCCTCCCACACTCTCCCCACTCCCCGCACCCCGCACCACACACATGCACTTCCTACAGGAGCAGATTCCAAGCCCAGTTAATGTCGGATGCTGTCTCCCGACAACATGCTGGAACAAAGGCTGCTCATGACTAAATGTGCCGGGGTGCTTGTCAGGGCTTAGGCAAACGTAATTACAGGGAGAGGCAAAGCCGCTCTTGCAGCCACACCTGGCCATACAGTAAACAGCACTTTTTCCTGTCGAGCTGGGGGGAACTGAGAGACAGGGAGGCGACAAACCACAATTTGAATCATTTGGAGAGAAGCTATAAATATAATAATGAGTCATTTGTAAAATATAATTTCATCCAAAAGCCTGGAAAAAAATAGGAAAGAAGTTCTTATGCTATTTCAGGCTAAATTGTTCAAGGGTGTTCTGCCAGAACCTGGGGAGGGGACCCAGCTGCCCACCAAGAGCCAGGCTGGGATTCACATACGGGCCTTCCTGAGCTCCCCGCCTCCCACCGAGAGTGCTTGCTGCCTGGGACAGCGCCTTCCCCTGGCCCTCGGAATATGCCGAGATGGGAATGCCAAAGACTCTAGTGCTCACTCTGTGGAGAGCTGATAAGAATCATGGACAAGCCAACCTGAGGTCCAGGCTGTGCAGCCTCAGAACAGTTTAGGGCAGGCCCGCTGTTGTTTTTGGCAAATTCTGGCCCAGCCTTGAGGCCCTACCAGCCTTTCATGCTCAGGGTGGCTTTTCTAGTGGTGTTCCAAGGTCTCTTCTAGAACACTGGGAAGACAGCTCCAGCCCTGGGCCCCAACTGCTCTGGGGGAAGAAGGTGGAGCCTTTCTAAAGCTCTGTCTGGCGGAGGGGGCTGAGGTCACACTAGGGTTGGCCCAGGTCACCGCCACCATTCTGGGTAGTTGTGAAGAGCACGCGCTGTGGAACTAGACTTTTCTTAGGTTCAGTTACATCTGGGCCACTTAATATCTTTGTGACCTTAAGAAAGTTATTTAATCTCTCTGGGTGCAGTTACCTCACTTGTTAGATGGGTTTAATAATAACTGTACCTTCCTCAAAGGATTCTTGACAAGATGAAATGAGTTAATATGGAAACACTTGGAATAGGGCTTGGCATAGTCAGTACTTAATAATGTTGACTAATAAGTATTATTATTTCTCACTGGGCATCTCTGTACAACAGAAAACTACAGGACAAAGGTACCATGGCATACATTGTTCACCATGGGTGGCTGTGGATACACGGGGTCAGGTCCTCTGGCTTGTCCTGTCAACACTGAGCAAACTCTTCAATCTGCAGCCAGAGGATCCCCTTTATCCCTCCTTACACCCCTACTTTGCCTCTGAACTGAACTGCAAGTAGGGAGAGGAGACAGGGTAGCATTCTACCTACTGGGGTTTGGTTTTAGTTTTGTCTTTTAGAGACAGGGTCTCGCTCTATCACCTAGGCTGGAGTACAGTGGTGTGATCACAGCTCACAGCAGCCTCCAACTCTTGGGCTCAAGTAGCTGAGACTACAGGCCGCACCACCACACCCAGCGAATTTTAAAATTTTTTTGGAGATAGGGTCTTACTATGCTGCCCAGGCTGGTCGATCCTCCTACCTCAGCCTCCTGAGTCATGGGGATTACAAGTGCAACAAGCCACTATGCCCGTCTTCTACCTACTGTTTAGGGGCCCTAAGTCAGTTGCTACTTTAAAACAACTGAACACATCCTGAGCTCTAACTTCAGCCCCTCCTTCTCTTCCCTCTTCTCCTCCTCCTTTCTTCTCTTCACTTCCCTCCATACTTTCCTGTTCTTCATGCTATACCTCTCCTCCTTCCTTGTCTTCTAATCCCAGGGCAGAGCTGGGAGAGTGGGATGGGATCAATGTACTCAAAGCCTCTGTTCCACCCAAACCACCAGGTCCTTTTCTCCTGTTGCTAAGAGTGGCCTTGAAAACCCTCAATAACACTTCTCCCCTGCCCTTAGGTGCCTGCTACACCCAGGGAAGCCAGAAGTGGTGGACAGAAATAGTCTCCATGTCAATATGCTGCATTTTCCTTTCTCAGAAACCAGAGCACCACAGTCAGCTCTAGCCCAGAGAGAAAGTAAGAGGATGTTTTTGCAGCAGGTGTCCTTTCTCCTGTAACTACTAAACTGTCACCCCTCACTAAAGAGGATGTCTTTGCCTATGCTGTCCCCACCTCTGAGGTGAGCTTCCTCCTCTATTGGCATAGGTAACCATTTTCTCTTCAATAATTCTTTAATGTTATAAAATACTGCCAGTGTTCACATTTCCCTGAATGATTTTGAATTCTTTTTCCTTTTTTAGTATGTTTATTTGAAGTAGGAATCTAAACAAGATCTATATATTGTGATTAATTGATATGTCTCCAGAGTCTCTTGTTTATAATTCTCTCTTTGTAAATCTCTCTCCCCTTGCACTTTTTTTAATGAAAAAAAAATTTGATTGTTTATCTTACAGAATTTCCCAAATCTGAGTTTTTTTTAAAAAATCAAAACACAGTGATATCATTTAACATGTTTCTCTGTCTCTTGTAAAGACAGTAAATTGATAGTTAGATCCAGTGGCCAGGGTCAGGTTTGATTATTATTTTCTCTTTTTGTTCTTATTTTTTGACAATGTTACTTCACATGGGTGGTATATAATACCTGGTTGCCTCTCTTTTTGTCACATTGTCAGTCATTGTTGATCATTGCCTACATTCATTAATTCATTAGAGCATACAAAATTTTGTTACTCTATTCTGTTATTACTTATTCATTTATTAAATAGAATTCCCCATTTCCAGAGCTCTTAAACTGCTTTGTATAGATTCAGATTTCTATCTAGTGTAATTTTCCTTCTGTTTGAAGGACTTCTGTCACTGTTTTTTATAGTGCAAGTCTTCTGGTGATCCTTAACATTTTAAATGTCAAAAAAGTTTTTATTTTCCTTTCATTTTTGAAAGCTACTCTTGTTGGGTATAGAATTCTAGGATGACAATTTTTTTCCTTCAGTATTCAAAAGATGTTACTCCACTGTCTTCTGGTTTTCATTGTTTTCAAAAAGAAGTCTGTGGCCAGGTGCAGTGGCTCACGCCTGTAATCCCAGCACTTTAGAAGGCCAAGAAGGGCAGATAACCTGAGGTCAGAAGTTCAAAACCAGCCTGGCCAACATGCCAAAACCCCATCTCTACTACAAATACAAAAAGTAGCTGGGTGTGGTGGCCCATGCCTGTAATCCCAGCTACTCAGGAGGCTGAGGCAAGAGAATTGCCTGAACCCAGGAGGCAGAGAATGCAGTGAGCCAAGATCATGCCACTGCACTCCAGTCTAGGCCACAGAGTGAGACTCCATCTCAAAAAAAAGTGAGCCAGGCATGATAGTGCGCCCCAGTAGTCCCAGCTACTCGGGAGGCTGAGGCAGGAGAATGGCACGAACCCGGGAGGTGGAGCTTGCAGTGAGCTGAGATCGGGCCACTGCACTCCAGTCTAGGCCACAGAG
>NW_012120376.1:5742696-5745825 GCF_000951035.1 Colobus angolensis palliatus
TCAGGCGATCCGCCCACCTCAGCCTCCCAAAGTGCTGGGATTACAGGCATGAGCCATCGTGCCTGGCCTCCTGTCATTTTTAATGTTGTACCCTTGTACATAGTGTATCCTGTTTTCCTCTAGCTGCTTGTAAGACATTCTGCTTCACAATGGTTTTAAACAGTTTGGTTATGATGTGTCTTTGTGTAGTTCTCCAGTTTTTTGTGCTAAGGATTCATTGAGCTTCTTGGATTTGTAGACCTACAGTTTTCATCAAATTTGAAATATATTTGGCCATTATTTCTTCAAATTTTTTTACCATCTCCCTTTTCTTGGGACCTCAGTTACACAAATATTAGGCCACTTGAAGTTTTCTTACAGATCACTGGTGCTCTGCTCTTTTTTGTTTTCCTCAATCTTTCTTCTCTGTGTTTCTTTTGGATAGTCTCTGTGACTATAGCTTCAGGTTCATTTGTCTTTGCCTCTGCAGTGTTTACTCTGCTATTGATTTCATCCAGTATGTTTTTTATTTCAGTATATTTTTCATTTCACATTATATTTTTCATTGCTAGAGGTTTAATTTGGACCTTTTTAATATCTTCCATGCCTTTATTTAACATACTTAATCTTTCTTTTATTTTTTTAAACATGTAATAACTGTTTTAATGTCCTTGTCTACTAATGTTCTTTTTCTAACATCTATGTCATTTCTGGGTCTGTTTCTATCGATTGGTTTATTTCCCTTGTTATTGGTCATATTTTCCTCATTATTTGTACACCTGTATCCAGTAATTTTTTACTGGATAGAATACATTGTGAATTTTACCTTGTTGGGTGTTGCATATTTTTATATTTATGTAAATACTCTTGAACTTTGTTCTGAGACACAGTTATTTGGAAACAGATCTTTTCAAGTTTGATTGTGTTTAAACTTTGTTAGTTAGGACCACAATATCCACTAGTTTAGTGCTAACTTTGCCCCACTACTGAGATAATACCCTTCTGAGTACTCTGTCTGATGTCTTGTGATTTATGAGGTTTTTAAACTGGCTGATGAGAACATACACTCCAGGGATTATTTCCTCTGCTCCTTTTGTGTGGTTGTTTCCCTAGACTCAGATACTTTCCTCACATACATGCTCTGATCAGTACTCAGCTGACGACTCAATGGGACCTCTGCAGATTTCTGCCTCTCTCTCACGCTCTCTCTCTCCCCACATCTCCTGCCCCCTACCCTTATTCTCCTCCTTTATCTCTCTGTAGCTCTCTCGTGTCTGGTACACTGCCCTTAAAACTATAGCTGCCTTGGCCTCCCTGAATTCCTTGTTCCATCTCCTCAGCTCAGAGAGACTATTGGACTCTGCCTGGGTTGCTCCTCTTTGCAGAGCAGCCTGGAAACTCTCTCAAGGCAATAGGATGGAGCAAATGTACAGCTCAGCTCACTTGTTTTCCCTCTCTCAGGGATCACTGTCCTGTGCTATCTGATATCCAAAACCATTGCTTCATATATTTTATACAACATTTTAATTGCTACAGGAAGGAGGGTAAAGTCCATCCCTGTTATTGCATCTTGACCAGAAACAGAAGTTGTTTTGGTTCTGGATAACTTCTGCTTAAATTTGTATATTCAGCTCAGGACCTTGCTTTCAGAAGATTTCCCTATGCCCCACCATTATCTCCACCAGTGCAGGTTGGAAGCTCTTTTTCAGTGAGCTTATAATACCTTACCTGTTACTATGACTATCGCTCATGAGCCTCCCTGCAGGGCTACCAAGTTGCTTTCTAGTCTGTGAGTTAATCTGGGGTACAGTTATGTCTACACATCTTTGTATTATCTCTGGCGTCTTGCATATAGTAGGTGCTGAATTAAATGTTTAGGATATCTCAGTAAACATAAGATTCAGTTAAAAAAAGAAATAAAAAGAAAAAGCAAACAAGAAAGAAAAATAGAAAAGAAATAAATGTTTAGGAGAATGAGGCCAGGTGCAGTGGCTCATGCCTGTGATCCCAACACTTTGGAAGGCCAAGGCAGGAGGATCACTTGAGGCCAGGAGTTTGAGGTCAGCCTAGGCAACGAGAAAGACCTTGTCTCTACAAAAAGAAAATGAAAAAATTAACTGAGCATGGTGGCATGTGCCAGCAGTCCCAGCTACTCAGGAGGCTGAAGCAGGAGGATCACTTGAGCCAGGAGTTCAAGGCTGCAGTGAGCTGTCACCATGCCACTGTACTCCAGCCTCGGCAACAGAGCAAGACACTTTCTTTAAAAAACAAAAAAGTTTAGGAGAATGAATGAAGAGAAACCCATAGTCACTTGGCCATCACCAGCTATAACTAAACAATGATAAGACCGTACCTATAACTGGCATTTGCTATTAGAGTCACCATAAACTATGGGCACTGACACTGACAGCTGTCTCTGGGCACCTCCCTCATCCTGAGCTGATCTGGCAATGTCCAGAGCACTCCCAAGAATGTGGCTTTAAATATCCTGACCTTGACAATCCCAAGGCCTTCAATGGAGGGTGTGTGTGGCACTGAGACATATGAGTCATTCAAGGTGCCAGAAAAGTGTAACTGCTTCACTAAGGCTTTCAGAATACTCCCCGTCCTAAGGTGAGGTGGAGGAAAGAAAATAAACATAGAAAAGCCTAGTAAACACTCTCCCCAGGGTTTGTCACATTCTCTGCCTCCCACAGATGTGTCCAGAACTCTCTGACTTATACAAGGGACACTGACAGAGGATCCCAGGCACACTCACTGCCAGGTCAGTGTCTGGACAAAGCAATCCTAATAGAGCCAAGGCAGAATCAAACATAATCAAGGAGTAAGGGAGCAGAGACTCAGGGAAAATCAGTTCCTGAAATCATAGTCTGCAGACTTCCCAGACCCAACTTGGCTCTGGAAACCCATGCTTCTCGGGTCTAATAGACAAGGCTGTGCTGAGCTCTCACTCTGGACGCTACACAGTGCACAGATACTATCAGGACAAAATGAGTCCTGCTGATCATCCCTAAAGAATTTAATACTAGACCAGGCGCCGTGACTCACACCTGTAATCTCAGCACTTTGGGAGGCCTAGGCTGGCAGATCACGAGGTCAGGAGTTCGAGACCAGCCTGACCAACATGGTGAAACCCCGTCTCTACTAAAA
>NW_012120376.1:5746276-5749171 GCF_000951035.1 Colobus angolensis palliatus
GGCAGGAGAATGGCGTGAACCCGGGAGGCAGAGCTTGCAGTGAGCCGAGATCGCACCACTGCACTCCAGCCTGGGTGACAGATCGAGACTCCGTCTCAAAAAAAAAAGGTAATAATTTCCTTAAATGCAATGTTTCCCAAAGCAGGGCTCCCTAGCCACCCACATGTGATTCATCAAGGATATTTGTTAATAATGAAGATCCCTAAGCCCAGTCCCAGATGGAAGGAATCAGATTCTTTGGGGATGAAGCCCAATAATCTATATTTTTAATAAACATCTTATGTACACAAAAGTGTGAGAACCACTGTTTTAATGTTCACAGAAGACATTAAAGCAGTGGTTCTGTGAAGACAGATTCGTTGTGCTTTGGGACCTGAGAATTATGTTAGGGGTTGAAAAGTCTCCAGCCATTGTCATCTGGGCTTGGAGCTTCTTTGTGGGCTTCAAGTTTATTTGCTTCTGGTTGATTCTATCAGCTAGTATATGAAACAAGAGCTCTTTTTTTTTTTTTCCTTGCAGCGGAGTTTCATTCTTGCTGCCCAGGCTGGAATGCAATGGCGTGATCTCAGCTCCCTGCAACTTCCACCTCCCAGGTTAAAGCAATTCTCCTGCCTCAGCCTCTCGAGTAGCTGGGATTACAGGCAGGTGGCACCAAGCTCAGCTAATTTTTGTATTTTTAGTAGAGATGGGTTTTCTCCATGTTGGTCAGGCTGGTCTCGAACTCCCAACTTCAGGCGATCCGCCCACCTCAGCCTCCCAAAGTGCTGAGACTGCAGGTGTGAGCCACCGTGCCCAGCTGAAGCCAGAGCTCTTTGTGAGACTAGTCTTTGAGTCTGCAGTCTGGCCTGGATATTTCTTTCTCTAAGCAAATAGGTCTTAGTTCTCTTCCCAAATACCCAGCCTTACATTTAGTCTCAAACTGTACCTTTGAACAACTTGAAGAAACTGGCTGGGAGGCACTCTAAATCTGGTCATTGCCTATAGGCTGTGTCCCACTTACATCTGTCATGGAAGTTATGGCCACCTTTGTTTTAGAAGGAGTAAAAACCAGGAGGTGCTTGGGAAGGGGCTAGGGATAAGCCTTCAACCATATCCTATATCCTATATCCCATATTCCATATCGCATATCCCACATCGATATCCCATAGCCCATATCCCACATCCATAGCCCATAACCCATATCCCATATCCCACATCCATATCCCATATCTCATATCCCATGGCCCATATCCCATGTCCCATATCCCACATCCATATCCCACTTCCATATCCCATAGCCCATAGCCCATATCCATATCCCACATCCATGTCCCATAGCCCATAGCCCATATCCATATCCCATATTCATATCCCACAGCCATATCCTATAGCCCTTAGCCCATATCCATATCCATACCCCATATCCCACATCCATGTTCCATATCCCACATCCATATCCCATAGCCCATATCCATATCCCACATCCATATCCCATAGCCCATATCCTATATCCATATCCATAGCCCATAGCCCATATCCATATCCCATAGCCCATATCCTATATCCATATCCCATAGCCCAAAGCCCATATCCATATCCCATAGACCATATCCATATCCCATGTCTCATGTCCCATGTTCCATATCCCATATCCCATACAATGCACTCCCCATCCCTGCTTCTGTTCATATTAGGTTAGTGCAAAAGTAATTACAGTTTTGCAATTCTTTTCAATGGCAAAAAATGCAATTACTTTTGCACTAACCTAATACTAACATACCTTGAGACAAAGTTTTTGGAGTTTTCCAGTACTTCTCAGTCTTTTTTTTTTTTTTTTTTTTTTAACCATAGGCACAAAGGGCTTCTCTTATCAAAGCTGTATTTTCTTCCTTCTTTGTTTTGCAGCAGGCTAGTTTGAGTATAAGCTTACTTTTTTTTTTTTTGAGACATAGTCTTGCTCTGTCACCAGTCTGGAGTACAGTGGCACAGTCTAAGGTAACTGCAACCTCCAATTCTCCTGCTTCAGCCTCCCGAGTCAGTGGGACTACAGGCACGTGCCACCATGCCCAGCTAATTTTTGTGTTTTTAGTAGCGATGGGGTTTTACCATCTTGGCCAGGATGGTCTCAATCTCTTGACCTCGTGATCCACCTGCCTCAGCCTCCCAAAGTGCTGAGATTACAGGTGTGAGCCACTACACCTGGCCTATTATCATTATCATTATTATTATTATTTTAAAGAGATAGGGTCTTGCTATGTTGCCCAGGCTGGTTTTCAACTCCTGGGCTCAAGTGATCCTCCTGCCTCGGCCTCTTAAAGTGCTGGGGTTACAGGCATGAGCCACCATACCCAGCCTCCTTAATTGGTTTATTGCTAAATGTTTAAGCTTATAAACTTAAGAAGGAACCTCATAATACTTTGGAGCTCTCCTTTTAAACTTGCATTGATTGGGTGGGTAAACTTGCTCTGTGGTTGCCCTGGAAAAAGGGGCTTAGGTGAGGTGAACATTGCTTTGATTCCATACTGTACTGCTGTTGAGAGACTATCTGCAGGCTGAAGTTTGGACAAGACAATTTGTACACCCAGTTAATAATTTTTTTTTTTTTTTTTTGAGACAGAGTCTCGCTGTGTTGTAAGACTGGAGTGCAGTGATGCAATCTCGGCTCACTGCATTTCCCCCACCTCCCAGGTTCAAGCAATTCTGCCTTAGCCTCCTGAGTAGCTGGGACTACAGGTGCGCGCCACTACGCCTGGCTAATTTTTATATGTTTAGTAGAGACAGGGTTTCACCATGTTGGCCGGGATGGTCTCTATCTCTTGACCTTGTGATCTGCCTGCCTTGGCCCCAGTTAGTAATTTTTTTTTTTTTTCCAGTTAGTAAATTTTTTTTTTTTTTTTTTTTTTGAGGCGGAGTCTC
>NW_012120376.1:5750107-5761075 GCF_000951035.1 Colobus angolensis palliatus
TTGTATTTTTAGTACAGACAGGATTTGCCATGTTGGCCAGCCTGGTCTCGAACTCCTGACCTCAGGTGATCCACCTGCCTCGGCCTCCCAAAGTGTTGGGATTACAGGCGTGAGCTACTGTGCCCGGCCTCCAAAATCATTTTTTAGTGTCATTGGCATTTAATAAAAGATAAGGAGATCATTACCATGGTACTCAAGAAATGACCACCTGAACTAAAAGCATGGCTGCAGAGACAAACAAGGGAGAGAGGGTAATGAGGGAAGCATTTAGAATAACTGCCATGTTTCTGGCCTGGTTAATAGAACACCGGTGTCATGAGAAGGAGGTTAGATCCTATCAAGCCGGTGATGGAGCTGCAGCAGACAGCTTTAGGTGTCCTGTACTCTATACCCTCTCTCCCTGCTCAGATTCGGGTGCAGCTGTGGCAGACAGTCCCTCCAGGCACTCACAGCTTCCCTCCTTAATGGCCACCACATGGCTGGCTTTCTGCCTTGGGCAGCCCAGAAATGCAAGGAGGCTAATATCCCCAGTACAGCGCTCAAGAAACAGGGCACGAGAGACCACTGAAGTGCCCTGGCCTCCTATGCTACTGAGGGCCAAACTGAGATGCATTCTACCCAGTTCTTCACGGGCCCAGCCAGATAGGGCTTCATTCGCTCACAGTGGTAACCAGCTCAATAACACGCTCTTTGTGGCTTTTCCTTCTTCCCTGCCTTACTCTTTTTGCTCTCGCACCCTGCTTCCCAGGATCATCTCCCAAATAAACTCCCTGAGCTCAAGTCCAAGTCTCAGTCCCTGCTTTCATCCCAAACAGAAACTCTCGAAGACTCTTTGACAGAGAAAATAAGAGGAGAAGCAGGTTGAGGGGCAGCTGGCACCTTAACAGTCACGTGTACTGTGTGAGAAGCCCATGGGACAACACAGGACCATGATGTCAGTAGGGATTTGACCTCTGCTCAACCTACAGAACATCTACCCTTTATTTGTCACTGTTGATCTCTCTCTTTGACGTGCTTCACTGACACAATCCTTACCTGGTCTTCCTCCTACATTCCTGGCTACTACTTTCAGTTTCCTTTGTAAAATAAAGTTGCTAGTGTTGAGGCTGGGTACATAGGAGGTTGTGACAGAATGTTACACTTTTGTGTGTCTTACTCTTTCCACAATACTTTTTGTTTTGTGTGTGTGTTTTTTTTTGTTGGTGTTTTTTGTTTTTTGTTTTTTTTGAGACAGAGTCTCACTCTTGTTGCCCAGGCTGGAGTGTAGTGGCGCAATCTCCCTCACTGCAACCTCTGCCTCCTGGGTTCAAGCGATTCTCCTGCCTCAGCCTCCCGAGTAGCTGGGATTTACAGGCACTCACCACCATGCCTGGCTAATTTTTTCGTATTTTTAGTAGAGACGGGGTTTCACCATGTTGGCCAGGCTGGTCTCAAACTCCTGACCTCAGGTGATCCACCCGCCTCGGCTTCCCAAAGTGCTGAGATTACAGGTGTGAGCCACCACACCCAGCCTCCAACATGCTTTTAAGGAATAACTTTTAGGCCAGGAGTGGTGGCTCACGCCTGTAATCCCAGCACATTGGGAAGCCGAGGCGGGTGGATCACCTGAGGTCAGGAGTTCCAGACCAGCCTGGCCAACATGGTGAAACCCGGTCTCTACTAAAAATACAAAAATTACCCAGGCGTGGTGGTGCATGCCTGTAACCCCAGCTACTTGGGAGGCTGAGGCAGGAGAATCGCTTGAACCCGGGAGACAGAGGTTTCAGTGAGCCAAGATTGTGCCGCTGCACTCCAGCCTGGGCAACACAGTGAGACTCTTGTCTCAAAAAAAAAAAAGAGTAACTTTTAAATGGGGTTTCTCTTCTCATCTCTTCTTCATCTACCCTAATGGTTTTCAAATGTGTGCAGAAGCTTACATAAGTGTCACCTGGGGATCTTGTTCAATGCAGGCTCACCTTGCCCTACTTGGATGCTTGAATGGGCCCCTGCTATTTTTCTGACTTTATCTCCCACCACTCCCTTGTGCCTACATTGCTCCAGCCACACTGGCCTTCCTCCTTTTCCCCAAACACACTGATAAGTCCTCCATGCCTCTATGACCTTTGCACTTGCATAACCACAAATGACAGATACCACGACATGATCTCTGCTCAAATGTTACCTCCTCAAAGCAGTCATTCTAAAATAGTGTGCATGCACACACATGCATACACCCTCTATCACACTGACCTGTTTTATTGTCTGCATAAAACCTGTCACTATCTAAAAATATCTGGCTTACTTACTTGTTTACTTGGATTTTGGCCACTAGCTCCATATTGGCTAGCACTCCTAGAAGGTGAGTTCCTATTTACTGCCCTATCGCAACTCTGGGCATATTCAAACAGCTTCATAAATATGTGCTGTGTGGATAAAGAGCTATATGCCTACAGGACTCGGGAGGGAGAGCTGGGGGCATAGACATAGGAGCTGGCGTCATCACAACAGTAACAGTGGAAACCATTTCGCAAAACGGTTTGCCCAGTAAGAGTGGGTAGAAGTGAGGAAGACCAGAATAGAATCCAGGAGATCAGCCACAGAGTGGAAAAAGGAAAAGGAGCCTGGGAAGGAAACCAAGAAGCAGCCAGAGAGGCCGGACAAGGCTGGAGGGAGAACTGCCATAGAAACCAGGATAGAGAGAGTTCAAAAAGAGGAAGTGGTGGACAGAGCAGGCCAAGATGAAACGCACCTAGTGGATTCTTGTCACTAGGAAGTCACAGGAAACATCCAGTTTTAGTAAAATGAGGGGCAACTGGCAGCCAATGAAAGTCTCTGGATAAATGCCCCAGCCTCCTGCCATTTGGAGGGACAATTATAATAATAAGCTCAAAAGTATGCCCTTTGTTGGCTTCTCTTCCTTTCCTGTTTCATTCTCCCCACTCCCTTCTCCCTCCTCCCTTTTCCCTGCTCCCTAGAATCCCTTACCATGTAAACAATTAGCATTTTAATCCTGTCTCAGGCTTTGCAATCCAGGAAATCCAAACTAGAACAGACTAGCTACATTTCTCACCTGTTTCTGTTTTCCTAGGAGGGAACGAGACTTTCCCTTTACATTTCATCATCCAAAACTGGTTTGTGTACCCATGTCTAAACTAATTACAGCCACCAGGGAAAGGGATTATTAGGATTCACCTAGACCAACCATGCTTCATTCCCTGGAGCTGGGCATGCTGGGCATCGATATCAAGCCTAGTCCTGGTTCCATCTCCAAACCATCAAGATTCCCAAGACTGGCCGGGTGCGGTGGCTCATGTCTGTAATCCCAGCACTTTGGGAGGCCAAGGCAGGTGGATCACAAGGCCAGGAGATCAAGACCATCCTGGCTACGGTGAAACCCCATCTCTACTAAAAATGCAAAAAATCAGCCGGGTGTGCTGGTGGGCACCTGTAGTCCCAGCTACTCGGGAGGCTGAGGCAGGAGAATGGCGTGAACCCGGGAGGCGAAGCTGAGATGGCGCCACTGCACTCCAGCCTGGGCAACAGAGCGAGATTCTGTCTAAAAAAAAAGAAAAAAAAAAATCCCGAAGACTAATGAGTACCGGGGCCCCTGGAAAGGATGACACCTCCCAACCTCTGCATATACGCCCAACTGCATCCACCACAGCGAAGAACTGCTGCACATTCATCCCTCCCCTCTGCAGGGCACTATGCTGAGTGCTGCGGGCCAGAATGCTAAGATCGTAACATAGGATTTCTGGCCTGCCGGGGTTGTCATCTGGACACATTACATACACACGATATAATGTGAAAACACAGAGGACAGCACAGTGGATTGCAACGCAGAGAAGGAAGACTTAGGGTAGACTCAGTTGTGCTGAAGAAATAAAAGGCCCCCTCAGATATATGTGTCTCCCACTACATAGCACCCACAGGTGGACAGGAGATTCTACTCCACGGCACCACACACACTCCAGAACCTCCAGCCTGAGAGAACAGCTTTTTTTTTTTTTTTTTTTTTTTTCAGAGTTTCACTCTTACGCCCAGGCTGGAATGAAGTGGCATGATCTTGGCTCACTGCAACTTCTGCCCCACCGGAGTTCAAGCAATTGTCCTGCCTCAGTCTCCTGAGTAGCTGGGATTACAGGCATGTGCCACCACACCTGGCTAATTTTTGTATTTTTAGTAGAGATGGGGTTTCACCATGTTGGCCAGGCTGGTCTCAAACTCCTGACCTCAGATGATCCACCCGCCAAAGCCTCCCAAAGTGCTAGGATTACAAGTGTGAGCCACCATACCCAGCTTGAGAACAGCTTTTATCTGGATATCACCCATCACTGAGCCAGAGGGAAAGACAGCTCAGAGGGTTTTGAATTAGCAATTGAATTCTGGAATTCTTGGCCCAGAGCGAAATGTATGACTTCCACTCACAACCCATTGGCTAAAGCTGGTCACATGGCCCCATCGAACTACAGGGAGCCAGGAAGAGAGATCCTACCACATGCCAGAAGGCAGAGAGGCACAGATATTTAGTGAGCATTGGAAAGACATCCAGAAACCACCAAGGAAGAATGACATTTGAACCGAGCTTTGAAAAATATTTTAGTCTTCAATAGATGAAGTTAAGGGCCAGGGAGGAGGACCTGCCAGGTAATTACATAAGAGAAGTCACGGAGGCATGAAATGGCCTGGCAGATATGACCAAAAGCCAGGTTGAATAAAGGGATAGGGATTGGCCTGGGATCCCCATCCCCGGAAAGAGGAAGGCTGATCCTAACTGTGAAGGGCTTTGAATCACGTAATAAGGATTTTGTACTCTACTAAATTATTGGCAATAGAGAGCTACCAAAGAATTTTTAAGTGGGAAAGCACCATGATATGATTTGTGTTTTAGGAAGATAACTTTGGCAGCAGAATGGGAAGAAGATTGGATGGGAGAGAGATTAAAAGCTGGGAGACTCTAAGAGGCTGTTGCAGTACAGTCCAGGTAGGTAGTAAGAAGAAACTGAAGTGAGGAAGGGGCTGGGAGAATATGGAGGAAGAGGTAGATGAGAGAGACAATTCTAATCTAAAAGGACCACTGCTTCTTTTTTTTTTTACTTGTATGGAAATATTCAAACATGTACAAGAGTAGAGAGAATAGTTTAATGAACCCCCACATACCATCACCCAGCTTTGTTACCCACACATGGCTGATTTTGCTTCACTTCCACCCCTCACTTCACCCCACTAAATTACTGTCAAGCAAATCCCCATATCATATCATTTAATCTTTAATTTCTTCATTATGTGTTCCAAAAGATAAAAACTTCTTTGGAACATGACTACTACCATACCATTATCACCCTAAAAATTAACAATGACTACTTAATGTTATCAAATAACTAGTCAATATCAAAATGCCCCTCATGGTCTCTTTTATTTTTTTCCAGTTGGTTTGTTTGGATTGAGATCCGAACAAGGTCCTCACTTTTTTCTTTTCTTCTCTTCTCTTCTCTTCTCTTCTCTTCTCTTCTCTTCTCTTCTCTTCTCTTCTCTTCTCCTCTCCTCTCCTCCCCTCCCCTCCCTTCCCCTCCTCTCCCCTCCTCTTCTCTCTCTCTCTCTCTCTCTCTCTGTCTCACTCTGTTACCCAGACCAGAGGGCGATGGTGCGATCGACCTCCTGAGCACAAGCAATCCTCCTGCCTCAGCCTCTCAACAAGCTGGGACCACAGGTGCAAGCCATCACACTCAGCTAATTTTTAACTTTTTTGTAGAGACTGGGGTCTCGCCATGTTGCCCAGGCTGGTCCTGAACTCCTAGTCTCAAGCAATCCTCCCACCTCGGCCTTCCAAAATGCTGGGATTACAGGTGTTAGCCTCCGTGCCCGACTGGCCTTCACATTTCACTTGGCCCTCCCTCTTTTTCTCTTTTTCTCTCTCTTGTCATTTGTTCATTGAGGATTCTAGGTCATTTGTCCTATAGAATTTCCCAAATTCTGGATTTTGCTGATGAAATCCCCCCCCGCCGCCACCACCATTTACCATGCTTATCTTCCTCCTGCATTTCCTGTAAACTGGTGGCTGATTATAAAACTCTTCTCCTTTTTAACAGAAGCAGAGGGAAAAGGAAAGGGGGAAAGGAACCATTATTTATCAACACCTACTGTGTGCCAGGCACTGTGTGGGTTCTTGTATAAACATGATCTCATTTAATCCTCACTGATACCCTTTGAGGTGAATATTTATTATCACTATTCTTACGGATGAGGAAACTGGGACTCAGAAAATCTGAGTCTCACAAATTGATCTGACAAAACTGGAAAATGACAGAACCAGGGTTGGAACCTGGCTATGTATGACTCCAGAGCCCCTTCTCACTGCACTACACAGCCCTGGAGTGAAAAGGGGCTTGGCACATGAGTGATGGTGCAGGAAGGTGATCCAGCTAGCTGAGTCCTGGGACTATCATTCATACTGTTCAGTGTTAATAATACACATTGTGACTTCATATGTGCCAAGTACCTTACATGCATCACGAGGATCTGGACAATGGATGCTTTATTAGCCCCATTTTACAGGTGGGGAAACTGAGACAGTGAGGTCCAGAAAGGGCAAGTGGTTTGCCCTGGGCAGTGCAGCTGGTCTCACCAGGTTTTGCTCCCAAGTTTGTCTGCCAGTGGAGCCCATGTTTCCACCACTGTCCTACATGGCCTCTCCTCACAAATGGCTCCAACCTCCTGGATGCAATGGATGGAGCCGGGTGCAGAGATGGAAAGAGCAGCCCAACTTTCCTAACTGGAGGACTGGAGCAAGAGCTCTCACTGTCGGCCTAGTGTAGATCTACTCCTCTCCATCACATTCCCCAGCCAAGGACAGTCTAAACCAAGCTCACAGCACTGAGGCACTGGGGGAGGGCCAGCCCACACCTAGCCCCGTCAATCTTGGTGGCATGGACTCCCTCCTAGGGCTTTCTCAGGAGACCCCATTTCCTACTGCAGCAGGGCAAGAATTCAGGAGGAGCCCACTCAAAGGGGAGACAGAGGCAGTGCTCCCTGTGAGCAGCTCTTCCTCCCCAGAGCTGTCATGGACAATTGGAGAGAAAAACCGGGACATTCTCCCCCACCAGGATATTTTGTATGCTTTGCACTTACTGCTGCGTTCCCTTCATCTGAAAGCTCTAAAATTTCAAATAAAAAGGTACAATGAAAGCAGCAGCAGGATAAATAGCCACAGTGATCTGAGCTGAAACCCTGGAAGCTTTATTCACATCTTTAGAAAAACTCTGAAGGCTCCTAGTAGCAGCTGCAGTACAAAGCCTCACACTTTAATTCTAAGGCTGCCAGAAATAGGTCTGTCAGGCCTGAAATATCACTGCATTTCATTACTCTTAAATGTGCATTACCATCTCCGCTTCATTACCAGCTGGGGGGTATTCTCCGGATCAACTCCGGAGAGCACCAGGGATCTGGGACATATAGGGAAGGGCAGAGGACAGAGTTGGGTCTAGAACACCCAGATGGGCGGGAAGACCTAGTGGACTTAAAGATCACACTGAAGCCCACAGGAGAGGAGGATCCATGTCCCCAGCAGAGGAAGGAGAGCTGCACTCTGCAAGTCTGATGTCACCCACTTGGGCAGTGAAGCCAGTAGGAGATGGGAGAGGCAGCGGCAGGACTGCTGGGGCGGTGGAGAGGACAGTTTTTAAGCACGGAATAGGGCTTGTGGAAGCAATGGGTAAAGGGCCGAGGCTTTCAAGTCCAGCAGCAGGTAGGAACTGGTCAAAGGGAAATTAGGCCATCAAGGCCTGGGGAAATCACAGGCACAAAGCAGTCACTGCAAAATCCTGGAGGGAGACGGTTGCTGGAGGTTTGGAAGTTTGGAGCCTGGAGCAATCTGCATGTTTATAATAAAACTGACACTCAGGGCAGCTCTGAATAATTCAGTAGGCACTGTGATCTCGTTACAGTGCGTGTCCCTGGGGTACAAAGGGAGAGGGGCTGGCTCGGCCCAGGCTGGCTGCCGCCACCAGGCTCCCTGAAAGGGCGTGACAGATGGGCCGACACCAGCCACCACCCAGTCACGCTTCGCATGGTGATTGGTTTTCAAAGGAGGACAGGGTTTGTGAATGGAGCCAGCTTGTTGCTTGCGGCCTTCAAATGGATGCTGCTGGGTCGCGTGGCCGACCAGGCCCCCTTGTGAATGGAGCATCACCAGTGGGTGGTGAACAAGCCAGAGATGACTCCTGCTCCCCTCCCCTGTCGTTGCTGAAGCTGAAATGGAGGGAAAGGGGAGCAGGGCCCCTGACCCTTCTCTCTGCTGATGGGCTTAATCTCCCATTGGTCCTCCTCTGCTCTAACCCTGCATCAGTGAGAATAAAGTTCAGGCGTATATACCAAAAAACAACAACAAAAAGTTATAACTAGATGGCAGTGTCTTTTTCTCTCATAGAAACAAATCCAAAGATAACTAGTACAGACCTAGTTTGTGAGCTCCACCACCATCAGAGACCTAGGCCCCTTTCCCCTCACTGCCTGCCATCCATCCTCAGTCCTCAACATGCTAGTCCTGGTCCCACGTGACTGCTCAAGCGCCAACATCATGTCCACATTCCAGCCATCAGGAAAAGAAGACGGGAAGAAGCCGCCCAGGGTGCATGCTAGTCATTGAAATTTCCCAGAAGCTGCCACACACGCAACACATAACAATTTAGTTACATGGCTACACTTAGCTGCAGGAGAGGTTGGGAAATGTATGCTTGTCTTATAGGGCCATTTGTTCGTTGGGAGACAATGCTCCATGGTTCTATTCCATTTCTACACATCTTGCAAGTGAGGCATTGACTGTCCCTTGTTTCAGATTATCATTTTCAGGATATAGTGGACAGCCTTGGAAGATCTACAATGTCTCCCTCCCAAAGGGGCAGGCATGCTGCCCCTTATAAAATATTCATGGAACATTCTAAAAGATCTGGGTTCCCTAAGTTCAGGGTTCCTGTCTTGAAATGTAATCCACTGGGTGTGCAGGCATCACCAGGCCCTTTCTGCAAAATCCTGTGGGAATTAGGGCTGATACTCTTGTTACTGCTATTGCTGTGAATAATAAACTGTCCTTCATCTCTGACCCAGGAGTCTGGGCTTCTATCACAAGCTATGACACTGGTGGGCTAATTTGTTAGCTTGTAAGTAGGACAAAATCTCAGACCGTTTACAGTTCCTGGC
Source organism: Colobus angolensis palliatus (assembly GCF_000951035.1). Classification (NCBI taxonomy): domain Eukaryota; kingdom Metazoa; phylum Chordata; class Mammalia; order Primates; family Cercopithecidae; genus Colobus; species Colobus angolensis. Next base: position 5,759,282 of record NW_012120376.1, read on the forward strand.
AGTGTTCAGCTAAGAATCAGGGTTTCTGCAGGGGTGGTTACTAGAAATCTGCCATAGGCTTTTTCCAGCTACTTGAGTTGGCCATACAGGTGTTCCCAGGTATCTGGACCCCTCCCACAACCAAACAGAGGAGAGTGCCTTCAGGTCAAACTCCAGTCACCTCCAAAATGATAGCAGGTCTCAAAATGCCTAAAGACAGTAGGAGTCGCCCAGGCATACTGGCTCACACCTATAATCCCAGCACTTTGGGAGGCCAAGATGGGAGGATCACTTGAGCCCAGGAGTTCAAGACCAGCCTGGGCAAAACAGGGAGACCCTGTCCCTACCAAACAAAAAATTAGCCAGGCTTGGTGGCAGATGCCTGTAGTCCTAGCTTCTCAGGAGGCTGAGGTAGGAGGATCACTTGAGCTCAGGAGGTTGAGGCTGCAGTGAGCCATGGTTATACCACTGCACTCCAGCCTGGGTGACAGGGTGAGATCCTATCTCAATTTAAAAATAAAGAGTAAAAAAAAGACAGGGAGCTCATGCACCTGCTTACCTCCTTAGCTCTGAGTGTTCTCTAAAGAACCCCATGGACTTCCTTGTCGCTATCCAGTAGGACCAGGTGCAGGCCTTGGGATCCGGATTTATACCAGGTGCTACCAGAACCAGCAGGCAGACCTAGCAGGAATCCTTTAATAGCATTCTCAGGATATCCAGGGCTCGAGGTGTTTCCTGGGACATCAGGACAAGGACAGGGAGGTCAATCCAGTGCCAGGGACTCTGCTTCCTGCCTCATTGTCAAGGGGAGAGACTCTACACAATGAAATCTGGATTACATACTAAAAGGCTTCAAACCCCTAAATGCAAGGTGATGTCCCAGACTGAATTCTGAAACAGAAAAAGGACATGAGTGGAAACGTGAAATCCAAATAAAGTCTGTAGTTTTGTTAATAGCATTGTTCCAATGTTAATTCTTCATTTTGACAAACGTACCATAGTTATGTAAGATGTTAATTTTTGGGGAAGCGGGATGAAGAGTACATGGGAATCTCTACATTATTGTTGCAACTTTTATGTACATCTAAAAATTTTCCAAAACAAAAAGTATACTAAAATAAAATAAAGCTAAAAAAATTCAAGACCTAAGCTCAAGATTTAAGAGGCAGGAAAAGAAAAAGACGAAGGGTGGGGCATGGTGGTGCATGCCTGTAATCCCAGCACTTTGGGAGGCCGAGGCAGGCAGATCACTCGAGTCCAGGGGTTCAGTACCAGCCTGGCCAACATGGTGAAACCCTGTCTCTACTAAAAATACAAAAATTAACCTGGCATGGCACTCATCTGTAGTCTACTCAAAGACTAAGGTGGGAGAATCGCTTGAACCCAGGAGGCAGATGTTGCAGTGAGCTGAGATTGTGCCACTGCACTCCAGGCTGGGGGACAGAGCAAGACTCTGTCTCAAATATGTATGTATATATGTGTGTGTGTATGTATATATGTGTGTGTGTATATATATATACACACACACAGATGATTAAGTATTTAAATCAAAGAACTGAGTTAGGACCCCTCTTCTGGAGTTAACTATAAACTGTCCTCTCTTCATCGACAAAGAATCTCCAGGATTGGAGTAAAAATGGAAGCAAAGGCGCTCTCACTCAGTACAGGGCGTCAGAGTGGGCGGTCAATCCGGACCAACGCCAACATCAGGGTCGGGTGAGGCCCGGCACCCGCTTGGTCTTTGGGCAATCCGGCCGGCGCTGCAGGAAAGGGCAGGCTGGGACCCGGGCTCTGCGGCCCCGCTCTCCCGGCTCG
>NW_012120376.1:5761320-5763647 GCF_000951035.1 Colobus angolensis palliatus
GGAGGAATGCGGGGCCGGCGCTCCAGCGGGGGAAGCGCGGGAGACAGCACGGCCGGCGGTGGCCACAAACTTCGCCCCCTCTGGACACTGCGGCTCCGGGCGGGAAGAGAGGGGCGGCCCCAGGCCCGGCCCGCAGCCCAAGGGTGGCCCAGCCAGAGCTCCCAACTTCGGGGCCGTTTAAAAACGGCGGCAGACGCAGGCCCGAGGGCCGAGGCAAGACCCTCCCACGGAAAGCTCCAAGGAGGAGGGGATTTCTGCCTCACTGTTGTGTTCGTGATTCATCTGCGGCGCCTGAAGAGTGCCTTGAACATAGTAGGCGCTCAGTAAACATTTTTGAAAGAATAACATAATCCCTCCCGGCCTCAGTTTCCTCCTGTGTACAGGAAGGGTTTGATCTCAGAGGGCCTTATCAACTCTGAAATTCTAGGATGTTGAGATTAAATCCCATGTGTACTGCTGTGGTTTTGCTTTTAGTTTTTCGGGGACATTTTTAGTGCTACCCTTTATGATGTGCCAGGAGTGAATTTGACACCAGATGGCTTTTTTTTTTTTTTTCTTAATAAGAAAGAAGACAAAGGGAGGGAGAAAAATATTTTCCAACTGGCAGTACTGACAGCATTTTGGAAAAGAATCCAGGGAGGAAAAGAGGAGCTGTTTCAGCCTGATTCTGCCTCCTCCTGCACACTCTGCCACCCTGGCCTCCACCATAAACGAGGTAGATCTGAGTGGAGCTTTTTATGGATGAGGCAAAGGGAGCATCATTACAGGAAGCTCCACCCCGAGTTAGCACTTGCTTTGTCCTCTGTAGCAGTCACAGCGAACTGGCCCCTGAGCCGCAAGGTGGTGGATTCCAGCTATAGGCAGGGCTCTGCCTAAAGGCTGAGTCTAGTGTTAATTAGAAGAACAGAGAGACACCTGGCCGAATCAAAAGCTGGCACTCCCTGCCTGGGGAACATTCAGGAAAAATAGCCAAAGCGGCAGTGCCTCTTCTGGAATTCCTCTTCGCTGGGATCCCAACTCCCTCTCATGGAAAGGCAGAGTGGAGAAGGGTTCCTTGCTCAAAATGACCTCTAGCTGAGATTTTAATGTGTCATGGCACAGGGAAGGGAAATTCCTGGAATAAGACAATTTGGCAGTGTGCACAGGGGTGCCAACCAGGGATGCTGCAGGCAGTCTGCTTGGGTTCAGATCGTGGCTCCACTACTTACTAGTTGTTTGATAAGGATAAGTGACTTTATCTTTCTGTACCTTAGTTTCCCCAACTGTAAAATGGAATAATTAAAATTCCCACTAAAGGCAATTGTTGTGTGGATTGAATGAGATAATACAAGAAAAGTGTCATTGGTCTGCCTCTTTAAACAGACACTGGCACAAGGCAAGCACTCAATATTTTCTCATTTAAGCGTCAAGACCCCCAAAACTAGAACCTTGTGCTGGATAGGTCTCAAAATGACTGCCTGTGAAGAGCCCCACTCTGGTACCATCACCTTTGGGCAAAGAAGTCTCCATCCAGCTGACTGGTCTCTCCCTCCTCCTCCTTCACATCCGCAGGAAACTGGAGGAGGGCCACACACGATGAGCAGCAATGATATGTCAGGCTCCAACTTGATGGATCATCTCCAAAGGGATCTTGGAGGGAAGAAGGGAGTAGTGGACAAGGAGAAGAGGACTGTTGGTGCCAGTTTTGGGAGGCTGGGACTAATGCAGTAGATGGTATATAAACCAGTGCACTGTATACCATAGGTGGCTTGTGATGGCCACACATGGTCTACACCTCTGTTGGATGTCCTTTATTTTTTACTGATAAATTATTTTCTAATTATTTCAGATGCAGTGTTCTCAAATTTGACCAGCAAACTCCTTGAGGCCAAGTCTTGTCTTTCTGTCATAGTATCCACCTGACACAAACATATCAAAGACACTACTCACAAAGTAAAGACTTCAGAGGCACGTATTGATTGGATGAGATGTTAAACAGGGGAGCAGATTGGAATGCCAGACTGCATAGGCAAGGGGAGACAGAGGCAGCTGGGCATATAGGGATCAGAGGTGTGAGTCATCTGTCGGCCCCAAGCATCTTCCCTCCAACCCACAGTAGAAAATCAAGTAGCAAATCTATTTATCAGTAGAAAATGAAGGACATCCAACAGAGTTATAGACCATGGGTGGCCAGCACAAGCCACCTATGGTATATAATGCACTCCAAATATTCCACTCAGACCTCTCCAGCTTCCAGAAAGTCAGCAACACCAGGGTTCCCAGTCTGTCCTGCCATAGGGGAGGTGATATCCATGCCAGCCCTGGGAAAATATATCTCTCCAGCTGCT
>NW_012120376.1:5763982-5767222 GCF_000951035.1 Colobus angolensis palliatus
TTTTTTGTATTTTTAGTAGAGACGGGGTTTCACCGTGGTCTCGATCTCCTGACCTTGTGATCCGCCCGCCTCAGCCTCCCAAAGTGCTGGGATTACAGGCTTGAGCCACCGCGCCCGGCAGTCCTCCTAAGTTTCTTCATGTGACTGGCCCATCCCTGTACCCCCAGGCTATGTAAACTGGGGCAGGTGCATTACATGAATGTTCAGTAAATATTAAAGTGAACTGAAGGCCCCCGTCAGTGGCTCACGCCTGTAATCCCAGCACTTTGGGAGGCCGAGGTGGGTGGATCTCGTCTTCTTCAGAGGAGACTTTCTTGACTATCCTCTATCAAAATTAACTGCCCCCCGCCAAATTACTTCCCATTATCTTTTCCTGTTTATTTTGTTACTTACAAGTTCATTGTCTCTCTGCCCCACCCAGACTGAAAGTTTCCCTAAGAGCAGGGACCTCATATTTCTGTCCATCACTGTATTCCACCCCCTTTCACAGTGCCTGGCATATGGCAAGTGTCTGCTTGATGAGTGATGGCCTCCTTCTCCCTAAGTTAGTCCCCTTCTCTCTAGCATTTTCAGTCAGTTCTTTTCTATTAGGTAATTCTTCTGCCTTCAAAAAATATATCAGCTCCTTTATTTTGCAAACTCTTTTCATTTCACCCTTTAGCGATCAGCTTATTTTCCCATCTTTTGCCCCACCTACTACCCAGGAAAAATAGCTAGCCTTCATGTGTCAGAACCTTTCAACTGAAAGCACAGAAGACCAACTAAAAGCACCTTAAACAATGGGCAAGTATATTATTTTTCAGAGGCGGAGAGCATTAATTCCACCTTTAATAAAGTCAGCTTCTCTGTGATTCTTTCCGAAAGCCCTGGCCTAGTGGGCTTCCCCTTGTGTGTCCTTGGCGAGGGCTGCATCACATGCCTAAACCTAAACCAATCACTGACACAGAGGCAGGAAGTGCCCTGGTTGGCTGAGACTCATCAACATTCATCCCGTGTGGCTGAGGAGCTGAGGAGGGGGTCTCCTTTCTTGGGTACAGGCAGGTAAATTTCAGGACAAAATCAAGCCTTTACCAGCACAGAAAAAGGGTAGAGAGTAGCTGTTGAATCTATGAGCTGCCCAATAACCTTCCAATAAATTGTTTTTCTGCTTAAGTTAGCCAGAGTTGGTTTCTGTGGCCTGTAACCACAGAAGCCTGGCCGAGCTACACTCAGGGGCTGCCTGATGAGATGACAGGAGCAGCCTTCTCGGCCAGGAGAAGTGCTATCAGCACACATCTGTGAGGCGGCATAGAATGACCATATAGAAGCACATGGAAAATAGTCCAAGGACGTCAGGAAAAGACTGTGGAGTCATGCATGAGAGCTGAGTTGTTACAGCTTAGAGTCAGAGGCTATGTATTTTAGGTGTCTCATTGTGACTGTACCTCAAGCTATGTAACCTGGGGCAGGTGCATTACATAAATGTTCAGTAAGTATTAAAGTGAACTGAAGGCCCCTTTCGGTGGCTCACGCCTGTAATCCCAGCACTTTGGGAGGGCGAGGTGGGCAGATCAGTTGAGCTCAGGAGTTTGAGACTAGCCTGGGCAACAAGGGGAAAAACCCTGCCTCTACCAAAAATACAAAAATTAGCCGAGCTTGGTGGTGTGCACCTGTGCTCCCAGCTACTCAGGAGGCTGAGGTGGGAGGATCCCTGGAACCCAGGAAGTCAAGGCTGCAGTGAGCCGTGATCGTGCCACTGCACTCCAGCCTGGGTGACACAGCAAGACCCAGTCTCAAAATATAAAGTAATAAAATAAAGTGAACTGAAGTGATCACCCTTCCTTTTTAAAATTTTAAGCCAGGCGTGGTAGTCGGAACCTCTTATTCCCACTACTTGGGAGGCTGAGGCAGAAGGATCATTTGAAGGCCGAGTGCAGTGGCTCACACCTGTAATCCAAACCCTTTGGGAGGCCATGGTGGGTGAAGTGAATCCAGGAGTTTGAGACCAGTCTGGGCAACATAGCAAGACCCCATCTATACTAAAAATACAAAAAACTTAGCTGGGTATGATGGCATGTGCCTGTAGTCCCAGCTATTCAGGAGGCTGAGGTGGGAGGATGGCTTGAATCCAGGAGGCAGAGGCTACAGTGAGATTGCACCACTACACTCCAGCCAGACCCTGTCTCAAAAAAAAAAAAAAAGAAGGATCACTTGAGCCCTGAAGTTCAAGGCTGCAGTGCCCTATGATCGTGCCTGTGAATAGCCACTGCACTCTAGCCTAGGCAACATAGTGAGACCTCATCTCTAAAAACTAAATAAAATAAAATAGTATCTTTCCTTGGTTCCTGAGAGGCCACCCATCTAAACAACTGGCCTCTCCTACCTGCTGCCATTCTTTCTGAAGACTTAACCATTATACCACTGCTTCTTCCCACCTCACCTCTTGCCCTCCTCAGGGACACCCTGCTTCATGGGTCTGCACGTGAGCAGTCTCTCACCTCTGGAGCAGGAGACTCCATCATCACTCAGACCTGCCCCACTCCCACCTCCGGGACTCAGCCCTTCCTTCACTGACCTACACCGCCTTTCCTTTCTCCTCCTGGCTGCCCACTCCCACTGAGCCTGCTTTGAAGAACCTGGCCCAGTCCCTGGCACATCACCAACATCTAATCAGTGGCTGTCAATACTGTCTTGTCCTCTTTCGCTCCCTGGCCAACGGCCTGCCCCCAAGCCACTTCACTGCCCCCCTTCTGGCTCTAGAATGCCCCATCCCCTCACATCCTCCTCTGAGCTAGAAGCTGTTGCTCACTGCTCTCTGTCTCCATCCCTGTTCCCTGCTGAACTCACCATCGATTCTCACGGTCTCACCTCAACCAGGCCTCACTGGGGCCCAGTAATCTTTTTCCTCTTGGGCCCTCTTAGGAGGGCGGGGGTCAGGGGTTCCAAATCAAGTTCCCACAGCAGTTTGTCTAAGCTCCGGAAGCTTCTCTCCTCTCCTCCTCACCTTCCTCCTAACAGATGGCCCACTTTCAGCCACTTTGTCAGCAAGAGTGTCTGGCACAAGCACCACCACTTCCACCTCAAGAAGACATCTCTGGCCGGGCACGGTGGCTCACACCTGTAATCCCAGCACTTTGAGAGGCCAAGGCAGGCAGACCATGAGGTCAGGAGATCAAGACCATCCTGACCAACACGGTGAAACCCCGTCTCTACTAAAAATACAAAAAATGAGCCGGGCGTGGTGGTGGGCGCCTGTAGTCC
>NW_012120376.1:5767411-5778739 GCF_000951035.1 Colobus angolensis palliatus
CTCTGCCTTCAGGTCACAAGATAGTAGAGTAAAGCCCCCTTTTCCTCTCAAAAATCACCCCCAAGATGATAAGGAAAACAAGAAACAGGAACTCAAAGTCCATCTTCAACAAAACAAGGATTTAGAATCATGGCCCCCCATCACATGGAAACAGAAAATGGATAGAAGAATGGCAAACGACCCCACAGAGTCCAAGAAGGGCAGACCGAAAACATTTGGAGGCACAGACCCACGAGAAGCAAGCTGATTCTTCCCTCGGAAACCCAGGAAAGCTCGAGAATTGGAAGTAGCAAGTAAGTCAGAAGGATGGGCAGGGGTCTGAAACTGAGGCAAGGTCTAAAACTCCAGAGATTGCTTGAAGATCTCTTTAAAGAGCAATTAGACTGTCAGGAACCCCAGCCATCCCCAGCACAATCAGATAGCTTAATGTGTCCCCTCCTGATTCCTGCAGGAGACAGGAAGATGGATTCTAGTTGAAGCAGAAAGATTCTGGACTTAGGGGTTGGGGAGATGCAGGAAAAGGAGTGGGATCAAAGACTGAGGGAAAGTCGGTGATACGGTCTGGCTGTGTCCCCACCCAAATCTCATCTTCAGTTGTAGCTCCCATAATTCCCATGTGTTGTGGGAAGGACCCAGTGGGAGATAAATGAATCATGGGGGCAGGCAGCTCAAGACCAGCCTGGCCAACATGGTGAAACACTGTCTCTACTAAAAATAGAAAAATTAGCTGGGCACAGTGGCAGGCACCTGTAATCCCAGCTACTCAGGAGGCTGAAGAAAAGAAAAAGAAATGCTGGGCATAGTGGTACAGCAACTTCAGAGGCTGATGTGAAAACATCACTTGAGCCCAGTTCTGGGCTGTAATGTGCTATGCTAAGATCAGGGAATCACCAGCTTGCCTAAGAGGGAAGACGGAACCGGTTCAGGTCAAAAATAGAGCAGGTCAAAACTCCCATGCTGGCTGGGTGCGGTGGCTCATGCCTATAATCCCAGCACTTTGGGAGGCCAAGGCGGGCAAATCGCTTGAGGTCAGGAGTTCGAGACCAGCCTGGGCAACACAGTGAAACCTCATCTCTACTAAAAATACAAAAATTAGCCAGGCGTGGTGGCACACACCTGTAGTCTCCTGCCTCAGCAGGAGAATTGCTTGAACCCAGGATTGCAGTGAGCCGAGATCACGCCACTGCACTCCAGCCTGGGCAACAGAGCAAGACTGTCTCAGGAGAAAAGAAAAAAAAACCTCCCATGCTGACCAACAGTGTGATCATACTTGTGAATAGCCACTGCACTCTAGCCTGGGCAATGCAGTGAGACCCTTTCTCTTTAAAAAAAAAAAAAATTTATCTTAAAAGAAAGAAAAAATAGAGAACATGAAAGCACTCTTGAAAATTATATAAAGAAAAAAGAAAAAGAGTAATAACAATATACTTAGCAAATAGATTAGGATATAACATAGCGAATACCTACCAGAAAATAGAACAAAGATTTGGTTAATAAGAGAGAAATAATTAAAAAATTAGAGGATCAATCCAAGGAGCCTAGCATCCAAGTAATTAGAAATACAGAAGGAAAGAACAGGGAAAATGGAGGAAGAAATTTCAAAGAAATTATAAAGCAATTCCCAGAACTAAAGTACATAAATTGTTTTGGGACAGAGGTTCTTAAGCTTTAGCATGCATCAGAATACCTGGTAGGCTTGTTAAAGCACAGACCGCTGGGCCCTATCACCAGAGTTACTGATTCAGTAGGTGTGAGGTGGGGCCCCAAGTTTGCATTGCTGACATGTTCCCACAGGTGATACTGATGCTGCTGGATTGGGGACTATACTTTAAGAACCACTGTATTAGATTTAAAGAACCTGACAAGTACACAGAAAAATGAATAAATAAAAAGCGACCCACAGCAATATACCGTGACATTTCAAAACAGCCGAGATAAAAGAAAACAATCCTAAAACTGGGGATTGGGGGAAAGGGCAGAGGTGAATTCAAAGTCTCAGAAATCAAAATGGTAAGAACTTCTGAACCGCAAAATGAGAAGCTGAAAAATAAAGGAAAAATGTCTTCAAAATTATGAAGGAAAATGATTTTCAACTTAGAATTCCATACCCAGCCAAAACTATCAATCAAGTGTGAGGATGGAACAAAGCCATTTTAAGTAATGCAAAAGTCTAAAATGTTACCTCCCAGGCACTCTTTCTCAGGAAGCTACTGGAGGATGTGCTTCATCAAAACAAGGGAGTAAACCAAGAAAGAAGAAAACACAGAGTCCAGGAAAGAGGAAAAGGGCAAAGGTGATGAGAAACCCAGGATGACAGGTATACCATGGCCCAGAGGGCAATACGTCCAGAGGAATGTGCAAGGATGGAGCACCCCAGGACAAAAATCTCCAAGGGAAAAAGAGAACCAGTAAGATTATATGACAGGTTTGGCCATATGCAAAATTGTACTGAGAGGGCGTTTTACAGAACTGTTGAAGGGTGTGGGAAGACAGAGCCAGAGATTCAAAGAAAAAACCAAGCAAATTAAAAATGAGGCAATTAACTCCAGAAAAAAACAAAAAGGTTGTACCAGAAAGGAAATATAAACAGAGTATATGACAAAGTTATTTAGAAAAGGAAATGTAACCAGAATACTTGCCTTGAGAATAAACGATGTTTACAAATTCAGTAATGAAACCACTGAATATAGATTTAACTATAGATTATGATATAAACATAATGTGAGTGGGGGAGGGGAAGAAGCAAGTAGAGAATCAAAATCCTCCACTACCAAGACAAGAAGTCAACAAATTAGATGAATCCAGAATGGCAGTGCATATACTATTTAGAAACAAGGGGCCAAGCATGGTGGTTTATGCCTGTAATCCCAGCACATTTGAAGGCTGAGGCGGGTGGATCACCAGAGGTCTTGAGTTCGAGACCAGCCTGGCCAACATGGTGAAACCCCGTTTCTACTAAAATTACAAAAATTAGCCGGGCATGGTGGTGTGTGCCTGTAATCCCAGCTGCTTGGGAGGCTGAGGTAGGGAGAATTACTTGAACCTGGGAGGCAGAGGTTGCAGTGAGCCAAGATTGTGCCACTGCACTCCAGCCTGGGTGACAAAGCAAGGCTGTCTCAAAAAAAATAAAAATAAGAAAAGCAGAAATAAGGAAGGAAGTACCAGGAAAAAAACAGCTGAGAATTGAAAGCAGTTGACCCTGGGGACTAGGATAAGCGCTGGGAGAAAAGCCAGGGGGACTTCTGTTTGTGTTACAAGCCTTTTAGCATGATTTGATTTTTCAGCTAGGTGTATATATTATCTTGCTAAAATAAGTAATGATTTTCTAAAGCAACTATAACTCTGGTGCCACAATCTCCACTACAGCACACCTGCAGGACTGTGTGGACCCAAAGGAGCAGGGATTTCTCCACGCTCGCCCCGTCTGGACAGGTATTATCCATCAGCTTAACCCTCTTCCACTCACTAGGGCAATTTCTCCATCTCCTCCTGTTCTTGTGGCAGCCATCAACTGAGTGGCTGTACTGAACTATAAGTTTCTAGAGGTCAGGCACAGTGGCTCACACCTGTAATCCCAGCACTTTGGGAGGCCAAGGTGGGAGGATTGCTTGAGCTCAGGAGTTCGAGATCAGCCTGGACAACGCAGAGAAATCCTGTCTCTACAAAAACATTTTAAAATTAGCCAGGTGTGTTGGTGCTCACCTGTGGTCCCAGCTACTTAGGAGAGTGAGGTAGGAGAATTGATTGAGCCCAGGAGGTTGAGGCAGCAGAGAGCTGTGATCACACCACTGCACTCCAGCCTGGGCAATGGAGCAAGATCCTGTCTCAAAAATTAATTAATTAATTAATTAATTAAAAGTAAATGTCTATAACATGCTTTTAAGGCTTTACAGGTACTCACTGTGCCCCTTACTGGAAGACTAGTCTTCCCTCCTCTGCTCCCATCCAAATGCTGAACTCTAGTTTATACTTCAGATAACATTTCCTCCACAGCTGTTGCTCTCTCCACTTATCTGAGCTATCCCCACTTAGCCCTCCCCCCTCGCTCCTCGCACTCCTCCCCTTCTTCTTCCTTCCTCCCTTTCTGCTCCTTCCCTCTCCTCCTCTCCGTCCCCTCCTCCTCTGCTTTCCCTGCTGAAGCCTTTAGCACATTGTACTGTAACCGCCCCTCACTGTTAGACTATAAGCTCCATGAGGCCAGAAACTCTGTCTTGTTCACTGTAGCCTCAGAAGGGGGCCTGGTGCACTGTTAAGGAGTCAGTAATTATGCAAATAGATGAATGCATGACTCACTTTTAGTAAAAGCTCAAAAAGGATTTGAGCGAATTAATGAGTCACAAAAAATGCAGGCTCCCCTCAATATTTAAAGTCTGCCTCTCTCTGCCATCTCGGTTCTACCATCTACTCTCCCTCTTTCCTACAAGGTCACACCCTCTCAAACAAGTTGGCTGTCGCCAGTGCTCCACGTCCAATTCATTTACTCCTGCCTAAACCCCATAAAGAAGCCAAGGCCCCTTCATGTGACCAGGGTCAGCTCCAGTACAGGGCTTATTTTTTTTAGAGATGAGTCTTGCTCTGTCCCATGGGCTGGAGTGCAGTTGCCCGATCATAACTCACTGCAGCCTCGAATTCTTGGGTTCCAGCAATCCTCCTGCCTCAGCTATGGCGGCTGGCTTTCCCAGGGCTTTGCTAGCTATCTGAGTTTGTACTATACTGGAATGAGCTGCTTAGGGGATATCTGTCTACCCAGCTCTGATGGAAATCAATCCTCTCTCAGTTTCCCTTTCCCTAGGCCCAAAGTACAGCTCTCAGAGGTCTAGGACCCAAGCTTGACACGGGGTACCCAGGTAGCTCTGGACTTTGGCCTGCCTGACAAGGATAGATCTTGGCCTAAACTAAGTGGCTGGCCCGTCCCAATCTTCTCACTTTCCCATCCATTTTGCAGGCCAAGAGTTGAGATTCTAGTGCTTTAAGTTCACCTGCCCCGGAGACTCCCGGCCAGTATCTCCGAGTAGGATAGCTATGCAGCCTGGGCTGGGGGTACAGAGAGGACTGGAGGACCGCTTAGCACGGCAGACGCTGGAGAGTGAAAACCTGCCTTGCGCAATTCCCCACTGAGTTCTTGAGGCCAGAACGAAGCTGGCCCCTGGGAGGTCTCGGGAGAAGGGCCCCCAATCTGTTGATAACTGAAAGACCTCAAGTACGCCCGCCCGGGTCAGGGCGGTCCCCTCCCCACCCCCACCACACCACTTGACCTCAAAGAGCCACCCGGGCTTTAGAATACAGCGACCTAAGCTGTGCCCCCAGAGGGGCCAGCAGGCGGCGGGGAAGGGAGGGAGGGAAGGGCGGAGAGCACCCGGGCTTGGAGGATTGGAGAGGTGGGGGTGGGGCGCAGGAGAGGCCCCTTCTTTCCTTTGCCCACCGCCGGAGTAGGGAGGAGCGTGGGAAGAGGGAGGTTTGGTCTGTAAATAGGGAACATGTAAATACCGGCCGAGAAACTCGATCGGGTCTCCTCGCTTCCCAGTTTAGGAGAAGGGCTAGAGCCAGGCTTTCAGTGGCTGCTTGGGGCGCAGGTCACGTGGCCGCCCAGGACCGGAGGGTTGGGGGGAGACTAGAGGGGTGCTCTCGATGTGGGTAGAGGGGAGGCAGGAATCCTGGGAAACCTCGCCAGCTCTGGCCCCCAGTAATTATTTTTGTCCTTACGGCGCACTCCCCCAACACTGACTGTGGGACTGGGAAGGTCGGGGAGCTACGCCGCTCCGGATTCATCCGCCCCAGGCGGTTTCTGAATGCTAAGGAAAGGTGTGTCTGTGGGTTTCTCCAAGCCTCAGTTGGCCTCGGTCTTGTTTCAGAAGACAGGTGTAGATCTGACTCCTGGGCGGCTGGCTGCTGCCTGGGGTGATGGGCAGGGTGCTGGCAGGCTCTGCCCGGAGTTGAAACTCCATCACTGACTGGCTTGTGGAGAAAGTGCCTAGGAGGCTGGCATCCCGCCTCCCAGCCTCGCTGGCTCAGTGCCCCAGGGAGCTCAGCAGTGCCCAGAAAGGAAGGTGCCCGCTGGGACTGGTTTCCAACAGAGCACTGTGTGCCAGGCTCTGTGAGAGGCATTAGGGGTGTGCAGAAAAAGAGATAGCGCCTGCCCTGAAGGAGCTTACACTGCAGTGGGGGAACAGGCAAGTAAACCAGAATGAAAATATAGGAGCTCCGAGAAGCTTCTAAGTCAGACGGGGACCTGGGAGGATTTGAGGAAGAGGTGGCACTTGAATTGTATCTTCAAGGATGAGGTTTAGCACACAAAGGAGGGGGAAAGGGCATCCAGGCAGAGAAAACTGCCTGTGCAAAGGTAGGGAGGCATAGGAGATGAGTAACAAGATCCCAGACACTTAGTTCCTCCTGACAGGAGCACAGGGGGCTGTGGGGGAAAGTGCTGGAGATGGGGTGGGCAGGCTGACAGGAGCCAGATCTTGGGGACCATAGGTGCCCAGCTAGGCATCTGAGCTTCCTTCTGGAAGTCTCAGGGAACTGCTGAATCATTCCATACAGACAGGATCAGGACAAGACAGAGTCAGATTTGCATTTTCTAGGAGTGCTGGGAATGGATTTGAATTTGGGATGTAGAGAATGAAAAAGGTTGATGAGAAGCCTGTTGCCAACCTCCCCTGAGACAGCAGCCAGCCATGCATTCGAATGGAAAGAAGGAAAAGGCCTGACAAATCTTTGGGAGTGGAGGAGCCATTGGTTTTCAGGACTGATTAGGGGTAGGCATGAGTTAGGTGGAAGAGAATTGGATGACCTCAGGTTTCTGGCCTGGGGAACTGGGCAGATGATGGATGCAGAAGGAACAGCTTTGGAGGAAAGGAGAATGATGATGATGAGCATAGTATCTATTAAGCACTCAGTTTCAGGCATAAACACTTCATATATCATCTCATTTAATCCTCACAATAACTTACAAAGTAGGTACTATTGTTGTCTCCATCTTAAGGGGAAACTGAGTCAAGAGGTTAAGTAACTAAGTGGTGGTGTTGGAGTGATGAGCATGCCTGCACCTTGCAGGCAGTGAGGTTTCCCAGGCTGTTGCACAGAGGAGCTATCCCCGCTACCACTAGCTCCTCCCTCCCTCTCCAGCCTTCAGCATCTGGCACCCCCACAGCAGTTCAGTAATTAGTCGCTGGGTCTCTCTCCCTCACCCCACCCCACCTCAGCCCTGAGACTCTGCCCTGGGAAGCCAGGACAGGACCATACCACACAAGCCTTGTGACAGGAGGGCACCAAGCTCTGGAATCTTGGCACTGACATCCACCTACCCATGAACAATACAAAGCAGAACTGAGACTGCAGGGACAATCAGAAAAACCAAGAAAATAAATGTGTTCCTTTCTTTTTTTTTTTTTTTTTTTTTACGGTTTTAAGAAAAAAAGTAACATCTCAGTGACATCAGAGATAATCATGAAAGGTCAGTAGCCCAACCTTGTACTTATTTTCTGTGGGGAAAAGGGCAATTAGGTATCTCCCATGGAGGAAGCTCTTCCAGCTGTTCCCCTTTTGCCGGCCTTGGCTCAGGACACCCAGTCCGACTTCAGTAGCCACAGCAGGAGACAGACAAGGACAGCCACTCCATGTTTGCCCCACCTAGTCCCCCGTTCCAGCATTTGGGGGTAATGGGGACACCGCCGTTGTTTCCAAATTGCCTCTTTCCAACCATGCAGTCAGAGAGGACAGAGGAAAGGGGATAGAGCAGGTGAGGAACCAAGTGAGAGTCAGTGGACATTCTCCTGGGAGAGTTGTTAGACCTGGCTTCAGCTGTCTCCCTTGAACCACCTAAAGTTACACAACCAGCAACTGGCCCAGGCCCTGTAGGCAGGATGTTATTTTTAAGGCTGTTTTAGGTAGAAGTTAGAAGGTCCACTTGCCTCCCACCACCCTCACCACTTTACAGGAAAGAGGCCCACCATGACCCTAGAGCTTTCCAGAATGCAGACCTTTTCTTAGTCATCTGTGGGCAGAGCAGTGAGAAACCTGTGGCATCAAGAGAGCAAGCCCCGCCTGTGTTTGGGGTTCCAGGCTCCTATAGAGCCTCCACTGCTTTTGTAGTCTCTGGAAACATGGGGTCCTCACCAGGCCTCTTGGGAACTGTCCCTCCTCCCTCATTTACCTCTCCTTGCTGGGTTCTATTTGCATCCCTGTGCCTCTGGCCTTGGAAGGAGTTCTATCTGTTATACACAAACTTTTATTTGACCTCAGAGCAAGAAAAGCTTGAGGACCATCTCCTCTGCATTTTTCAGGGACAGCCAGAGCCCTACACATGAAGGCATCCACTGTATCCAGGAGTGAAAGTAGCATTGTTTTAACACTGGGTCACAATCCAGTGGTGGTTTGTGAATTCGATTTAGAAGGTCATGGCTGGCGCCTTAAAACCATCAAATAGAATACAATACGTGCAATAGAAAATATGAGTGTGCACACATAGCCAGGGTAAGTATTGTCCATGAAATTTTTGTATCATTTATCCCACAACATAAAATGTATTTCTTGCTGTAGGTCACTGAACGAATCCCTGGACAAAAGAACACTGGTTAAGACATAAAGTCAAGGCCAGGCATGATGGCTCACACCAGTAATCCTAGCACTTTGGGAGGCCAAGGCAGGTGGATCACCTGAGGTCAGGAGTTTGAGACCAGCCTGGCCAACATGGTGAAACCCCATCTCTACTAAAAATACAAAAATTAGCTGGGCGTGGTGGTGGGTGCCTATAATCCTAGCTACTCAAGAGGCTGAGGCAGGAGAATCGCTTGAAGCCAGGGGGCAGAGGTTGCAGTGAGCCAAGATCACACCACTTCACTCCAGCCTAGGCAACAGAGTGAGACTTCATCTCAACATGTACAGGTCATCTGTTCTGTGCTAGGCACTCTGCGAGGCACAAGAAACCCAGTAAAGACATCCCCTAGTCTCAATCCACCTTCTGGTTGGGAAGCCAATTAAGCACACAGTTTCAAGATATGATGCCAAGTGGTCTGAGAGAGTATGTACGAGGCTATGAAATCCTGATATGAGGGCAGGCATCTGGGAGGGCTTCCAGGAGAGGTGATGCAGTTGGAGCTCTCAGCAGGAAAAGAGCGCGATAGGTTCTAGTGTCTCCTCCATCCTGTGGATAAGAAGGGAACTATGTTAAAATGTCAAGGGTTCTAGTCTTAAAGTCCAAAGACATCCTGTCTCCTTAACAAGCCGTGAGGTCTCAGGTGAGTCAATTAACCTTCCCAGACCCTGATTCCTCATTTACAAAACAGGCATCTATACAAATGGGCATAGTATCTGCTCTATCAACCTCAAAGAAGTGAGAGATCAAATGAGATAGATAATGTATGTGAAAGCACTTTGTAAATTACAAAAGGGGAGGTATTGTCTCTATGGATGAGGAAATGGAAGCATAATGAAGTGTCCTGCCCTACAGTGCTATGGGTAGCAGGCCCCCCTCAATCCTCAGTCCTCAGCTCCTGCCTGCATTCCTCCCACTGTAACTATTGTACCTTAAAAGACGGCAGAGGCAGGGTCTAAAAGGCCCCCCTAGCAACCTGACTGTTGAAGATTTACCTTAAAGATCCTATTGTTTTAATGATGGGAGGTGGGTATGTCAGAACTCCTCCGTTTCCCTTTCTGTTAATGAATTAAGATCTACCCAAATTCAGTGTTTAAAGTTACATAAGCATCATTCAGATCTGTAACAGCCACTTTCATTTTGGAAAAACAGCATTTCCATTAAAATGGTGTTATATAAAAAGGTTTTGTATACGTGCGTAGGAACAGCAGAAAGAAACAGGCACACATGATCACTGTATGGCACACAGGCATATGCAGATCATGACCTTACCTGTCCTCATGAGGAAGGGATCATAGGGAGCAGGTGCCTGATAGTACCTGGCAAGTTTAGCTGTGACCTAGTTGTCCTCTAACCACCAGTAAGACCTGATGCATGTTGGGCAGTGGGAACCGCAGCAGGAAGGAAGCCCCTTCCTTGGCAGGGTAAGTGCCATTGAATCACAGAATATTAGGGTTGGATTTAGCTCAGAAGTCACCCAGTGCAATCTCACTCTACACCACTCTTGCTGGCCTTGACTTGAACACCTACCATTGTCCCAAGGCAGCCCATGTCACCTGTGGACAGATGTAGATCACTGGAAAAGACCTGATTTTGACCTGAAACCAACCTTTCTGGAGCTACTGCCTCTGGGGAGCAAAAGCACCTACAACCTTGAGCAGAGACTCCAGGAGCCACAGCCAGCGGAGCATGCCCTGAGGCCTAAAGAGCAAGTGGGGAGGGCAGTCTGAGTCCACAAAGCTGAAGCTCCTCCCTGAGAGACCTCCATCCATCTAAAGGAAGCTGGGACGGTGGGGTCAGAGAGAGGGGTAGGATGAGGAAAGTAGGGTGGAGGGGAGGAGTCAGGGCTGCCTAAATTGGAGTAAGTCGTTGGCTGTGAGGGAAGCCCAGCACCTCAGGACTCATTTTCAGTGTTGGGGGTGACATAGTCCCGAGGTCAGTTGCAGCTCTTGTACTCTGGAGTCCTAGGTCCGCCCACACGCACACACCCCTTTCGAGATTCGAAGGTTGTACTTTTTTTTTTTTTTTGAGACGGAGGCTCGCTCTGTCGTCCAGGCTGGAGTGCACTGGCACGATCTCGGCTAACTGCAATCTCCGCCTCCCGGGTTCAAGCAATTCTCTGCCTCAGCCTCCCAAGTAGCTGGGATTACAGGTGATCGCCACCACGCCCGGCTTTTTTTTTTTTTTTTAAGTATTTTTAGTAGAGACGGGGTTTCACCATCTTGACCAGACTGGTCTTGAACTCCTGACCTCGTGATCCACCCACCTCGGCCTTCCAAAATGCTGGGATTACAGGCGTGAGCCACCGCGCCCGGCCTCGACGGTTGTACTTTTATGTGACTTGGTAGGTCCTTGTTTCGAGGGCTAAGCAAGGGGTAAGGTAACTTCCGATCCGCCCCATCCCCTGCCGGAGTCCGGTAGGCTCAGCGGCTTGTCCTGGTCACCCCTGAAGGGCGGAACCATTCCGCCTTCCCCGAGTGCAGCCACCGAGACAACAACACCCCAGCACTGAGGACAGAAACGTGAGCTTTGGAATGGCCTTTTAAATAGTTGGGAAGGGGGTGTGGCCGAGGAGACTGGGAGGCCGCAGTCTGGCGATGGGGGAGTGGCCCGGGGGCGTGGCCGTGGCGCCTGGAATGTTGTTAGGTCCTCTCACCGCATAGTAAGGAGGGGCCACGCCCCTTTCTCCAAGAGAGCCAATCGGAGCACCGGAGCGGTTTCAAGTCTCCCCCGCC
>NW_012120376.1:5779038-5779372 GCF_000951035.1 Colobus angolensis palliatus
CACCCCCCTTGAGGATTCGCTTTTTCCGTAACAAAATAGCAAAGCTCCGGACTGTCCGAAGCCCCGGTCGCTCACTGGTGGAGGGTCCCGGGGCCTAGGACGCATCCTCGGAGCGGGAAGCTCCAGTGGGCCGTGAAGAAGCCGAGTCGAGATCCGGGAGGCGCGCGGGGGTGGGCGCTGCAGCCGCGGGTTGTTTATCTGGAGTACGGAGGGGAGGGGGGAGCCTGGAAACTGCCCCGTGTCCCATTTCCTCCTCTTGTTTTCGCTCCGGATTCTCCATGTTGGACCCAAACTGAGGAGCCCGGAGCTGCCGCCGGGGGATCGGGGCCGGGGG
>NW_012120376.1:5780277-5820498 GCF_000951035.1 Colobus angolensis palliatus
CCCGGCTGCCTCTGGCCAGTTTCGCTGAGCAAACAAGCCCGACTCCGAGGCCCGGCCAGAGCCCCTCCCTGCCCGGTGCGCTCCCCCGGGGCCGCCGCTGCACACACAGAGCCGCGTTTGTTTAGCTCGGGAGCGGTGTCCCTGGTTACATAATTCGCCGGATGGCATCAGACCCGGCGTGGTTCTGAATCGCGCAGCGAAAAAGTGCGAGTTCTCTGTGGGCAGGGGCTGGCGGCCCCCGCCTTCCAGAGCGTCAGGTGGAGGCGCGAGGGGGCCCGCAGGCCCTCGCCGGGGTGAGGCGGCGGCCGAGGCCTCTACCGGGGCGGGAGAAAGCTGGGGAGCGAGGGTGGAACCTCTTAGTTTGGTCACAGTGGGGGACTCGAAACTCTTTCCCCCTCCGCCACGTTCTTCTGGCCTTGAGGAATGTGTCCAAAATAGCGGCAGAATTTCCGCGGGGTGTAAGGACGAGTGTGGCATTTCTCTGGAGAGCCCCCGGACCCGGGCCACCTGGCCCCGGAGGCTGGGGCGGGAGCTGGCTCCTGGGGCGGAATCCGGAGCGCTCCCGCCCCTCCTCCACAGAGCGCGAGGGGCCGGTGCTGCAGTTGAACACACTGAGGCCTAAAGCCTGGTGGGCGGCCAGCTTCGGGGCCTATGTGTGCCCCACGTCTACCCGTTTGGCAACATTAGTCAGCAGGTCACTAATTCCTGGGGTTCACGTTCCAAGGAGCTCCCCCAACTTCCCTAGGAGTAAAGACGCTGAGTTGGTGGTGTCAGCCTCTCCCAAATTTCCCAGTGGAAGGAGAGGAGCTGGGAGGGGGTTAGGGGTGGGGGGAGGGGGGCAGTGTGTTCCTCTTGCATCACTGGCCGGACTTTAAATAAGCCTGCCCTGAGGAGGAATGAGCCTGGCCTACACAGATCTCAACCCCCCAGAAGGCTCCGGCCTCCCTGACCTCGGTGTTGCCATGATTTCTGCTCTCCTGGCTGCATCACTAACCAGACTGTGACCCAGGCGGCAACTTCACCGCCTCTGCTGGCTGCTCAACTGTGCTGACGGCTGAAAAAGGGAGGGAGGCTGTGTGTGTTCATAGCTCACTCCTGACTGTTCCCACTCCCTTCCCAAACTCATCCCAGGAAAAGACCCTAAGAGCTAGCCAGAGGGGAAGAAATCCAGATGTGGGGAGATTCAAGAGGGGGCAGTGGTGATGAGTAGGGGGAGGAGCCCTGTGCTCTGGAGTGTGCCTTGGGCATCGTGAGACCACGCGAGCAGTAAGGGATAGGTGGACTGCGCCGGGGCGTCGTAGAAATCAGAGCTGGAAGTTTCATCCACCAGGGTGAATGGCAGGCCACAGAATAGATAACAGCAGAAAGCAAAGGAACTGGCTTGGCAGTGTTAAGTTGCTGGTGTTGGAGTTTCTTGGAGTTAATGTTTCTCTTTTTTTGTGTGTGTGGTTTAAGCCAGCAGCCACTGGGTCTCTCCCTCCCCATGTAATTTTTTATTTTTATTTTTTAATTGAGACGGAGTCTCACTCTGTTGCCCAAGCTAGAGTGCAGTGGCGTGATCTCAGCTCACTGCAGCCTCCGCCTCCCAGATGCAAGCAGTTCTCCTGCCTCAGCCTCCCGAGTAGCTGGGATTACAGGCGCGCGCCATCACGCGTGGCTAATTTTTTTGTATTTTTAGTACAGACGGGTTTCGCCAATTGCCCAGGCTGGTCTCCATTCCTGAGGTGATCAGCCCGCTTCAGCCTCCCAAAGTGCTGGGATTGCAGGCCTGAGCCACCGCGCTGGGCCCCCTCCTCAGCCCCTCCCCATGTAATTTGATTGCATTCCAGAGAAGGCATACTTTCTTCCTGGGCTGCTTAGGCACCCATCAACCACTAAACCAACTTTCTGAGTCCCACATCATTTACAAACAACCTACATCTTCAAAACAAAACAAAAAACAAAAGCTGGGGGACTGGGGAAGCACATGTTTTAATTAGCTCCTTTTGGAGTTCCTCCTTGTCCCCACTCCCTCCTGTCCATAACATCCCATCTCCATGCCTTGCCTGCCTTTGGAAAAAGGGGAAGAAGGAGTGTGAGGTACTTATTATTAATAAGTAAATTTCTGGAAAGAAACAAATTGCTCCTAGCTTGGGTGGCTGTTTAGTGAAGTTACTTGCCATTGCAGATTTTTTTTTTCTTTTTTAGCATTCTGTTCTCTGAGGTTTAAGGCTGTCTGGGTGTGTTGATGATTCAAAAGTAATTACAGTAGGGGAAGTAGAACAAAGTTGCTGAAAGCATTGATGATAAAAGCACCAAAATTGGATCATCTTCCCAGACAGATGGGTGAAATGGCTTTCTGGTACAGCAAGGACAGGATTGTGTGTAACATCAAACAGAAAAAAGAAATGTTAATATCAGCTTGGCAAGAATGGCTGTTTACTGCAGCTCTATATGAGATTGTCACCCCATTGCTTAGAGGTTGTGACCTTGGCTTTCGGATTAGATGGGGAAAAGCCAAGAAAACAAGACCCACCCTGTAACCTCCCAACATGAAATGAGAACTGGTGGAGGCAGCCTCTTCGGGAGCTCTCTGACCCACACGCTTTTTGGAGGAATCAGAGATTTTTTTGTTGTCCATGAATCCTGATGCCCCTTCCTCTCAATGATGCCTTGGATTACCTTCTCACATGCGGAACTGGACAGGTTCTGATAGCTCATCGCAAGGATTCTTCTGAGAGACTGACCATCTCTGAAAATTGGGATGTGGCAAGTTTTCAGGGTGGCTAGCTCTTTTGTTATCCGCATAAGGGGGAAATTCTGCCTTATTCCCTCAAGAAGTTGTTCAGGCACCCTTCATTGTAGATGTAGCCAAGACTTTAACTTGAAAAGCTTAGACATGAATCTTGCTGGAAGCTTCCTTCCATAGCTTGCTACATGGGGGGCGGGAAGCCTCCATGTTTATAGCTGACTCCTCTTCCTGCCCTGCTGGTGCCTCTCACCTTCCTTTGCCTACCCTGGGTCTTGGCCTCTTTGTGCTCTCACAGTGACTGCTGAGGCTCCCTCCTGCATCTCCTTTGGAGTTTTTCCCCCATCTTGGGGTAAGGGTTGGAGCCTGTGTGGTGACTTAAGCTTGTGTTTGCTCCTGCCCCCCAAATCGCAGAGGAGTGCTGATAAATCAGCAACAGAGTTTGTAAATGTCTAACCTCTGGGGCTGGGGGTTTGCAGTTGGCTTGCAGAGCTTTCCACTGAGCAGCACTGGAATTGCTGTGAAAAATCCCTCCGAGGATGGCAGAGGTGGGGGTGTTTCTTTGTCCTCTCTTCTCAACCATAGAGGTCTTAAAGAAACTGGGTAACACAAAGGTGTCATTTCATCCTCTCCGTGGGACCTTCCAAATCACTTATCATGGATTTTGTTAAAATGGTAAATACTAAAGAAGTCACATTTCTAGCCAACGTGAATTGATGCTCCCAACCTGTGGAGAATTAAAGTGTTTATAAATAAGTATGGGAGAGAAAAGCAATATGTAAATATATATGGGATTGTGTGTGTATGTGTGTACATATCAATACATAGCTTCCCTTCCTCTTCCTCCTCCATTTTTTTTTTCCTGCTAGTTTTTGGGTAATTTGGGGTATTGTCTTTTATTCCCATCATGGTCAGTTTGGTTCTTAGATTGGATGAAGTGGGACCAGGGTCGGGGTTAAAGTTTTCATTGTTACTTCAAAGCATTGTTTCTGAAGCAAAATTGCTTCAGACCTGGGTTCAAAATCCCTTCTTTTCCTATTCACAGTGAGACTTGATAAATCACTTGATAAATCACTTTAGTAACTTATCTATGAAACAGTGATAATGATATCTACCCTTCTATTATACCTAGTAGGTGCTTGATAAATATGAATGTCCTCCTTTTTTACACAGTGAGACTACTCTGTTCGCCTTCCTCCATTCCCCCAAGGACACAGTGTAAACAGCACGTAGTCTTGTGGGTTTTAGTTTTCAAGACAGGTGGCCAGGGGTCAGAGGGGACACTGACTGTGGGGGCTTGGGCCTTCTGGAAGGATCAACCTCTGAGGCTTACAAAGAGCCTTGCTGCACAGACCCCTTCTTTGTGTCATGTGACTTGGGATGTGATTTTATCTGCCTGGGCTTTGGGACTTTTGCCATTGTGTCTGGTGCCTGGGCATCTGGGGGTGGGAGAAGGCCAGGCATGTGTCCCCTCTGAGTCTCTAAAGTCTAAACCTCCTTAGAGGTTCTCAAATATGGATATAACGAATATTCAAGACAACTGTGTGCTACATTCTCTCACTGTTTGCTTTGAGAGTTAATGAATTCAGAGAAATTGAGGTTTCTTTTAGGTAATTTTAGTAAAAGGGGAAAAAGAAAATGGGGTTTGAAGAGAAATAGATGTTCTTAAGCTATTTGTTTGCTGCTGTGGTTTTGGGGTCCAACATTGAGAAAGTACAAAAGCAGCACTGATCTGCTTTTCATCTTGTCTTAGTCTAGCCAGCTCTGGGAAGCATGGAATTAACTTGCCTGTCTTGGGGACGTGGGATTGGGTGTGGTCCTGACATACTTCCCTCCCTCTTCTGAAATGGAGGAGTAGTTGTGAACTGGGATGCAGATGAGCACATTAACATGCAAATCTTACGAAGAAACTACTAGAAATTAAAGTGGATAAGTTGACTTCTTAAAACTGGAAGCATCTCTGGACCGGAGACCAAATAGAATGGAGTTTCTTTGTTTGGCAAAATGCCCAGCCCTTCAGGTCTGAGTATGCCTGCACCAGGATCTGTTATCACAGGGTACTCCAGTGAGCGCCACAGCCTCCCTCTAGGCAAAAGTGTGTATGCCCTGTTTTATGTTAGCTATTCTAGGAGTTAGCCTTGAACCTGATCTCTGAGTGGATCTGACCTTTCCATTTCCCTCCTAGGTGCTGTAGTCCTTCCCCAACCCCCATCCCCCCAAATCAGACTTTGCTCTTACTCTTTTATTCTGTACCTTCTTTTATTTCTTGCCATAGCTTTTTCCATCCTGTTGAATTTGCACTTTCCCACCTGCACTTTTTCTAGGGAAGAAATATGGCCCCAGTCCCAGTGAGAGCCAAGCAGACTCATGGAAAGGCTCGAATTGCCTGTGGAAGGCTTCCTGGATAGTAGATCCCAGCTCTTCTGTTCCCACAGTAGAATAGAACTAGGACCCCTCTTTCACAGGAACAGGGGCCTGCAGGTAGAGACAGCAGACCCAGGTTTTCTGTCTCACATCACATAGAACTATCCCTAGAGAAGAAAACCGGATCCTGGGCATGAGTTCTCCAAGGCTTACAGAAACACTGAGCCAGTCAGATATGGTAGGGAGAGGGGCCAAGGGGACTTTGGCTGAATTGCCTTCTAGCCCTCGGTTAGTCAGAGACCCTGGCAACCTTTAGTTGTTGGCTCTCAGCCAGGGACACACATCAGAGTCTCCTGTGACACTTGCTAAAAATACAGACCCCCCACCTGGGATCTACTGAATCAGCTCACGGGCAGGTGGGTCAGGCATGCATGTGTTCCAAATGCTCCTTGTGGCTCTGACAGGTGCCCCTGGAGAAGAGCCAGGTAGGCACAGCAGTGGCCCCAGCTGCCTGTTTTGCCCCGAGCAGGAAAATTCCTCTTGGTGGTCCAGTTTTACTGTTTGTTAAAGATCTGTGGCTCTTCAAGAGGAGTCCTAAAGTTTTCAGAGTAAATTGACAGAGGAATGATCCATCCTTGTTGACCCAGTAGAGGTTATAGCCAGTATTTATGGAGTACTTGCCATAGGCGAGGTACTATTCCTAGCATTTTGTATCTAGTACCTCACTTAGTTCTCCTGACAACTTTTCCTTTCCAATAAGAGGAATTAACCTCACTTAACAAATAAAGAAAACTTTCTCTTTTTTTTGACAAGGAGTCTCGCTCTGTCGCCCAGGTTGGGGTGCAGTGGCACAATCGGCTCACTGCAAGCTCCACCTTCCGGGTTCACGCCATTCTCCTGCCTCAACCTCCGGAGTAGCTGGGACTACAGGCGCCCGCCACCACGTTTGGCTAATTTTTTTAATTTTTAGTAGAGATGGGGTTTCACTATGTTAGCCAGGATGGTCTCGATCTCCTGACCTCGTGATCTGCCCGCCTTGGCCTCCCAAAGTGCGGGGATTACAGGCGTGAGCCACCTCACCCACCCGGCAGATAAGGAAAACTTTCACAGAGAGTGGGGAAGGACTTTGCCCAAGGGTACATGGCTCGTGTCAGCCAGACATTTGCATTGTCTGGCATTTCACTTTTTTGAGTGCCTTTGAGTTCATGCTTCAGGTGCATGCTTCACGTAAAGCCACCTTTTAAGGGACCATGCAGGGGAAACCTTTCCAGATTGACTTATGAGGAAACTGAACCCCAGAGAATTGTGCCCTAGCAAGGCCACGGAACTGCTGAGAAGCTGAACTGGAGCAAGAACTGGGTTTCCTGATGTCTAGATCAGTGCTTTCTCAAGTGGACTCACCTATACGACTTGGCTGGTCCTAGGTGAAGCTGAGGGGTGTGGGGGGAGGTCCCTGGAGATGGGTGCCTCCCTGGCAGACTCCTTCCAGTCCTTCTGCAGAGGCCAGCCACATGAAGGAGGAACTGGTTGGCCAGCCTCAATGAGTGTGTATGTGTGTGTGCAAGTGATTGCTTTTTGTGGAGTCCCGGAAAACATCATTTCCGGTTTGGCCCTGTTACTACCTCTGAAATGAGGTAACCTCTGAAATGAGTTAGAAGAAATCTCTGTGGTCCCTTTAATGTGAACATTTTGAAACGGGGACTGAGGTAGGAGTATGAAAGTGCTCTGTGCTTAATGAGTAGCAGTTGACACTTATCAAGCTTTTGTTAGGACCAGGACTCTCACTGAGCTCCCCGTAATTCTGACACTGAGAAACAGGTAGTCTTCCCGTTTTGCAGATGAAGAAACTGAGGCCTATGGCTGCATACCTTACACATGGCAGAGCCTAGATTCGAACTCAAGTCTGGGTGCCTTGTGTATTGTTCCCTGGTCAGAACAGATACCCTTGCTTTGTCCTGTGTCCTCCTACTTTCTCCAGCTCACGTTTGTATCAACCTAAAGCAGGCCTATATACCTGGAAGGGAAAGAAGCACTGGATTCTTCCTAGGCTTCATCTGTATCCAAGCATTCCAGGAGTCAAGGGCACAGCACCAAGGCAGGAAGTTGAAATACTCACTGAGAGGGCGTCTGTGTGTAGCCCCTCCCACAGGGGCTTGTTCTACACCTCCTTAAGGGGAAGGAGGGGTTGAACTCCAGGTGGGGAAGTGTGGTTTCCAGTCCCTTACAATCTTTGCTCTGGCTGGTGCTACATAGGGCAGGGTCTCCTGCTGAGGCAGGGGCAGGATCCAGCCCTTTTGAGTTTTCTTGGATGGCATCTCAGGCTTGTCCCTGCTCCCCTGTGGGCTTCTGTATCACTTCCTGACATCCCCCAAGAGCCCTCTGGAGTGGGGCTTGCAGGGCTGAGCCTGCAGCTGACTTGTCTATGAGGAAATGCCTCCTCTGTCTCTGGTCTAGGACCTACTACTTCTGGAGGCCCACCCCAACCCAGCACGTTTTTAAAGTATGTTAGAGCTGCGCAGGAGGGTGTTTTGGGAATAACTCCTTTAGAGGCTGATTCTGAAATCAGCATCCTTTAGAAGTTGCCAGAAGTCCCCTGCTCCCAAAACTGAGTCTTCTGACCTCTAGCTGAGGTCAGAGAACAGACTGCTGAAGGGGCAGAGACAAGAAAGTGTGTGACCTGTGACCCTTGCCCCACAGGTGGCATTAGGGGCTCAGGTCTGAAAGAAGAGACGGCCATGTAGGGAGCTCTCCTGCCCAGGGAAAGGGAACTAATGGAGATACTGGCTTAGGTAGGAGTGCCCCAGTTGCTGGTGCCCTCCCTGCACCAGCGTACAACATGCTGGTATGAACCAAACAGCATGGCTAAAACTGCTTTTTAATTTTTTTTAATTTAATTTTTTTTTTTTTTGAGACAGAGTTTCACTCTGTCTCTCAGGCTGGAGTGCAGTGGTGTGATCTCAGCTCACTGCAACCTCCACCCCTTGGGTTCAAGTGATTCTTGTGCGTCAGCCTCTAGAGTAGCCGGGATTACAGCAGCTCGCTACCACACCCGGCTAGTTTTTGCATTTTTAGTAGAGATGGAGTTGCTCGAACTCCTGATCTCAAGTGATCCCCACCGCCTTTGCCTCCCAAAGTGTAAAACTGCTTTTTTCCAAAAACGTCCATGCAGTTAGATTCACAGTTACTTTTTGGAACTTTGGGAGCCGGTGCTAAGGTGGGTCTGGCCCTGCCTTACTTGTTAGTGGTAGAGAACAGTGTCAGTGGCCGGGTGTGAAAACAGTACACCCTCCCCATTGTTTGCAGTCTTTTGGGGGCTGTCTAGGCATCCCACCCTCTTTTGTTCCCTGCCGACTCACCTGCTGGTCCCAGGAGCTCTTCCGTCCACCTGGCACTTTAGGGTATGTCCATAGCCAAGGCACAGATGCCCCTTGCAGAGGACCTGGGAGGACTTCTCTCCATGGGGGAGTCCCAGTCAAATGTGTCTTGGCTGCAGGGTTCAGGCAGCCAGCCAAGAAGGGCCGGAAATGCTCCAAATACTCTCCTTCCTCCAATAGCTGAGAGGAAGGAGGCCCCTCAGAGGGGCCATTTTATAGTGATAGCCAGGCTAAGGCTAAGTCCTTTGCTGTGGGGGATGGGAGGTGGTGGGGAAGGAAGTATTTCTGGGGGATGAACCAAAAAAGAAAACAACTTTCTTTTTTTTTTTTTTTTTGAGACGGAGTCTCGCTCTGTCGCCCAGGCTGGAGTGCAGTGGCGCAATCTCAGCTCACTGCAAGCTCTGCCTCCCAAGTTCACACCATTCTCCTGCCTCAGCCTCCCGAGTAGCTGGGACTACAGGCGCCCGCCACCTCGCCCGGCTAGTTTTTTGTATTTTTTAGTAGAGACGGGGTTTCACTGTGTAGGCCAGGATGGTCTTGATCTCCTGACCTCGTGATCCACCCGTCTCGGCCTCCCAAAGTGCTGGGATTACAGGCTTGAGCCACCGCCCGGCCAACAGAAAGCAACTTTCTACGTGAATGGGCTTGTTAAAATCTGATTGCCTCAGAGGTTACCTTCTGCCAAATGCCAGGCAGATGTGTGAGGAGTTCCTTTGCTGGGACACAAAGCTGTGTTGTTGACAAAAGTGGTATCTGGACCTGACCTTCAGGAGAAGATTAAAAATACTGTTTCCCTGGTCACTCTGGTCTTCATTTGTGTGTATGTGTTCACATGTTAGTACATGCACATGCCTTTTTTTTTTTTTTTTTTTTGAGACAAGGTCTCACTCTGTCACCCAGGCTGGAGTGCAGTGGTGCAATCACAGCTCACTACAGCCTCGAACTCCTGGGCTCAGGTGATTCTCCCACTTCAGCCTGCCAAACTGGGACTACAGGTGCACCTAGCTAATTTTTTTTTTGTAGAACAGGATTTTGCCATGTTGCTCAGGCTGGTCTTGAACTCCTGGGCTCTAGTGATCCACCAGGCTCGGCCTCCCGAAGTGCTGAGATTACAGGCTTGAGCCACCTCCCCCGGCTCATACATATGCTTCTTAAGAGGCAGAGGCAAATAGTGTCCTCACCTGGTACTTCTTGAGGGTGGTGGGGGTGAATACCAGGGGTGATTTTTGTCTCAAGTGAAACGTCTTACTTGCTTTTGTTTTTCACAGAATACCTAGTCAGGGAGTTTGTGAGCTGGAAAACAAATTTTGTTGTGGATTGGGGAGAAGGTATAGGGGCTGTTTTGACTTTCTGAAACCTGCTCATGATAGAGCTCTCAGGCACCTTTCCCTCGTCTTCTTGGGCTTCATCCACGTGATGATAGTGGGAGGGCTTCTGAGCTGTTGCTGGCCTCCTGGAATGAGGCCCATGATGTTGTCAATTAGTGGTCCTCTCCCCTTGGATAATTAATTAAAACAAGCACAGCATTTAGCTCTAGAGTTCGCACAGTGCCTTACTCTAACTTCGTTTATCCTTTCAGTCCTGAGTGAGGGCTTGCTGTTATCCCAGTTTATGGATGAGGAAACTAAGGCTCCAGAAGGCTGTGTGGCTGAGTCAGTAACTGGCAGAGCCCGGACCCCAGCCCTGATGATCCCCAGTGGGGGCATACTCCTCACATCCCCTCTTCTCCTCACACCCCGCCTCAGTAGGAAGCCTTGCAGCAGTGAGCTGGAGGGCTGGCCTGGCTTCCCTGTCTTCAGCCACCAGCTCACTTTCTTCTTAAGCCAGAGCTGCTTCCCTCATTGGGTCTCTGCTGGTCCTCTCAGACATCTAGCCCCAAACCAAATGTTTGGGGCAGGGAAGACAGAAGCACGTCTGCATCTGGGCAGGAGAGGAGGGCTGGATGTCCACAGAGGGTAGCAGGGAATGAAGGAGGGAAAGCAGCTTGTCCTGGGGCTACATGGCATCCGCTGGAGTCCTGTCCTCCCTGGTTGGGGAAACCATGTGCAATGAATTTCCTGTGCGGGCCAGGCGTAATGGCTCACACCTGTAATCCTAGCACTTTGGGAGGATGAGGCAGGAGAATCGCTTGAGCCCAGGAGTTCAAGGCCCCATCCCTTTTTTTTTTGTTTGTTTTTTTGTAGATGGAGTTTTGCTCATGTTGCCCAGGCTGGAGTGCAATGGCATGATCTTGGCTCACCACAACCTCCACCTCCTGGGTTCAAGTGATTCTCCTGCCTCAGCCTCCCGAGTAGCTGGGATTACAGGCATGCGCCACCACGCGCAGCTAATTTTGTATTTTTAGTAGAGACCAGGTGTCTCCATGTTGGTCAGGGTGGTCTCGAACGTCTCGAACTCCCAATCCCAGGTGATCCGCCTGTCTTGGCCTCCCAAGGTGCTGGGATTACAGGCGTGAGCCACCACTCCAGGCTAAGACAGGGTTTCTCCATGTTGATCAGGCTGGTCTCAAACTCTTGACCTCAGGTGATCCGCCCGCCTTGGCCTCCCAAAGTGCTAGGATTACAGGCGTGAGCCACCACACCCGGACTCTGTTTTTTTTTTTTTTTTTTTTTAAAGAAGGAAATCCCTGTGGGCCTGTAAATCCTCTTGTGCCCAGTGTTCCTCTCCTGGAAAGGCAGGCTGTGCCCCTCCCCATCACACACAGATGGGTAGGGGCTGGCCTGCACCTGGCTGTCAAGGACACAATGCTGAGTGCTGGCTGAAAGGAGCCATGTGAAAGGCTCTTTGACACAAGTTTCAGATCCCTCTCTGAACTCTGTGGTTCCCTCACCCTTAAACCCAAGAAACAATGCAGGTCTTGGACCAAAGCTCCTGGCTCCAGCCCCTCCTTCTTCCTCTTCCCCCATTGTTATCTTCATCTCCCAGAGGTATCTGCTGGTCATAGCAGGTGCAGGCAGATTCCCTGGAGTGGAATCCCAGAACCTTGCGCTGTTTTACCCCTTCCAACTTTGACAACCTGCCCAAGAAAACCTGGGGCAAGGGGCAGGGGCTAGACCCTAGACTGGTCCTTTACCAGCTCATCCTAGAGAGGCAGAGAGCAAAAGTTCCCAAGAAGACTGTAGTCCTAGCTACTTGAGAGGCTGAGGTAGGAGGATTGCTTGAGCCTGGGACATCGAGGCTGCAGTGAGCCATGATTATACCACTGTACTTCAGCCTGGGCAACAGAATGAGACTCTTGTCTTAGAAAAAAAAAGTTATCCAGAAGAGACGTTGAGAGTGCCCCTACACTTCCCATTTGTTGCATGAGTAAATGTGTATGAGACCCTATACAGGGTAATGGTTAAGAGCCTGGGCTCTGGGTTCAGGCAGATCTGGGTTTGAATCCTGGCTCTGCTGTCATACTACCTGCATGACCATCAGCCAGGTTACTTAACCTCTCTGTGCTTTAGTTTCCCTTCTGTAAAGTGGAGAACTAGTGCCTACCAAAGTGTTAATAGTAAGGATTAAATGAGGCTAATGATGTCAAGTGTCTAACGCAGGCCTGGCACATCCGTGATGCTCAGTAAACATGCCGGTGGCCTAGAAAGACTCAGTGGCTTGCCTCAGGGCCCCAGCTCCCTCAGTGTTCATCTTCCTCTCCTCACATAAAGGAGGCTTCTCTATCTAACTCTTCTGGGCTGTTGCAAACTAGTGGGGGCTTCCCCAGGTCTTGGCTCTGTAGACGTGACAGGCCCTGGAGGACCCTGGAGTCATTTACTCAGCCAAAGTTACTGAGTGCCTGGTACGCAGAGGGTCACAGAGGCTGATGAATGCACTGAGTTGCGGCCATTGTGGGCCTTTCAGGGAGGCAGCCATGCTGGGAGAGGCTGATGCATTCTGATGAATTCTCTGGAGTAATATTTAGAAAGGTAAGGAGTACAGCCAGCCTGGAAAAGGATTGGAGGGAAGCAGGACCCCATCAGGGGAGTGGGGAATGATGGATGCCTGAGGTGTTGACCTTGCTGTTGTGGGTCTGAGGTACTCTGCTTCAAGCTCCTGCCCCCAAGTTCAAGGCATTTGTGGGCTCAGAGGCCCAGAGGCTGCCGGCCACATTGTGTTTTTGAGAAGACCCTCATCTCCTGCAGAGTCCAAGCTCCCTCCCTGTTTAGGACTGAGGCGTTTCTGCCTGTTGGGCTCCCTGCAGCGGGCACAAGCCAGGCCTTTCCATGCCCCCAGCCAGCTGCCCCTTTCACCGCCCCCCCAACCTCTCAGGATTACTCAGCCTTCACAGCGTCTGTCACTAAGATGCTGAGTGCATTCCTGACAGCCTCTCTTCAGGAAAAGCCCAGGCTGTGTGGCCTTTTAAAAAAGGCTCTGTGCCCGGGTTAAGCCTCTGATTGTGGTTCTGCATGAAGAAACCATAAACCAAAGGGAAAGCAATGGTTCAGCTTTGGTCTTGGAGCTTTGTGTCAGCGTCTGCCCTGAGTCCCTGGGCGTAGAATTTAATGTGAGCCATACAGGCAGGTGGGGAAGCTGTCCTTTCCCTCCAATTTCAGCAGAGAAATAGGGAAAGTCCAAGGAACCTCTGTCTTGATGACTTTTCTTTTTCCTTTTTTTTTTTTTTTTTTTGAGCTAGAGTCTCGCTCTGTTGCCCAGGCTAGAGTGCAGTGGCCTGATCTCAGCTCACTGCAACCTCTGCCTCCTGGGTTCAAGCGGTTCTTCTGCCTCAGCATCCCAAGTAGCTGGGACTACAGGTGTGTGCCACTACGCCCAGCTAATTTTTGTATTTTTAGTAGAGACACGGGGTTTCACGATGTTGGCCAGGCTGGTCTCAAACCCCTGACCTCAGGGCAATCTGCCCACTTCGGCCTCCCAAAGTGCTGGGATTACAGGTGTGAGCCACCATGCGCGACCTGTCTTTTTAAATTTGAGATGAGGTCTTACTATGTTGCCCAGGTTGGTCTTGAACTTCTGAGCTTGACCAGTCCTCCTATATGAGCCACCGTGCCCAGCTTATCCTGGTCTCTTTGAGCGCTGGGCTCTGCTGTGAATTTTTTCTCCTTGATAAAGGGCTCTGGGGGATGTCCCCAGCACAACTTCATGACAAAATCCCTGTCCCTGGAAATCTTGGTTCCTCTTCCAGAGCCAGGAGCTTGAAAGTGATGTCTAGGCTTTTAGGCTAATTGCTGGAAAGGCCCAGTCATTTTCTAAAAGGTTTCCAATGGCCATACCAATGTTAAGGAATCTGGCCTAACCCAGGGAGGAGAGAGCACGCGTGCGCAAGCTCTGGACCGGCCAGCAGGGGAGGCTGAGCCTGCACCTGCAGGAAGTCTTCTGCCTTTCTATTGAGGCAGAGCTGAGTCCCTTATCCTAGGGGGTGATGCTGACTGTACTTGTCCAACTGCTGTGTAAAGGCCATTTTCCCACCCCTGGTCCTGGGGAATAATTTGATCTTCCCCTGCTCCTCTCCAAGGGGCACTGGCAGCCCAGTAACTGGATGTTATATGGCCCTCCCATCATCCACTTCTGCAAGGGTCACCTTGGTGCATTTTCTGGGTGTGTTGCTCCTGGGTAGCCCCTACCACATTGTCTTCGTCTTCCCTTCATCTCTGTCCCAAGTAATAACACAGGGCAGTTTGTCCTTCGTGGCACATTCTGCTTTCGTTTTTTCCCCACAAAGACAGAGGCATTTCCGGCATCCATTTTTCTGCACAGTAGTTTGCCCTGTGCTTTAAACTGGAATGGCTTGGGTTTAATCATTAGGCCCATCTGCTCAGGCTCTGGGAAACTCAAGACCCTCTGGTGAAGAGACCTGGGACCAAGGACCATTCTATGAGTGGTTGTGCAGCGCCACCTCCTGGCCACAGTGCCCATTGTAGCTTTCCACTCTTGCTCAACAGTCGTCAGAAAAGTTTATCTATAGCAGAAGTAACTTGCAAAAGATAATCTTTTTTTTTTTTTTTTTTTTTGAGACAGAGTCTTGCTGTGTCAGCCAGGCTGGAGTGCAGTGGCATTATCTCGGCTCACTGCAACCTCCACCTCCTGGGTTCAAACAGTTCTCCTGCTCAGCCTCCCAAGTAGCTGAGATTACAAGCACGTGCCACCACGCACAGCTGTTTTGTATTTTTAGTAGAGACGGGGTTTCACCATGTGGGCCAGGCTGGTTTCGAACTCCTGACCTCTAGTGATCTGCCCACCTCGGCCTCCCAAAGTGCTGGGATTACAGGCGTGAGCCACCACACCCAGCGCAAAAGCTTTTCTTAAGTCCATTTCTAGTTGATCCTGTAATGCTCATAGTTTTTTCCATATCTGCTTGGCCTTTCTGGGTATGTCCTGCCAAGTCTCCTATTAAAATGACTTTGTTTCCACCGCCCAAATTATCAAGGTAGGACTAAGCAGCTGCAGTCCGGAAGCAAGGCTGTCAGCCTAGAACCTGAGGCCGCAAATGTGTGTTCCAAGGGGCTAATCCATGGTATCTGTGTTCTACCAATTAGGGTCCCCAACCCGGGGCGGGGGTGGGGGGGGCTTAAAGAGAGCTGCTAGAGTGGAGGAGGAAGACAAGACTGTGAACAAAAAGTGTAGCTTCTTCCTTGGGGCTGGGGCTGCTCTGGAGTTCCTAGTCTCTTGTTTCTAGCCTTAAGGTTTTTTGTTGTTTTTTTTTTTTTTTTTTTTTTTTTTGAGAGGGAGTCTCGCTCTATCGCCCAGGCTGGAGTGCAGTGGCGCAATATGGGCTCACTGCAAGCTCCGCCTCCCGGGTTCCCACCATTCTCCTGCCTCAGCCTCCCGAGTAGCTGGGACTACAGGTGCCTGCCACCTCGCCTGGCTAATTTTTTTGTATTTTTAGTAGAGATGGGGTTTCACCGTGTTAGCCAGCATGGTCTCGATCTCCTGACCTCGTGATCCGCCTGCCTCGGCCTCCCAAAGTGCTGGGATTACAGGCGTGAGCCACCGCGCCCGGCCTCTGGCCTGAAGTTTTTAGACAAATTGGGCTCAGTTCTGCCTCCACTGACCCAGTATCTAGGGAAGCTGATGCTGAACAGAACTACAGCTCCACTAACTCAAAGGGGACCAGGTTACTCCATTGTCTGGAACCGATGGCCTTCCTGGGAATTGATGTTAGGGAGGATTTTTGTCTTCATGAATTAGTTTTGAGTGTGCTGCAGCTGGAGCAGCAGAATACCTTGATTCTGTGCCTGACCCCATCTTCCCCCATGGAATGAAGAACAAATGCTCTGTAGCTCAGGTCTCCCAAGCCAGAGAATGGAGATTCCTGACATTCTTGCTTTAAAGAGAAAAGGCTGG
This sequence comes from Colobus angolensis palliatus, assembly GCF_000951035.1. Taxonomy (NCBI): domain Eukaryota; kingdom Metazoa; phylum Chordata; class Mammalia; order Primates; family Cercopithecidae; genus Colobus; species Colobus angolensis. Next base: position 5,796,025 of record NW_012120376.1, read on the forward strand.
AATAAACATGTATGTTTTACTGTTAACTGTATGTGGTTGTTCCCCAGACGTATACTGTGTGCCCTAGTAGAGCTTACAAACTGGAAGAGCTATGGGCATGGTAGTATCTGTGGACAGAAACTGATGTCCCTAGAGCTAAGGCCTGTCATTCTCTCCACCCTAGGCCTGGTCTCCAAGTCCTCTCCTAAGAAGCCTCGTGGACGTAACATCTTCAAGGCCCTTTTCTGCTGTTTTCGCGCCCAGCATGTTGGCCAGTCAAGTTCCTCCACTGAGCTCGCCGCGTATAAGGAGGAAGCAAACACCATTGCCAAGGTAGGTGGGTTGGGGTGGTAAGATGCCAGCAAGGAAGGGACTGTTAGTGGGAGATCCCTGCCAACGATGGCAACCAGACAAGGAAGCCTTGCCTGAGGTTGCAAAGATTTCTGGCTGAGAGGGGCCCTTCCTCTATCCTTCCATAAGTAGTTCATTTCCTTTCTGTTCCTTCCCCTTTGTGGTATGGGCCATTCAGATGTCCCTGTGGTTTCTGACGGCCCCTGTGATCCTGATCCTTCTAGGTTCCAGGAACTAGGCAAGGTGCTTTGCATATATTGTCTCATGTGATCTAGCCAGCAGCCCTGTAAGGAGATCACAGGATTTACACTTTGCAGATATGGGTTTACGGAGAGGGTTTATGTGGCACCTGAAGAGTTCATGGTTAATAAATAGTAGTGTCAGGATTTGAACTTAGGTCTCTCTGGCTCTAAAGCCTGTGTTGTTGTTCTCAACTATGCAAAGCTAACTTCCAAGTTACCCGACTTACAGGGAACCAAGGAATCGAAACTACCATGCTATTAATAACTCCTGTCAGTAATTCTCTCCTGTACTCATGCAAGGCATTTGGGATTTTGTGGGTATTTTTTATATGTCTAGTACTTCACAGGTGGGGCCAGCCCCAACCAACAAAAATTATTCTGCCGCAAAAGCCAGTGGTACTTCTTTGAAACACTGAGGTCTGGTTGTCCTTCCTTTTCCTCAAGACCAGGCTGAAGACATACATCAGTGAAAAATCACTGCATTTTGCAGTAGGGGAAATGGTTAAATAAAATACAACATGATGGTATTACTGAGTGATTAGCTTTTACAGAGTTCTCAATAACATGGAGAAGTATTGACTTGCAACATTAAGTAAAAAGGCAGAGTGTGTAATTATATAGCATTCTGAAAAAAGTCTGCTGACACAGATTTGAAGGCAGTACACTGAATGCCACATTGTTTATCTAAGTGCTAGGATTTTAATTTTTCTTCAAAGTTTTCATTAGGAACACTTAAAACCATAACCTTTCTTTTTTTTTTGGAGACGGAGTTTCGCTCTCGTTGCCCAGGCTGGAGTGCAATGGCGTGATCTTGGCTCGCTGCAACCTCCGCCTCCTGGGTTCAAGCGATTCTCCTGCCTCAGCCTCCCGAGTAGCTGGGATTACAGGCATGTGCCACCAGGCCTGGCTAATTTTGTATTTTTAGTAGAGATGGAAAAGGTTTCTCCATGTTGATCAGGCTGGTCTCAAACTCTTGACCTCAGGTGATCCGCCCGCCTTGGCCTCCCAAAGTGCTAGGATTATAGGCATGAGCCACTGCGCCCAGCGGTCATAATATTTATATTAGCAAAAATTGGGGTGGGGGGGCTTGCTGATCTCTCTGCACTCTCTTCCCTCACATTTTGGATACCCACAGTGTGGCTTACTTGATGTTTTGTAGGGCTTGTTCCCCCATATAACCCCTAGGAGTGCATAGAAAAAAACATATTCTCAAAGAGAAGCTGAGTTTAAGGACTTACTTAGCGAGAGTTTGCCACTGTGAGGAATTCAGACTTTGGTTCTGCCTCGACTCTGTGTCCCTGAATCAGTTACTTGAGTTCCCTGTTCCTCACTTTGTCCAATTGAGAGGCAGTGTCAACTGAGAACAGGGACACTTGTCTTCTCCATCCTTCACCAGGCCTAATGTGGAAAGGAAGCTCTAGCCTTTCACTTTTCCTTCCCCACTCCTAGGAAAAGTCACTTTTCACATGGTAGGAGCTTCCAGGTGGCTGGGTCGGGGGGGAGAAAGTTGCCCTTCAGGCTTAAGACAGAAGTAGTGGGTTTGAATGGGGTGGGAAGGGCGGTGAGATGGTGCTGACCGCCTCCTTCTCTTCCTCAGTCGGATCTGCTCCAGTGTCTCCAGTACCAATTCTACCAGGTACGTGACTCTGGCCTGGTAAGTACTCAGAAACCAGGACCCTGTGATCCCTGCCAGCTCCATGGGCAGGGTGACGTGCATAGCCCTTGGTGCCTGGCCAGCCACCTCCCTGACCTGCGAAGCCATTTATTCCCCATATTTGTTGAGGGCCTGCTATGTGCAAGGCATTAGATTTTAGGGGACAGCTGGTGCTCCATGCCTTCTTCCCACAGCTGCTGTCCATCCCACACCAGCCCTGGGCACCATCTCCAATGTCCAGATCACTTAATAGTCCCATTGGGAGGCTGAAAGCAATGAAACAACTCCACCTCCTCTCTTCCCGGCCTTTAAGTGGTGCCTATCCTGGGTTGGTGATTGTCTCCACAAACAGCCCAGCTCTTCCCATAGTTATGCCAAGGGGTACAACTGGGCTTTCTTGGTGGGCAGATCTCAGCAACCTGGCTTGGTTTTAGATCCCAGGGACCTGCCTGCTCCCAGAGGTGACAGAGGAAGATCAAGGAAGGATCTGTGTGGTCATTGACCTCGATGAAACCCTTGTGCATAGCTCATTTAAGGTAACTCAACGTCTGGGGAACCCTTCCTATCTTTATCTTGGGCCCTCCTGTGAATCTGACAACAGATGTGTAAGGAAGCCTAAAGGTGAGGAAAGAAGAGTGATTAGAAGGGAAAAGGCCAGGCCTCTGGCATTTTGGCCACCTTGGTGTCACAGGTATCTAGAGGCCCCACTAAAGAAGGTTGAGTAGGAACCCTGTGTGTTGCACCAGGGCTGCTATCCCCAATCACTCCCAACAGGTTGCATCTGCCCCTGAGCCACATAGCACAGACAGCCACCAGGGCTCTGTACAGGGCAGGCCTAAAAGAGTGGTTGAATCACCTTTGGCCCTTGTCCCTGCTTGTCTCATCAGGAAACTCAGGCCCCAAAATTCTCAGCTCAGGTAGAATTTGTCAGAGTGGAGGTGCTAAGGAGTAGGGAAAACCAGAATGGGATATCATATCTTGAACTAGGGTGAGAACCCCTTAATGGGGCGGCCAGAGGCACTTCCAGGAGTCTCTAAGACCTGTTTCTCCCCATCCACCTAGGGTTATGGTGGGGGCCTCATGTTTCTTTGCCACCATGCTGACAGCATTAACTTTTCTGCCTTCCAGCCAATCAACAATGCTGACTTCATAGTGCCTATAGAGATTGAGGGGACTACTCACCAGGTGAGCTGCCAGCCCGACCACACCCAGCCCAGAGGGTGGGGGGGGTCTGCCTTCTGCCCCACGTGTACTGGGGTCCTCCACCCGTCTCAGGGCTTGGGTTCTGTCAGCTGATCCCTTTTCTATAACTCCCGCCTCCCCTTTTTATTGGTATCTTTCACACTCAAGGCTTTCTCATCTTAAAAAAAGAGTTTCAGCCCATATCCCCCCCAGCTGTCACCCTTGTTTTCTCTTTGCAACCAAGCTGTTTAAAAGAATAGTTTACATTTTATTTAATAATAGCTATCATTTGTTAACCACCATCCTCTCACGTGGCCAGCACTGTTAACATGATTTATTACATTTCTCTGTTCCTTAAGAAAGGTATCTATACCTGTTAAGATACCTTAACCAGGTATCTCTTTTCCTGTAACAGGCAAGGAAACCAGTAGTAACCATTTTCTCTGCCTGGAATGCCCTCTTGCCCATGCTCCCCCCCACACACACCCCCACTGTGAATAGCTAGTGACTTTCTTCCTCCCCAGCCCAGACATCTCCTCCTCTGTGAAGCCTTCTCTGCCTGCCTTCCCTGGGGCCCTCCAGTGGATTCTGCCTGAGGAAGTACTCAATGTATGTCTGTCAGTGTAAAGAGCACTCAAATCTAAACGGACCAGGCTCCAGCCTGCAGCCCAGGCAGTCCCGGCTTAAGGATCATGTGACACTGCTAGTGAAAGACCATTTACTCAGCTTGCCTGCCCAGAAGACCTGCCAGGCCCCACACCAGTCCCCGGTCAGATCCAGGCTTGGTCCAGCAGCCCTTTTACAGTCTAGCTGAGGGTATAGGGATGTGCTAAACCCTTGTAGAACAGAGGAAGGCATATTTTCAAACAGATACACACTGTGAACTCCTGGCTAACAAGGAAGGGTATGAATAATTTTTAAAAGGATGAGATTAAAATAAGGGAGCACTACCTGCCCAAGGTGGGTGAAAGGATGCCAGACTTGATGAATAGCTGGGATGAGGAAGGGGTTTGTTGGAGGTCAAAGGAATGGCAGGCTAACAGAAGCTAAGTTGTGGCTGCCTAGAACAGAGGGTTCCTGCAGAGCTCTTGAGGGGTCTGGTGAGTTGGTGGCCAGTTCAGGCCCACTCTAGGAGGGAGAGTCACGGCAGGCTGACTCTCATTGAGCTCGGGAGTAATGTGGGTAAAGGAGCTTTGGGAGTCAGGCGCTGTGCCTTACACCTGTCATCCCAACACTCTGGGAGGCTGAGGCAGGAGGAATGCTTGAGCCCACAAGTTACAACCAGCCTGGCCTCACACAGCAAGACCCCATCTCTAAAAAATAAGAAAAAGGACCTTTGTGGAAATGGTTCTGGTAGCACCTGTGTAGGCTAGAGTCATGGAAGCAATAGAATGCAGACTGATGGGGGGTCAGGTAGCCAAAGGACTTGCCAAAATGTGCAAGATCGTAAAGGTGGACGCAGGTGTTAGGGGTGGCTGGCAGAAGTAAGCACAAAATCCGGTGCAGAGCAAGACTCGGCAGGGTGTCTGTCTAGAATGTGGTCATAGAGGGGAAAAAGTCACTGCTCCCTGGTGCAATTCATTACCTGATCGTGACCTGGACAGACTGTCCTGTTGGAGCCAAGGACAGAAAGCTTCCATAGAGGCTGTGGCTAGATTCAAGTAATCCAGGATAGGCTGTTTCCATCTGTGAGGCCTATTCTTGATTACTTGTTTCTGGAGGCAGCTGATGGTCCACCGCCGGAAACAGAGATGGCTCCTGGGACAAGGTGTATGCACTTCCTCCTGCGCCAGGTTGAGGTTGGGACCACTGATCCATTGGAAGCCTGGTGAGGGGGTACAGCCAGTTCTCGGGGTCTGTGGAGCCTCAGGGGGCCGCAGGCTTCCAGCCAGGTAGTCCAGGAGGCTGGGCTGCAGGGGTTGAGAGCTCCTTGCTGCTCTCTGTAACTGGTGAAGGTACCCGGTACTGCAAAGCTTCATCACAGGGAGGCTTCCAACAGGCTGCTCTGCTCTTCCTCAGGTGTATGTGCTCAAGAGGCCTTATGTGGATGAGTTCCTGAGACGTATGGGGGAGCTCTTTGAATGTGTTCTCTTCACTGCCAGCCTGGCCAAGGTACCTAGGGGTGAGAGGGAAGAACCAGAAGTGGGTGTGGTGGCCACAGGGGTGGTCCAGCAGCTCCCTTTTGGTCCCTAGGGTGCCACAGGAGGACCAGGACTGCATCCATACTAAGGCATCTTCTCTCCTTCTAGTATGCCGACCCTGTGACAGACCTGCTGGACCGGTGTGGGGTGTTCCGGGCCCGCCTATTCCGTGAGTCCTGCGTGTTCCACCAGGGCTGCTACGTCAAGGACCTCAGCCGCCTGGGTAGGGACCTGAGGAAGACCCTCATCCTGGACAACTCGCCTGCTTCTTACATCTTCCACCCCGAGAATGCAGTGAGTGCTCCTGACACGTCTCCACGGTAGGGATTGGGAGAGGAAACAGATTGGAACTGTGGGCTCCACCAGAGAAGTACACCCCTCCAGGAAGACCCAGCCACCCTCTAGGGCTCTGGGGTGAGGGAGGAGGAAGTGGCAGTTGGGAGATTGACACCACATCTTCCCCCCACCAGGTGCCTGTGCAGTCCTGGTTTGATGACATGGCAGACACTGAGTTGCTGAACCTGATCCCAATCTTTGAGGAGCTGAGCGGAGCAGAGGACGTCTACACCAGCCTTGGGCAGCTGCGGGCCCCTTAGCCTGCCCTGCTTCCAAGCGACGGCCATCCCAGTAGGGGACTTTCCCACACTGTGCCTTTATGATCAGCGTGACAGAGTAGAAGCTGGAGTGCCTCACCACACGGCCCGTAAAGAGTGAGAAGTCATTGGAAAGAGCTTTAGGACAGCTTAGATGCCGAGTGGGCGAATGCCAGAGCAACGATACCCAGAGCTACCTGCCGCCACCTTGTTGAGATGTGTGTTTGAGAGACAGTGTGTTTGTGTGTGTGTTTTGCCATGAATTGTGGCCCCAGCATATAGTGTTTCAGTGGGGGAGAAGCTGAAAGACCAAGACTCTTCCCAAGTTAGCTTGTCTCCTCTGTCACCCTAAGAGCCACTGAGTTCTATAGGGATGAAGACTATTGAAGGCTCCATTGCCAAACCATGGCCTTTCCTCAGTGCTGTAAGGCCTCTGCCAAGGATAAAGGAAGGGTATGCCTTTGGGTTCTCCAGGCACACACCTTTCTGAAATCCTTCTCCAGCCAGCTGCTGCAGACAAAAAGATCACATTTCTGGGAAGATGAGGACTTATTTCCAGACTAGCACCCAGTGGCCATCAGGTCTTGTGGCCCAAAGGCTGTGCTTGCCTCCAGCTGAGTGCCTGGGACAGGCCCTTTCTATGTTTCCCCAAGGCTGGGGTGCTGAGCCTGCCTTCCTCACCACCTAGCCATAGTCTCAAACATGTGGGGAAGGAGGTTTTCTCCCTGCCCAGGAAGGGGACAGATAACTGATTTCCGTTCTTTTGACTCTTTTAAAATTCTCTTTCTAAACACGGAGTGTCGGGCCTGGTTTGTTTCTGACAAAGTTACAATCCTGGGCCTGTGATGAATGTCGGCAGTGCTGGGGTTGCAGGGAAAAGATAAATCCTCAAAGCGTGGACATGTGTGTCCCCGTGACTTGTGGATCAGCTGAGCTCGGGATCATTTCCATAAGTCTGCTCTTCAGGGATTCTCTGCTGGTGCTGGTGCAAGGACTTTTGTTCCAAGGGCTGGGAAGAACTAAGCTGCCCCAGCCCCTCCCATTTCTTGGGCAGGGCTCTTTCCTGTTGTGTCTTCCCCCAGGGCCTATCCTTTACTGAGCTCTGTCTGTTCCAGCCTTCATCCTTCCTGGCTGTTGCTTTTCCTCCTGAGGGCCTCAGAACTTCTGCTGTTCCTGGGCTGAGGAGGAATGAGTGTTCTTGCCATTTGCCAGCCTAATGCACATGCTTTCTGCCTCTGGTAACAGGAGTGAGTGAGCCCCTCAGACCTGCACTCCGGGTGTCTCCTGCTTTCAAAGGTTCTTAATAGTGAATGCTTTAAAATTAAAGTCATCACGAAATGGAAGTTTTCCCAGGGTGGAAAACGAGGAAGTGCTGCTGTAATGGGGAGCACAAGGGGCCTCCCAAAAAGCCCCACCTCAGCATCACTGCCTTAATTGTGGCCTCCCTGGGTGGGTGGGGTTCTCTCCTCCCTCCCTCCCACCCTCCTGGGTTGGGAGGGAGCTCCTATTCCCATCTCTGTGTTCCCTGGAGGCAGGTATCACAAAGCATTTGTGAATTGCTTCAGGTGCAGGGACACCACCCACTCAGGACTCTTCCCCATCATCCCTTCCATTGCCACACCCTAGGTCCAGCTTCAGGAACTAAGAAGTTCTGAGAAAAGCAGAGGGTAGAGCAGCAGCTTGGTGCTCTCAGCGGTAGCTGGCTGGCTGGCATCTTTCTCTAGCGTTGTGGTGCCACCTTCCCTCCTGTTACAAGGTTATAGGGCCTTTCTCTTCGGAAGCATTAAGTGGAACAGAGTCCCCAGAACTCGTGGTCATTTCCGCCAGCATCATTCCCCTGGTGCCTGTGGGGTCCCAGTGTACCTAAAGGGAAAAGGGCCCCATATGCTAGCCAGGAATACCATCTCTTGAAGGAAAGCTGGAGCTCAGACTCTTAGAGCCAACTGTGGCTTTGGCCCCAAGGCCTGGCCTAGGCTGCTATCCTAATATTGCAGGAGGGGCCTCTCTTCCAAGCCCCAGCTTAAGGGTTAGCCCTTAGCCAAATCTTTTTCTGTATGGGCCCAGCCAGGCTCTTCTGACTAAATAAGCAATAAGAGGCTCTAAGCTGACTAGAGTTTCTAGGACCCTTTCCACCCTCCCATGTTTTTCCAGATGAAAGAAGAGCGTGTGCCACCCCCTTTCCTAACAGGCTTGTCCAAGTGCTTGGTATGGGGCCCATGACCAAAGCCCAGGATGGCTTGGTGGTAGTGTCCCTGCTGCATCTGCATGAAGCCCCTGCTTTCTAGGCCTCACTCCCATCAGAACCCTGCCTGCCCACCTGCAGCTCCCCCACAGCAATGCCCTTCCCACTTGCCCCAGAGAAGCTACTCAGCCAAACCTAGCCAGGGTCCATTCATGTGAACCAGAGCCAGCCTAGTCGTTATTTGCTGTCGGGTTTCCAGTTTCACCGTGTGTTAGGGTGAGGGATGATTGTAAAATTTGCTCCTCAGAGGAATCAGGCCAGACTCAATTTTGGAGGGCAAGACAGGGAGGAAGCTGCTTCATCCCGGACTCTGTTCTAGGGCTTCCCACCATCAGCCCCTCCCATTTGAGACTGGTCTTTGGGAGGCAATAGGCCACCATGCCTGGTCAGCACCAATTCAAGCCATGCCAGGAATCTGCCTACCTGCCAGGTTCAGTTCTTTTAAGGTGCCTCTTCAGGGACACAGTGTGTCTCTCTGATTGGGCTTCTAAATCAAAGCCTGATGTTCGTGTCCCTCTCATAGGGGGAGCTTTGGACACAGGACCAGTTTGGAAAAGGGTCAGGTAAGGGTTTCCACTCTGCACATTGTAGAGGGGACACTCTGTAGGCCCATGGGTCCCTTACTAGAGAGGTTGAGTGAATTTGCCTTCAGTTAACCTGGGACCTTCTGTTTAGCTTCCTTCTGCCTCCCAAAGATTTTAAGCATTTTGTAAATGTATAAACTCACCTCTGGTAACAGTGGCCCAGATGCTGCTTTGTGCTAAAAGCATGGGAAGTGTAAAGGCAGTCTTTCCCTGGGAAATGGATGTTACTCTATTCTGCTGCCCCTACCTGTTCCTGAGGCCTCATTTAGAAAGAAAGTCCCCTCAGAAGGCTGTCTGGCACCTAGTGTCCTAGCCAGGTCAAGTATATAAGAAAGGTAAGTCCATTTTCCCCTTCAGGTCCCCAGTGGATTACTTAACCACTGCTGTCCTTCGGTCCCTTTTTCCTAAACAGGGGTTTAGTTCTGTCTTTTTCTCCTTTTTTCTAAATGCCGGTAAATATCTACATTCAGCCAGGAAAGAGGAGGCCAGAGGTCGGGCCAGCTGCCCCCATTCTTTTAACGTTGTAGGGCCTGCCCCTGGAGCGGACCCTCCTCTTTGGGCCTCATGAGCTTTTTTGCTTATCATGTTCCATCTCGTGCCGCTTTCCCCCTTCAGGACGCCACTTGGAGGGTAGGGGATCTGCTTCCCACTGTAACTGGGCTATGGGATGCTGACTACCTTGCTTACAGATTCATGGTTTGATAAATTTGTTGTATTCAAAAACTTGAAATGCAGGACGCCATTAAGTGTCTGTTTATATTTTTGGAATATTTGTATTACTTACAATTAATTAATAAAAGTGGGTTTAAAAAACCTATCCAGGAATGTGAGCTGCCACTGACCTTTATTGGCCCTTAGGTGTTCATTGAGCCCTTAGCAATCACCGCCTTTCTTCTCGCAACCCCTTCCATCGTGGAGCAGCTGCACCCCAGGCTGAGTGGGGTGTTGCACCCACCGGGAGGCCAGCTGCAGATGCCACATAGGGCTTCCACTCAAGGTTACACAAGTTCTGCTGTGATCAACCCCATTGCAGTCAGGTGCTTAGCAAGCATATATGCTTGATGTCCTGTTGACTTCTGGGCATCAACCAGAAGCCCTAAGGGAATGGAGTCTTTTTTTTTTTTTTTTTTTTTTTTGAGAGATAGAGTCTTGCCCTGTTGCACAGGCTAGAGTGCAGTGGCGTGATCTCGGCTCACTGCAACCTCCACTTCCCGGGTTCAAGAGATTGCCCTGCCTCAGCCTCCTGAGTAGCTGGGATTATAGGCGCCCCCCACCATGCGCGGTTAATTTTTGTATTTTTAGTAGAGATGGCGTTTCACCATCTTGGCCAGGCTGTTCTTGAACTCCTGACCTCGTGATCCACCCACCTCAGCCTCCTAAAGTGCTGGGATTACAGGCGTGAGCCACCGCCGCACCCGGCCCTGGGAATGGAGTGGTTTTTTTTTTGGTTTTTTTTGAGACAGAGTCTCGCTCTGTCCCCAGGCTGGAGTGCAGTGGCACAATCTCAACTCACCACAAGCTCCACCTCTCGGGCTCACACTATTCTCCTGCCTCAGCCTCCCAAGTAGCTGGGACTACACGCAGCCGCCACCACACCCAGCTAATTTTTTGTACTTTTAGTAGAGACCGGGTTTCACCATGTGAGCCAGGATGGGCTTGATCTCCTGACCTCGTGATCCGCCTACCTCGGCCCCGGAAAGTACTGGGATTGCAGGCGTGAGCCACCGCGCCCAGCCTGGGAATGGAGTCTTGATTCTTCTCTGTCCTTGAGTCTTCTAAACTGGGAACTCTGAAGCTGAGAGCCCAGCATGGTTCCTGGCAAACAGTAGGCACTCAAATATTGATTGGTTTACTGTATGACTAATAGAGACCCCAACGAGCAAAACTAATAAAATTCTCCTGGCTCCTCTCCCAGACTTCCCCTCCCTTTGAGAAATGCCAGAAGCTTCTTCAGAAGGCTCTTGCCAGCCTAGACATCACAGGCACACATGGGGCAGCTCCAGCCTCTGCCTCCTGTCATCACCATAATGCATCCATATCTACAATATGGCAAATTTCATATCCTTCCAACCTCTTTCCTGCATTATTGATGGGCTGTGTGCACTTTTTAAAAAATCAATTAGATCAGGGCATGGAGCTGGAGTTAAAAGAAGCCTTTAAAAGTCTGCTCTTCTTGTTTTGCTGTTTTGAATAGGCACAGATAAAGCTTTCCCTCTGGTTTGAATAAGTCAAGCTCAATGCTAGGTTGGCTCTGATTGGCCAGGACTAGGAAAATGCAGTTAAGATGCAAACACAAGCAAATATAACCCAGTGTCTCTGCGGCCATTACTAAGCTAAGGCAGCAGACCCAGAGCCTCCTGCTTTGGAGTCGTTCTTCAATACTGCTGCTGCTTACTCGCCGGGAAACTGGGAAAGCTGGTGAGCGAGAAGGCAAGGTAAGGTCTCTGATTTACGGGGGCATGCCAGTTAATCCTCCTGAATGAGGAATACATGAAAGGAACAGGAGCTTGAGATTGCCTTGGCTTTGTCCTCTGAGATGAGACTTTTAAAATGAACCAAGAGTCTGGCCAGTTTTGCAAACTTCTTGTTGAGAAGTAGAAGAAGCCCTTAGAGGCAGCTGAACATATAGGGCACATTTTCTTTTTTTTTTTTTGAGACGGAGTCTCGCTCTGTCGCCCAGGCTGGAGTGCAGTGGCTGGATCTCCGCTCACTGCAAGCTCCGCCTCCCGGGTTTACGCCATTCTCCTTCTTCAGCCTCCTGAGTAGCTGGGACCACAGGCGCCAGCCACCTCGCCCGGCTAGCTTTTTGTATTTTTTAGTAGAGACGGGGGTTTCACCGTGTTAGCCAGGATGGTCTCGAACTCCTGACCTCGTGATCCGCCCGTCTCGGCCTCCCAAAGTGCTGGGATTACAGGCTTGAGGCACCGCACCCGGCCAAGGGCACATTTTCAAAAGCTGGGAAAGGCAGACCCCTTTCACCTATCTTGAGAGAAAAGTGGTATGGAGCAAGGCACGAGGAGTTAAAACCAGCTTCCTGGCCCAGAGAAGTGGCTCACACCTGTAATCCCAACACTCTGGGAAGCCAGGGCATGAGGATTGTTTGAGCCCAGGAATTTGTAACTTGTGACCATCCTAGGCAACATAGTGAGACCCCGTCTCTACAGAAAATAATAAAATAGCCAGGCATGGTGGTGCACACCTTGTGGCTTCTCAGGAGGCTGAGGCAGAAGGATCACTTAAGCCCAGGAGGTGGAGGTTGCAGTGAGCTGCGATCGTACCACTGCACTCCAGCCTGGGTGACAGAGAAGACACTGTCTCAAAAACAACAACAACAAAAAACAGCTTCCTCTGCTCAGGGTCCATCCATAAGGGCATCTCTGAGAATTAAAGGCTTTTAACCTCAAAACTGTGCCCCCCCACCCAAGGGGTTTCTGTAGTCCCCTCAAAGAACACTGAATTAGGATTTGGGGAGGAGAGAAGGAGAGACCCAGCGTTGGGAGACTTTGATGTTGGAACTGTGTTTTCTGTGTGTTCCAGTGTGGCAGGAAGTCCCTTCCTGGAGTTTATCCTCTTGCATTCCGGGGTGCCTGGCCCAGTGAGCTCCTTGAATCCTAAATTCCTGCTGGGAAATGGGACAGGTTTCAGCATCTGAGGCTCACAGTCCTAACTGCTGCTGGCTGGTTTGGCTTTTACCAGGGTGACAGTTCTGTCTCCAAGGAATAAATTCACTGGCCTTTGTCCCCTTCCCCCAATTGGCTCATGGCTTTTGTCTTTAATGACTGCTACGTAGGGTCTGAAGAAAACCCAAACACCATATTTCCTGGCAATTCTGAGCAGCACAGGGTGGGGCAGCACAAGTTATCAAATTATATTCTCAAACACTGGCTGCTCCGCACCATTGCCTTGCTTTAGTCCTGTTATAGCAGTAGACAAAGGGAGTTTGCTTTGTGCTTTATGGTTTTTTGCCAAAGTCCATACTAGATGGCGCATGTTCTCCAACTTGGCTTTGTCCATCAAGGTTCAAGAAAACAATGGTCAGACATATTCCTCTTAACAAGCACAGTATGTCCCCAAATAGCAAAAATCCATACAGTCCTTTCTGGGTGAATTTTTAAATCTTATGTAAATCCATCAACCCCATCCTTTTTCCTATGCCTGTCAGGAGAAATTAATCTAGCTTTACATTAATTATGCATGTTATCAGATTTCAAGCTCCTTGAGAGCAGGTATTTTAATTCTATAAAGCCTCTACGTGACCTTGGACACGAGTAGGTGCTTAATTACTCAAGATGCTCCTTGAATACAGACGGTACACGACCCACACAGATCTTTACCACTTCCTCCCTCTCCCCACCCTGACTTGCCCAATCCTGAAGGAACTGGAGACGTCTAAGTGTCTGAGGTTCACACTTCCACAGAGAAGCTTGGGTCTGTGTGGGAGGGAGAAAGGAAGCCATCTGTCCACAGGCCAGACCAGGCCACACCCTGCTGGCACCCAGAACCCTTTGTCCCAGGCCCAGCCCTGCCATTTTACTTTCCTTTGTATCTGGAAAGCACAGGAAATATAGTAGTCATATGACAAAAGAAGGAAGGGTTGTTTGAGTTTTAGAATAGTTTACTCAAAAAAAAAAAAAAAAGATAAAAGCCAAAGAGAAGGTCAAAGTTGACTGTGGAGAAGGCCTTGCAAGCAGGGAACTTGGGAAGAATTAGAGGGAATGAGTGAGAGAAGGCAACTGAGTTTGGAAATATTTTTTCTGACTAGCTTTTCTTTCCAAATGCCACTGAACTTAGATTGGTTTAGAAAGGGTTGTAGTACATCAAAGTGGCTAGAAGCATAGGTTTGGGGATCAGGTAAGGATTTCATTCTAGAGTGTGATCTTGTACAAGTTATTCAGCCTTTCTAAACCTCAAATTCATACAACGTAAGATGAAGAAAATCACCTTCTGAAAATTAGAGATAACATATGCAAAGTGAATCAATACAGGGCTTAACATAGTTATCACCCCTTTGGTAAATAACCATGACGACTACCAGAGCTGTTAAGGGCAGTGGCAGGTGAGAAGCAGAAATCATAGGTGGTAATCCCTGGGCCAGCCAGGCTCACCATTCACCATGTGCACTTGGACGGACAAGTCCTTGACCCCATCATTGTGAAATGGTGCAGGGATGCGCCACGAGGGTGTGGCAAGATGGCTGACAACAGACTGGGAAGCCACTCGGCAGAAAAACTGGATTGATGCCCATTATGGCGAGAGGCATCATCTCCCCTGTGTTCTGTGATGTTTCAGTCTTGGAAAGACAAGCACCATGTCTCTGACCAGTGCCTTCAGGGCTGTGGACAATGACCCTGGGATCATCATCTGGAGAATAGAGGTGAGCTGGGCTGGAGGCACCTTACTTGTGACTACTGGAGTCTGGAAGCAGAGTCTGGCTGCCTGGGGCTGCTAGGCAACAGTCCGCCAGCACCCCTTAGCCTATGGTTTGAGGAGAATGAGAGGCAGCATCAAAGTACCTATTTCCCATCCTTTACCTCTCCTGGGTGCTCAAAGCAGGTGGCTGGCAGGTGGAGGAAATGTTCAGACCCGAAGAGCAGGGCTTCAGGCAAAAACAAGCTTGTCCTTTAGCCAGCCACCTGCTCAGTGAGTCTGCACTTGCAGGAAACCCCTGGAAAGACAGGTGGGACCTACTCAGCAGATTCCTGGCAGCTTCCATCAGAAAAATGGAACATGTCTTCCACAGGGCACCCTGGCTCCTACAAAATATGGGGAGAGGTGAGGGGTCACTGCAGAGATGAGGCGCTGTTCAGCCCATCTCCTCTTGGGCTTGGGCCACCCTGTGTGGCTGTGAGCTCCAGCAATCCATAGCTGGGAACCACCCTGGCCTGGGCAGCTCCACCTGCCAGATACGAAGATTCCCCCTAACCCCCGCCCCGAGCCCAGTCAGTTGCTGCTGCATAAAACCCAGAGGTAATGCCTCACTTCACTATTCTCAACCAGGAGGGGGAGTCAGCTCTCCAGCAAGCCTCGCAGAGATTGTGAGGCCCAGGTCACTTCCATTGTTTTAAGGTTTCCAGTTTCCTTAAAAACTAACAGGTACTGGCCAGGTGCAGTGGTTTACGCCTGTAATCCCAGCACTTTGGGAGGCCGAGGCGGGCAGATCACGAGGTCAGGAGATGGAAACCATTCTGGCTCACATGGTGAAACCCCGCCTCTATTACAAATACAAAAACTTAGCTGGGCGTGGTGGTGGGCACCTGTAGTCCCAGCTACTTGGGAGGCTGAGGCAGGAGAATGGCGTGAACCCGGGAAGTGGAGCTTGCAGTGAGCCGAGATAGTGCCACTGCACTCCAACCTGGGCGACAGAGAGACTCCGTCTCAAAACAAACAAACAAAAATAACTAACAGGTACTAAAACACGGTTACCAGAATTGCAGTATATTTAACATTTAACACATTTTACATAGAACACACACAAGTATGGCTGCAAGTTTCCCTCACTTGGAGAGTGTGATGAAAAATCTACATGAAGGCTGTATGAACAGTCCTCCAGGGCCAAGCCATACATACAGTGACAAATCAGGGCCCTGACCCAGACTCCAAATATAAGACACTTGGCACAGAGCCCTGCTGACCGCTGGCACTCTCCAAATGTTATCCTCCACCTCCCACGGCCCCGCAGAATCCAAGTGTTCTTTCCTACATGGGCCTGGTCCAGCACCCTGTGGTCAGCATTGGGAAGAGCGTTGGAGGTTCTGGCACAACAGCTCAGAGAAGGGTTTCTACTTGGTTGTTTATATCCAGCAAAGGGCTGAAGGTGGCTCACAGGCTTCCCACAATAGTGCGAGATGAGACAGGGTGGGAAGTGGAGAGAATAGGGCAACGGAAAGCAGGATAGGGACCAGATTCAGATCCGGGGTGATGCAAGCAGAGCTCACAGAAGCCAGAGGAGTGGCTACATTAACCCTGTGGCTGGCTGCCTCACGTCCTATAAGGTCACTGGGAATATCTCCCTTCCTTCTCCCCACCACCTGCGCCAAATGACAGAGAGGAGAGGGAGGCTCGTGGGGAAGGGAGGTGGGAGGGGATGTAGCCTATACCCTTGTCCTTCCAGAAAATGGAGCTGGCGCTGGTGCCTGTGAGCGCCCATGGCAACTTCTATGAGGGGGACTGCTACGTCATCCTCTCGGTGAGCACCCTCCTCCTCCTCCCCACTCCTGTGAGCTTCTCCCCTGGGGCCAGTTCTTGGGCTCTACTGGGAGATGTGCTGGTGAGTGAAGACAGTCCCTGGTATCGGTCTCAATGGTTCGTGCTGGTGAGTGAAGACAGTCCCTGGTATCGGTCTCAATGGTTCCTCAGTGCTATGCAGCAGACCTCCAGTCTATCAAAGGCCATCATTAGGCCTGGGTTTTTAATTCTGCATCAGAGGATGGGGGTGTGACCCTCAGTCTGAACCTCAGTGAGCCACCCACAAGCAGCACTTCTCCCAGGCCTAGGTCCCACATTAAAGTGGTGTGAAAGAAGGCCAGATAAATGCAAGGCCTGTCTCTAGCCTCAAAGTGCTCATTCTCATGGAGGAGACTCACATGAACGGTGCTGACAGGGCCGTGTAGGTGTACAGATCAGCACTGTGCCAGCTGTGTGAGTGTAAGGGACCAAGGGGACCTGTGAGGTAAGCCTGCAACCTGGCTGGGAAAAGATCCCCGTTGGTCTTTTCCCCATTGGGGAACAACAAGCTGTCAACTTTACCCAGATGTGGGGAGGAATTTGGGCTGCCAAAGTTTATGCCATGATCGCAGGTCTGCTCGGGGGCCAGGGCAGCTCCTGCATCCACTGCAGGAGAGAGGGCCCTCAGTCTGCGAAGGGCAGGCACATGTGCTGCATTCTCCCCATGACAGAGGGGCCACCAGCAAAGGGGGAGGTGAGCTGGCCCCTGACCAGATCTCTCTGACTACATCCCAGACCCGGAGAGTGGCCAGTCTCCTATCCCAGGACATCCACTTCTGGATCGGGAAGGACTCCTCCCAGGATGAGCAGAGCTGTGCAGCCATCTACACCACACAGCTGGACGACTACCTGGGAGGCAGCCCTGTGCAGCACCGAGAGGTCCAGTACCATGAGTCAGACACCTTCCGTGGCTACTTCAAGCAGGGCATCATGTGAGTAGGGGTGCACAGAGTAAGGACAGAAACAGCAGTTTACAGAGGAGGAAACCCAAAAGGCCAACATGCATATCAAGAAAGTAATCAGAGAAATGCAAATCAAAACAAAGCTGTCACTTCCACCCACTAGAGTAGCAAATTAAACAGCTGGGAGGTGAGAAGTGTTGGCAAGGCTATAGGGAAATAGGAGCCCTTGTGCCCTACTGATGGAAGTATGGACTAGTGCAGCATCCTGGAGAGTAGTCAGTGCCACTTGCAAATCGCACTTCTGCGTGTGTAACTCCCAGAAATCCTCACGTATCCATGTCCATAAGGGCACATGGACCACACTGTTCATAGCAGCCTCATTAATGATGTTAGGAAGCTGCAGGCAACATAGGTGTCCATAACTGGGAGACAGGACATGCACACCATAGAGTATTATGCAGTAACCAGAAGCAACAGATTAGATACATGCCTAACACAAGGACAGAGCTCACAAACATGGTGCTTAGCACACAAAGTAAGAAACAGACTAAGACATATAACAGAATGCCAATTTCTGTTTTAAAAAGCACATGCATGGATGGGCGTGGTGGTTCATGCCTGTAATCCCAGCACTTTGGGAGGCCAAGGCAGGCAGATCACAAGGTCAGGAATTCAAGACCAGCCTGGTCAACATGGTGAAACCCCGTCTCTACTAAAAATACAAAAATTAGCCGGGTGTGGTGGTGCATACCTGTAATGCCAGATACTCGAGAGGCTGAGGCAGGAGAATCACTTGAACCCAGGAGGCGGAGGTTGCAATGAGCTGAGATCGCGCCACTGCCCTCCAGTTCCATGACAAAGCAAGACATCATCTCAAACAAAACAAAACCATGCACACAAAACAACATGATAGGTTGGGCATGGTGGCTCACACCTGTAATCCCAGCACTTTGGGAGGCTGAGGCAGGAGGATCGCTTAAGCCCAAGAGTTCAAGACCAGCCTAGGCAACATAGTGAGATCCCCATCTCTACAAAAAAATACTTTGTAAAAAAGCTAGCCAGGCATGGTGGTGCACTCCTATAGTCCTAGCTACTCCATGGGCTGAGGGTATCAAGCCCTCAGTTATCGAGCCTGCAGTCCCTGATGAGGATCACTTAAGCCCAGGAGGTCAAGGCTGCAATGAGCCATGATTGCACTATGAACTCTAGCCTGGGTGACAGAGTGAGACCCTGTCTTTAAAAAAAAAGGAGGGGCGGGGCACAGTTTACTAGAATGAAAATGAAAAGGTCAACAGTTAGAATGGAAGCATATGGGGAAAGGAATGGGAGTAGGGCAAGCAGGTGAAGGGAATGCACAGACACCTAACACAAGAGAGGGAGTGAAGGCCGATGATAATGATCCATCAACTGAGAAGTTTAACTCAAAACTTTGCCCCTGATATTAAAACAAAAAAAGGAATTCCAATGAGCTTGAGAATTGTGAGGCCAGGCCAAGATCAGCTTCTTGCAGGTCAGCAGTCTGCACTGACTGAGGCCCTTCGGGGCACAGAGGACCACACTGAGCCAGTGGGGAACCCAAGGACAAAGCCCCTCTGCTCCAGGGCTACCTTCTGCATTCCTTTAAAGTGCAGGACGCCTGGCTTGGAGGTTGGGCTGGACTGAGTGCCAGGGCGGGCGAGCTGATTCCTAGGGTAGGTGGTCTTAAGGCTGTGGAGTCATTAATGCTTCTGCTGTGGCCCAACTTGTACCCCTCTGCTAGTGACACACTGGCATTCAGACAGTTCCTGGAACAAAACATGCCCTCTGTGCAGGGGGTCTTCGTCACTGATGTCTCCTCTGCCTGGAGCACTATTCCTCTGGGTATTGGTTCATTTTCCTTGTAGTATCTCAGCTCAAATGTCACTTCTTCAGAGAAGACTGCCCCGACTCGCTACCAGAAAGTCACTCACCCAGTCTACTTGTGGGGCAGCAGCTGCCACCGTCTGTATTTACCTTGCTGATGTAGTCATCATCACACGAGTGCGGCTGCATCTGTGTAATTCACCACTGTCTCCCCAGAACCTAGCACATAGCAGGCACTCAAATAACTGAATGGATGTTCCCTTAGCTACAAGAAGGGGGGTGTCGCCTCTGGGATGAAGCATGTGGAGACCAACACCTACAACGTGAAGCGGCTGCTACATGTGAAGGGGAAAAGAAACATCAGGGCCACCGAGGTTAGTCCTGCATACTGTCTGCCCCGGGCCCAGGATTTCTCTACCTGACACCTAAGAATTCCTCCTGAACAATGTTTACCTCTCATCAACAGGTGGAAATGAGCTGGGACAGTTTCAACCGAGGTGATGTCTTCTTGCTGGACCTTGGGAAAGTCATCATCCAATGGAATGGCCCAGAGAGCAACAGTGGGGAGCGCATGAAGGTATGGCTTCCTAGCCTTAGCACTCTCTCAAGTTCCTCTTTCTTCTTCCCTCCATGCTGGCTCTTCCCCAAGAATCAAGGTGGAGCCCTGCCTTTGAGTAGAATCTGTCTTGGAGACAGGCCAAGTGTGTGAGTTTGTGACTCACCCTGGACTCCTCAGCATCCGAGTAACTCCTGTGTCTGGGATCTAGGCTGTTCTCCCCAAAGACATCAGGCAGAAAGGGGTCCCAGAGGAGCTGAGGACTCCCTTGGGCTTCTCTGACAGGCTATGCTTCTGGCAAAGGATATTCGAGACAGGGAGAGAGGAGGCCGTGCTGAAATAGGAGTGATCGAGGGAGACAAGGAGGCAGCCAGCCCAGAGCTGATGAAGGTCCTTCAGGACACCCTTGGCCGACGCTCCATTATCAAGCCTGCAGTCCCTGATGAGATCATAGATCAGCAGCAGAAATCAAATATCATGTTGTATCAGTGAGTAACTAAACCTGGCTTTAGCTGGAAGCTGGGGTCGGGGGGAAGGTGTCCCCTAGAATATCAGCCACCTCTGCTTGGCTCCTTGTTTTGGGTGTAGTCATCTGGTTTTCTTCTTAGTCCTTTTCAAATGCAGCTCCTAGAAAGCTTGGAGATCCCCTGCTCATGGAGGCAGTTGTTCTTGTTAGCAACTCTCCTGATCTCTTGAGGAGACCTTTCCTTTACTCTAGCCTACACACGCCCAGGGATGTGGAAGGGATAACGTTTGGGACAGAGATGAACAAAAGTCTCCACCACCAAGAAAAGAGTCTGCACATTCCTGTCCTCACTCAAGCCATGGCTATCTTATTAGGAAGTCACACTCTACCCAGAAACTCCAAACTAAAACCAAACCAGAACAATATCTAGTTGACTACAAGATGCTTTACAGAGGAAAAGGCACAGGCTAATCTCTCCCCTTCTCCAGTGTCTCAGATTCACCTGGGCAGCTGGCAGTCACAGAGGTAGCAACGAGGCCTCTGGTCCAGGACTTACTGAACCATGATGTAAGTAGAGTTTGGGTGGCCTTAGCTTGGGGTAGCCAGACCTGCTTCAGAAGCAGACCCTGAGCAAAATCTTCCTTCTGGTCTTGAGCAACCATACCTATCTCTGGCTGCTTTAGGACTGCTACATCCTGGACCAAAGTGGAACCAAAATCTACGTGTGGAAAGGAAAAGGAGCCACAAAGGCTGAAAAACAGGCAGCCATGTCTAAAGCGCTGGTAGGAGCTACAGATGTGCAATACTATTCAAATAATTCTACTAAGAGCACTTCAGGTGTGTCACTTCACAGAGTCATGCTAGGTATGTGAGCATATAACATTGTGCTTACATACATGGACTGCAAAGTCAGGCAGACAAACTGGGATTCAAATCCAGGTTTTGCCTTTTCCAGCTGAGTGCTCTGGGGAAGACTACTTAACACCTCTGGGCCTCAGTTTCCCCATATCTAACATGGGATCATACCATCTCCTAGGGTTATTGTGAGGATTAAATATCATTTGTAAAGCACTCAGGGCTGGGCGCGATGGCTCACGCCTGTAATCCTAGCACTTTGGGAAGCCGAGGCAGGCGGATCCCCTGAGGTAAGGAGTTCGAGACCAGCCTGGCCAACATGGTGAAACCCTGTCTCTACTAAAGGTACAAAACAAAATTATCCAGGCATGGTGGCCCATGCCAGTAGTCCGGGCTACCTGGCAGGGCTGAGACAGGAGAATCACTTGAACCCAGGAGGCAGAGGTTGCAGTGAGCCAAGATCATGCCACTGCATTCCAGCCTACGTGAAAGTGAGACTCTGTCTCAAAAAAAAAAAAAAAAAAGCACTCAGAACAGTTCTTGGCACACAGCACCTGCTGAATAAAAGGTGGCTGTTATTATTGAAGGAGACATCACATATCAAGGTTAATGGCCCTGTCCTCAAGGAGCTTATATTTGTGCAGATCCATGCAGATGAACCAAGCAAGATGCACTTACAAAGCAATAAATGAGCAAACGGATGTGATGCAAAGTCAGTAAGTACAAAAGTACTGAAAGAACACAGCATAATCTTCCAAAAAATTAACAATCATAATCACCACAAGTCAATAAAGAGATCCAAAAATGTTCCACTCATTTTTTTAGGCAGGTACCTTGGTCCTTAGATAGAAGTGAGTTAGAATTTGACTGACTCCCAGAGGGGAGACTCTTATATCATGTGGCTTCAAAGAGGTGAATTACCAGACAAGCAAAGAACTCAGTGTTATCCACAACTGACCTGCCTTTGGGAATGGGTGGCTCTGCAGGGCTTCATCAAGATGAAGGGCTACCCCAGCAGCACCAATGTGGAGACTGTCAACGATGGTGCTGAGTCGGCCATGTTCAAGCAGCTGTTCCAGAAGTGGTCAGTAAAGGACCAGACCATGGGCCTGGGGAAAACGTTCAGCATTGGCAAAATTGGTGAGATTGCCCCCAGATCATCCTCTCACTGCTAGGACCCTAGAAAGGCAGGCACAGATGCTTCTTACTCACTCGGCTTTTCCCAACCCTTTCTCCACAGCTAAAGTTTTTCAGGATAAATTTGACGTGACTCTGCTACACACCAAGCCAGAGGTAGCTGCCCAGGAAAGAATGGTTGATGATGGCTGCGGAAAAGTTGAGGTAAGCCCAATGATTCAAATATCAGGGCAGGCAGCACTGGCCTTCCTGGCTGTTCTGCTGGAGGCAGGGGTGCAGGTGATTCAGAGTCTGCTTTGTTTTCCCTTTCCCCTCTGGCACCTCAGGAGTCTTCTCTAAGAGTCTTGCAGGTCTGTAGAGTTTTCAGGGGAAAGACACACACATCCTCAAATGTGCTATCAATATCTCACTTGGAAGATCTATTCAAATCATTGCTCAGTCTTACAAAGACTGAGCCATGATGGGATGCTCCTGATTAGGATGGCCCAGTTCATCTCAGGATTCAAATCATGCAAATGTGATGAGTCCTCAGCACTGGGACAGAACCAGAGGCAGAAAGAGAACATGGAGTAAATGTCAGCACCTTCCCCACTTGGATTCTCCCTTTAGCGTAGCCTAGCCCTTCCCAGCCCCCTATCTCTGGAAAACAGTGTCTCCTTCCATGCCCAGGTCTGGAGAATTGAGAACCTGGAGCTGGTCCCTGTGGAATATCAATGGTATGGCTTCTTTTATGGGGGAGACTGTTATCTGGTCCTCTACACATACGAGGTGAACGGAAAGCCACATCACATCTTATACATCTGGCAGGTAGGCCTGGCATAGGCTTCAGCTTTGGATCCTGATGCGTCCTCTGGCCACTGGGCTGGGGCGGGGAGCATGGGTCCTTCATGGCCTCTCACCACTGCAGGGCCGCCACGCCTCACAGGACGAGCTGGCAGCCTCAGCATACCAGGCAGTGGAGGTGGATCGGCAGTTTGACGGGGCCGCTGTGCAGGTTCGAGTCAGGATGGGGACGGAGCCACGCCACTTCATGGCCATCTTCAAAGGGAAGCTAGTTATCTTTGAGGTGAGGATGCTCTGATAAAATTACACCATGAGCTGGAACGTTCCAAATTAACAAACCAGCATGGGACTATTGGCGAGCAGAGGAGGGGTTGGGTAGGGAGTCAGGCTTGGATTAGACAGAGGAAGAAGGGGGTTAATCCCTCTAAGACAGTCAAGTGAATCCCAACTGCCTAGGGCTTCAAGTCTGAACCACTATCTAAATTATGTTCAAGGTATTTCATAACCTAACCCATACTACCTATGCAGGTGCACCACCCTCAGCTCCCTAACCTGCACCCTCCACTCCAGTCAGGTGGGTCTCCTCATTAGACCTCACGTGTGCCACACTATACCCCTCCTGCTGCAGATGTGCCCTTTCAAATTCAAGTCCCACTTCTTCCATGAAGCCCTGGCTGAAGCACTACCAAGCAATGCATAATGTCACATGCTTGATATCACACAAGTTTGGGGTCAAGTCTTAACCTTGTATTTACTAGTCAAGTTTCCAAGTCTCAGTTTCCTCATCTATACAGTGGAATAATAACATCTACTTCATAGAGTTATGAGGATCAATGAAATGATGTAGGTAAGGCACCAGTCACAGAGCCTGGCATATGATAAAGTTCTCAGAATGAAAGCTGTTGTTATTGGTACCATAACTCCAGCTCACCCGGACCCTTTCCAGTGAGCCTAGAAGCTCCTCAAGGGCAAACAGAGGATTACAACATTCACGTTTCCCACAACAGCTCCTCTAGTGCTCTGCTCACATGCTGCTCCTTAGATCTGGACTCTGCTTTTCTTCTCTCTAGGGTGGGACTTCCAGGAAGGGAAATGCTGAGCCCGACCCTCCGGTAAGACTCTTCCAAATTCATGGAAATGACAAATCTAACACCAAAGCAGTGGAGGTTCCAGCCTTTGCTTCCTCCCTAAACTCCAATGATGTCTTTCTGCTGCAAACTCAGACAGAGCACTACCTGTGGTATGGCAAGGTAGGATGGCTGGGCCCAGGGCTCAGACCAGCCCCTGGGAGCCCAGACCTATAGTCCCCTCCTCCTGTCAGCAAGGTCAAAGGACCTAGAGTAGGTTAGAGTGCTAGCTTCGGCAGCACATAACTGAAATTGGAACGATACAGAGAAGATCAGCATGGTCCCTGTGCAAGGATGGCATGCAAATTCGCGAAGCATTCCATATTTAAACAAAACAAAACAAAAAAAAGCCGGGTGCAGTGGCTCATTCCTGTAATCCCAGCACTTTGGGAGGCTGAGGCAGACGGACCATGAGGTCAGGAGTTCGAGACCAGCCTGGCCAACATGGTGAAACCCCGTCACTACTAAAAATACCAAAATTAGCCAGGTGCGGTGGTGCGCACCTATAGTCCCAGCTGCCCGGGAGGCTGAGGCAGAAGAATCTTGAACCGGTGGGGGGCAGAGGTTGCAGTGAGCCAAGATTATACCACTATACTCCAGCCTGGGCGACAGAG
>NW_012120376.1:5821978-5834871 GCF_000951035.1 Colobus angolensis palliatus
TTTTTTTTTTTTTAAGAGTCTCGTTCTGTCAGCCAGGCTGGAGTGCAGTGATGCGATCTCAGCTCACTGCAACCTCTGCCTCTTGGGTTCAAGTGATTCTCCTACCTCAGCCTCCCAAGTAGCTGGAATTACAGGCGTGTGCCACCACACTCAGCTAATTGTTGTATTTTCAGTAGAGACAAGGTTTCGCCATGTTGCCCAGGCTGGTCTGGAACTCCTGACCTCAGGTGATCCACCTGCCTCAGCCTCCCATAGTGCTGGGTAATATTACAGTGGGGAGTCACCACGCCCAGCTGACAGTTTCTTACAAAGTTAAACATACACTTACCATATGATCCAGCAATCCTATTCCTGGGTATTTACTCAAGTAAAATAAAAAACTATCTTCACACAAAAACCTATGCACAAATGTTTATAGCACCTTTATTCATTATCAGAAAAAAACCCAACTGGAAAATGGATAAACAAACAATAGTACATCCACATGATGGAATACTACTCAGCAATAAAAAGGGATGAGCCGCTGGTAAACACAACAGAGATCTCAAACGCATTCTGCTAAGAGAAAGAAGCCAGACTCAAAGGCTAAATATTGTATGACTCCACATATAGCATTCTGGAAAAGGCAAAACTATAGTGATGGAGAATAGATTCGTGGTTACCAGAGGTTAAGGATTCACAGAGGCTTTGACTCCAAAGGGGTCATGGCCCCAGATAATTTTGGGAGAGACTGAGGAAGAAACTGTTCTGTGCCTTTATTGTGGTGACAGTAACGTGATTCTGTTTGTCAAAATTCTTAGAATTGTATGTCAAAAGAGTATATTTTACTGTATGTACTTTTAAAAATAAATTTAAATTTTTTCTCTAAAACAAAAAAAATCAAAAGTAGGTGCTTAAATTCCAACTGAAGCTGAAACGAAGGTGACTTTTGCCAACACCCACTGTGGGTTTCAAAGCCTAGTCCTGCTTTTTGCCCCACACTGTTTTCCTCCCCACTCCCCAGCACTAGAACAAACTTGTATGTCTTCCCAGGCTGAGGGACTGTGGCTTGGTAGCTGATCCTGGCACACTGAGTTATTAGTCTCAGATGCTTTTCTTTCCACATCAAAGTGTCCCTGTGCAACTAACACTTGTGCTCTCCCTCCTCGCCCCACTCTCAGGGGTCTAGTGGGGATGAGCGGGCAATGGCTAAGGAGCTGGCCAGCCTTCTCAGTGATGGCAGCGAGAACACTGTGGCCGAGGGCCAGGAGTCCGCCGAGTTCTGGGACCTACTGGGAGGGAAAACTCCCTATGCCAGTGATAAAAGGTATGGGAACACAGCCTCCTCCTCTTCTGGGCTCCCCCTGCCTGCCAGGCTTATGAATTGCACAAAGGCTAAAACCTCAGTTTTAAAAACATTTCTAAGCAGCTTGGTGCCCTTAAATGGACTGTATTGCAGACTTCAGCAGGAAATTCTAGATGTCCAATCCCGTCTCTTTGAATGTTCCAATAAGACTGGCCAATTCATTGTCACTGAGATCACAGACTTTACCCAGGATGACCTGAACCCCGGTGACGTGATGCTCCTAGATACCTGGGACCAGGTAAGACACAGCTGCAGAACTCAGAACATGACAAAGACTCCCATAGTAAGGGTTGTTTTTGTGTAGTATCCCCACCCTAGATAAACCCAGGGTAGCACTGGACCATCCCCAGCTCAATCAAACCTCTGTCAGCAGTGACCAAAAGAAAGCCTCCGTTTTTTTGCAAGGGGTGATGTTTGAGAATGATGTTTGAAACTCACCATCCTGGGCATTTTCCCACCTTGCTTTGGAAAAATCAAGTCATCCTATCATCATGCACTTTTTAATCTTAGGATCAATAGCAACGGACTCCACATGCAGAGGATATATGGGCCTTTGGGGGAACAACAGCAGTCAGTAGCCTATTGTCATAGCCAAGTAAGAGCTACTGTGGGTCCACATAAGGGCAGTGGAGTAGGGATGGAGGGATGGTGACAGATTTGACAGATGCTTAGGAGGTAAAGCTGGTCAGCCTGGTGACTCATTGGATACGGGGGGTTTCTAGGAAACTCCCAGTTTCTGCCTTAGGTGACTAGATGGATACCACCTATCGGAAGTGGAGACTCAGATACAAGTTTAGTAAAGAAGAGCTACATCTTGAGGGTGTTATTTTTAAGGTGCTTAGAGCAGTCAAGAGGAGGTGTTCTGCAAGAAGCTGGATTCAGGAAGCTAAAGTTCAGAGACAGCTCCGATTTGGAAAGGCAGATCTGGAAGATACATATAGCAATTAAAATGATAAACATCAAGCTGATTCTGGGAAATCCTTTCTCTGCTGAACAAATTAGGCTGAAAAAGTTTTCTGAGGCTGTGAATTGTTCACGAAAGAAAGGGGGAAGATAGGGTAGTGTGTATGATCTAGTACTTAGTATGAACACAGTAACATATATTACATCTCCACCGTAACAGGTGTTCTTGTGGATTGGGGCTGAGGCCAATGCAACGGAGAAGAAGAGTGCCCTTGCCACAGCGCAGCAGTACCTGCACACTCACCCCAGTGGCCGAGATCCCGACACACCAATCCTGATCATTAAGCAGGGGTTTGAGCCTCCCATCTTCACAGGCTGGTTCCTAGCCTGGGACCCTAACATTTGGAGTGTAAGAAAAGAGAGTGGGAAAGCTCTTACTTCCTGCCAGGAACAGCTCAGTGGGCAGGAAGGTGGGGTATTGATTCACGGCTCAGTGAAACCAGGACTTCATTTCCCTACTCCTGTCCTGCTCCCTGCCTTTTTCTTTTCTCCTCTTTTCCACCTGCCACAGCAGGAAGTCCAGGTAGACAATTCACAGCAGGTCTCAGCAATAAGCAGTGTGAAGTATAAACAGTTTATAAAGTGTATCCATACACATCATCTTTTTGATCTGTACAATGATCCTGATAGCCAGTAGAAGTACTGTTCCCTATTTTATTGATAAGGAAGCTAAGAGAATGAGCTATTTGTCCAAAGTCACAGTTAATCAACAGAAAGCCAGGTTTCCTGACTCCTAATCAACACTTTTTTTTTTTTCCCCAAGACAGAATTTTGCTCTTGTCGCCCAGGCTGGAGTGTAATGGCACAATCTGGCTCGCTGCAACCTCCACCTCCTGGGTTCAAGCGATTCTCCTGCCTCAGCCTCCCAAGTAGCTGGGATTATAGGCATGCACCACCACGCCCAGCTAATTTTTGTATTTTTAGTAGAGATGGGGTTTCACCGTGTTAGTCAGGCTGGTCTTGAAGCCCTGACCTCAGGTGATCCACCTGCCTCGGCCTCCCAAAGTGCTGGGATTACAGGCATGAGCCACCGCGCCTGGCCTTCAACTGCTCTTTCTTAAATCTTATAGGGAGGACTGAGAGTTTACCATCAAAGAATGTGCATTATGTTTAAGCACCTTTCAAGCCTTCATGGACCCAAAAGGGGGGATTTTCATTTTTACTTATACTTGAAATGTCTTCTGACTCCCTGGCTCTTTTGCTTTTCCTGAAGACACAGACCAGACCTAAGATGTCCCTCCCCTATAAGAAAGACCTCATCTTGTGTTTTCTCTCCTTCTCAGGCAGGAAAATCATATGAACAATTAAAAGAAGAGCTGGGAGATGCTGCTGCTATCATGCGAATCACTGCTGTGAGTCAGGTTCGCTCTTGGGAGAAGCCAGCCACAAAGGCAACCAGAGCCAAAGAGAACCCACAAACGCTACAGATGCTCATGGGCAAAACTCATGTCCTCCTTAGTATTACTAAGGAGTATTACTATAGTTGTCTGTTTTCATGTAAAAATTTTTTGTAATCAATAGAAAAGCAAGTCTGAGAGCCAAGTTCCTTATTTTCCTGACTTCCAGATTTTCAAACAGACTTGCTGTTTAAAAACAAAAATGGGGCTGGGCACAGTGTTCACGCCTGTAATCCCAGCATTTTGGGAGGCCAAGGCGGGTGGATCACCTAAGGTCAAGAGTTTGAGACCAGCCTGACTAATATGGTGAAACCCCATCTCTACTAAAAATATGAAAATTAGCCGGGCGTGGTGGTGGGGGCGCCTGTAGTCCCAGCTACTCGGGAGGCTGAGACAGGAGAATTGCTTGAACCCAGGAGGCAGAGGTTGCTGTGAGCTGAGATGATGCCACTGCACTCCAACCTGGACAACAGAGGGAGACTCCATCTCAAAAAAACAACAAAAAAAAATGAAAACTTGTTTTATTATTCAACTCTGCCATTTAGGAGAGATTAAAGTCATTGGCAGTATTTTTCAGAAATAAGCTTCTAACCCAAATGACATTTTTATTCGTTTCTGACAGTGAAATCCATAGAAACTTAGACCATTTACACCTATTTTAATGGTTAAAAGAAGTAGAGCCTCTGGCCAGGAATCCAGCAGTTCTTTAACCTCAGGAGGAGTGCATGGCACCCGGAGTTTAAACCTGCAATTCTGTCCTTTGTGCTCTACAAACTCAGATTCTAAAGCTAATGTTGATATAGTATCTTTAAATTGTATTTAAGTAGAACTACAACCTGAAGTCATTTAAAGGCTGGAAATGCAGGGCTAAATAAAAGTACTAAGAGAAGGTATGTGATCCCAATATTCAAATGAGATTCCGGCACAACATGTATGCCAAACTGGCTATACAGCACTTGCCTTGGACTTACTGAATCACCTTTCCCAAGAACAACCCCAAAATCTGAGTATTTTCTATTCCCAGATGATTCTGACATGCAGCCAGGTTTGGGGAATGATGATTATAGAGGGTGACGTGGCACAAGTCAAAATGTTAAATATTACACACATTTAGAACTGTAACCATACAGACACTGAGGAGTCTTTTCCCTGTGCCTACATTCTTATCTTATCTTACCTAGGACATGAAGAATGCAACCTTCTCTGTGAATTCTAATGACAGTGAGTCAAAATATTACCCTATAGCAGTTCTGTTGAAAAACCAGAATCAGGAGCTACCTGAGGATGTAAACCCTGCCAAAAAGGAGGTGAGTGGCTGAAGGAACTGTGTCTGTTGGAAGTGGAGCTCTCCATGAGTAAATGGCCTAGGACAGTTCTGGCACAGCACGCTATAGCCGCTCAATGGACATCTGAGCTACCCAGGAGCTCAAACCAAAAAAAACAGGGTTCTTTCTTGATTCTTTTCTCTCCACCTACATCAATCTATCAGCTAGCTTCTGTCCACTGCTCTCCATCTCTCTGCTACTAGTCTAGTGCAGCCATCTTGGACTACATACTACAATCCAACTGGTTTCCACCTGTTCCTACAATCCGTTCCCCACGCAACAGCCAAAGGGATCTTTCAAACATATGGCACTGCCCTGTTTAATACACCTCGAATAGCTTCCCACTACATTTTTAAAAAGAATGTGAAGGCCTATACAATCTGGCCCCTTCCTAGCTCTCTGATTTCAACTCATATACCAATACCCTCATCACTCACCACCCTACAGCCAGTACAGCCGCTGCTTTGCTGTTCCTTAAACATGCTTATTCCAGCCTTTGAGCCTTTACACTTGCTAGTGCTCGTGCCTGAGAAAACATCCCTCTCCCAAATCACCACAGCGCCAGCACCTTCTCATGGTGTAGGTCTCAGCCCCAGTGTCACCCCCCCGGAGGAGGCATTTCCTGACCACCCTAATACTGCTTCCCATATCCGCTCCAGTCCCTTTATACTTGTTCATTGCCTATTTCCCCCTCTAGTAATATCCTTAAAAGGAAGGACCTTTGTCTTGTTCACCATCATATTCTCAGCTTCTCAGCACCTACAACAGTGCCCAGCAGATAGCAAGCATTCTTAAGTTTCGCTTGAATGAATTAACATATTTGAGTTAAAAGAATAAATTTCTTGGCCGGGCGCGGTGGCTCACACCTGTAATCCCAGCACTTTGGGAGGCTGAGGCAGGCGGATCACAAGGTCAGGAGTTCAAGACCAGCCTGGCCAATATGGTGAAATCCCGTCTCTACTAAAAATACAAAAATTAGCGGGTGGCAGGTGCCTGTAGTCCCAGCTACTTGGAGGCTGAGGCAGGAGAACTGCTTGAACCCGGGAGGCAGAGGTTGCAGTGAGCCGAGATCGTTCCACTGCGCTCCAGCCTGGGCGACAAAGCAAGACTCTGTCTCAAAAAAAAAAAAAAAAAAAAGCCGGGCGCGGTGGCTCAAGCCTGTAATCCCAGCACTTTGGGAGGCCGAGACGGGTGGATCACGAGGTCAGGAGATCGAGACCATCCTGGCTAACACGGTGAAACCCCGTCTCTACTAAAAAATACAAAAAAAAAACTAGCCGGGCGAGGTGGCGGGCGCCTGTAGTCCCAGCTACTCGGGAGGCTGAGGCAGGAGAATGGCGTAAACCCAGGAGGCGGAAAAAAAAAAAAAAAGAATAAATTTATTTTCCCCTTGAAGAAGTTGATTTGGGAATGGACTCTGGACTCTGGATTTCCCACAATGTCTTATCTAACCAACTCAAGTATCTGGACTACAATTTTCTTGAAAGCAGAGCCCATACATTAATAATCTTTACTTGTATATAAATATTCAATAAATCATTAAGTAAATGTTTAGAAGAATTTTATGCTCAATAAGATCATGCATTTGAAAATTTCTGGGTAAAAATGGTAGTTACAGGCAGAAAACAAGGAAAACCATGGCTCAATTTAGTTCTTCATTCTGCCAAAATTTGATGTCTATAATTCATCCTTAATACATAACCCATTTATTGCCTTCTGGCAAGAAACTGGTGCTTGCTGGCACTGTGAGAGCAGTGAATCCAGTAAGCTTCTGTCACAGGCCAAAATGGGACTCCCTGAACTGAAGAACACCTCTCCAATGAATAATTTAAATCTCTAACAGCCTTTCTGAGAAAGTCATCCTACTTCCCTCTTCAAGGATCCACCTAGAACTCCCTCTTGCTCTGACTTTCCCAACTTCTGTTGGCACTGATGTCATGTCTTCCTTCTAACTAGAAACTTTGTTTTCTCTCTTAGAATTACCTCTCTGAACAGGACTTTGTGTCTGTGTTTGGCATCACAAGAGGGCAATTTGCAGCTCTGCCTGGCTGGAAACAGCTGCAAATGAAGAAAGAAAAGGGGCTTTTCTAAAGCAAGAAGGCCTATATCTATTGCAAGGCCACAGAAGAGAGCAGATAGTGCCAGTATCAGGAAATAATTTATCCACCAATTTCTGCCTGACATTCAGCTACTTAATTTAGATATAATAGAGTCTGAAAATCACTGTTCTCCATTTTTTCTCATCCTTGCATTCCTTCCTTGTTATATACCTAAAATGTTAACCACATAGTTTTGGGGTTTTGTGGCCCTCTAGCTAAAGCCTCAGCAGAAAGCACTAAAACTGCATAAATCTGGACAAATCGAAAGAAAGAGAACCAAAAAACAATGCTCAAAATGTTTAATAGCTTTGTTTAGTATTATACCAGGACCTACCTTTGTTTTCAATTTTAAGATCATTATTTCTAAAATCTATTTAACCTGTAAATCATTTCAAAGCATTTTGAACTTTTCAAATAAAGATACCTCTAATGAACAAATGCGGTTATTTTCAGTATTCTGGGTTTGCTTGTTATGGTAATTTTATGTTATGTTGGAAGAAATGTTTCAGTACTGGGGAAATAAAGAGGCAATGTTAAGTGACCTCTCTGGATAACCGGACTACTCTAATTTCTGTTTCTGGCACAAGAATGTCAAAATCTGCCTTACAGCTGGCCAGGAAACCTCAGTACTCACCCACCCACACATTATCCAAAAGAGAAACAGAGGCATGTGTTATTAATTTAATTAAATGAAGCCAGAACCAGTGTGCCTACCACTGCAGAACACCTTCAAAGCACACTACAGACAATCACAAAGAAGAGAACCCACAGTTCCCAGACAACTCTAGGTTTGAATCAGTAATCCCAAAAAATTTCATGTGGCAGAAGTAATATAACTAGGGAGGTTCTGAGGCAGAAGCATGGTCCACAGTATCGCAAAGCAAAAACAGAAAAGAATTCTATGTCATAAAAGGTGGAAGACAGAACATGTAAGTTAGAAATTTCAGAAACACCATAATAAATCTATATTGAAGGGAGCAGCAGTATTGTTGATACCTGTTCTCCAAGACACTGTCAATCACGTCAATAAGGCCCGCCCGTTATTTTTGAAAGGCACAGAAAAGCTAAACCCAGTATTATGCAAACAAGGAAAAAATTATTTTTATTATATAACTATTTAATAATTTTACCCATGAAGTCTATAATCTCGTTATAACTCAAATGAAAAATACATTCTCGGTCTGAAGAGGCTTGGGAAATACTCCTTTTTGTAATGATGTCCAGAGCTAAAAATAAATATTCCTCCTGGGCCGAAAGTCTCTAGAACCTATTCAGTTTCTGCTGCCTCTTCACCTTCTCCACATTCAAACCGCACAAAGTCTACTACGGACACCCCCTGAGGCTGCACATACTGCCCCAAGGTAATGGAGGGATCCAGCAAGTATGGCTGGGACAACATCTTGGTCTCTGCCTCTCCCCCAGGCTCATCATCCAGGGAGCCAACAGAGAGGGGGGCCATGCCCACCACATGCTGCCCAAGGCGGCGGCCAATGTCTTCAAGGTTTGTTTTCTGTTCAGACGTCTCACAGATGACCAGGGCCCCATACTTCCCCAGCACCAGGTTGTGAAGTGAGGGACTCTGCATTGCTCCGTGGACATAAGAGCCAACGTAGAACCCAGATGGCACCTTCACCCATGCAGCTCGTTTAAGAGTCATGTTTTCTCCCAGTTTTCCTATTAAAAAAAGCAAAAACAAAAAACCAAACACACCAACAATTTGTGATGTCTGTGATGGTACCAAAATAAGAACAGAAGAGGCCCAGTTTGGAAGACAGTCCCTTTGCATTTACACAGGATATGCAGTAAGATGAAGAGACATCATTTTCAGTTTTTGTATAAAGAGGAAAAGGGGCATGGGGTGGGGCAGTGGGAGTGGGGGAAGTGAAGAATACCTTTATGAAGCATCAACTATGTACCAGGCACTCTGGTACTTAAAAACAGGTTGTGAGGCCGGGCGTGGTGGCTCATGTCTGTAATCCCAGCACTTTGGGAGGCTGAGGTGGGTGGATCACCTAAGGTCAGGAGTTCAAAACCAGCCTGGCCAAATGGATGAAACCCCGTCTCTACTAAAAATACAAAAATCAGCTGGCCATGGTGGCGTGCACTTGTAATCCCAGCTAATCAGGAGGCTGAGGCAGGAGAATCACTTGAACCCATGAGGCAGAGGTTGCAGTGAGCTGAGATCGTACCACTGCACTCCAGCCTGGGCAACAGAACAAGACTCTCTCTCCAAAAAACAAACAAACATAGGTTGTGGTGACACAAGTATGTGTGACTCAGGTCTCAGTTCTGCCTCTTTACTGACTATATGACCTTGGGCAAGTGACTCAATGACATAATCTCATCTACTAAATTTATCAAGCCTTTGTCTCCTCACCTTTAAAACAGAGATGAGACCACCTACCTTTCAGGGTTTGGGGGAGAAATAAATTACATATGTAAAAGCAGCCAGGTACGGTGGCTCACACCTGTAATCCCAGCACTTTGCGAGGCCAAGGCGAGCAGATCACCTGAGGTCGCGAGTTCGAGACCAGCCTGACCAACATGGAGAAACCCCATCTCTACTAAAAATACAAAAATTAGCCAGGCATGGTGGCACATGCCTGTAATCCCAGCTACTTGGGAGGCTGAGGCAGGGGAATCTCTTGAACCTTGGCAGCAGAGGTTGCATTGAGCGAGAGCATGCCATTGCACTCCAGCCTAGGCAACAAGAGCGAAACTCTGTCTCAGAAAAAAAAAAAAATTATATATATATATATAGAGAGAGAGAGAGCATTAACTATAGTATCTGGCACAGAGTGAGCACTCAAAAGCCAGCTATTGTTACAATAAGCTTAGGCTTAGAGAACTTAGGTAACCCACCCAGTAAGGCAGAGTTAGAATTAAAACTCAGATCTGACTCCAAAGCAATTAAGTACTTTTTCCCACCATCCTGAATGCTCCATAATTGACACAGATAAGTCCTGATCATCCCTTGTATCAGGAAAAAGTCCACAGCTCAAAGCCCTCATCAAAAATAGAAAAAATAATATTGTCAGAGTTATTTATGAGAACCATAAACAGAAAGTATGCCTGGACGAGCCATAGTAATATCTAAAAGTCATGGAAAAGGAGAATACAGAAACCAAAACGAATTTTAAAATAGCTCAAAGCATATACCCAAGTTAATTCCCAGAAACCGACAAGGTTGAAAAACCCAGCTCTTCCAGAATTTCTTAATAAGCCCCATACACAGCTGTCTGCCTGGTTTCTCACCCATGACTCATTGAAACATCATAGATAATACAAGATGACCTGATAAAAACGGAATTGATGCTTTGACTGGAAACTTCAGATGAGCAGTAAATTCCCAGCAAGCTCCAACCCTTCCTCCCTACCACCCTCCCTACATCAAGGACTTAGGAAGAAAGCAAGATCCCCGCTAGGCCCATCACAATGATCCAGATGCGGTTCCTATAGCCAACAGGCTCTAAAAGAATGTATCTTTACAAATTCACAACCAGATTTTTTGAAAAGAAAGATCAAATTCCTAAAAACAATGCTCCTCAATTGTCCTGCAACCTTTTATATAGAAGAGGAAATAATCTTTAATGTACTATTTTCCCTATAGTGTATACTAAAGTACTTAGCTGGAAGTCAAAAGGCCATCTCTGCCTGAAGACATGCTTTGTTTTGTTGGCACAGTGATGAAAATAATTTTAATTAGTTGCAAACAGCCAAAACCCGTGAGATTTTGGACATAAATGTAAATCCTTTTAAGGAATTTAGAAATTCTGATGACCCCGGGACTCCGTTTCCCTAGATATAACAATTGGTTAGAGCTTGGTAATGACACTTCCTCCAGCAGCATATGAGCTCTTTAAGATGCCTAATGTTCCCTAACATCTAACACACAAACCACTTCTCATCGTATCATCGGACCCTTGTAGGCACATGATTCTTGACCTAGATTTGGAGGAATAAGATAACAAGAGATCCAGTCTCTAATTTCCAGTTTCCAGAACCTTTACAAATACTCACCAATTGCTAAAGCCAACTGATCCTTGAGTGAGCCTTCTCTGTCAGGCCCAGCTGGAAGTCCAGAAAGCTCAGAGGAATTTAAGAAGCCCTAAGTACACAAAGAAAACAAACATGAACTGATTCTGTACTATTCAAATTATCAAAAGAATAGGCAAAAATAGTCTATTTCTAAGAAAATTATTGGCCAGGTATGGTGGCTCACACCTGTAATCCCAACACTTTGGGAGGCTGAGGCGGGTGGATCACCTGAGTTCAGCAGTTTGAGACCAGCCTAGCAAAAATGGTGAAACCCTGTCTCTACTAAAATACAAAAATTAGTTGGGCATGGTGGCACACGTCTGTAATCCCAGCTACTGGGGAGCCTGAGACACGAGAATCGTTTGAACCTGGGAGGCGGAGGTTGCAGTGAGCTGAGATTGTGCCAATGCACTCCAGCCTGGGAAACAGAGTTGAAACTCCGTCTCAAAAAAAAAATAAAAATTATTTAAGACAACTAAGTGTAGATAATATTTTCATTAAGCCAAGGATGTTAAAAATTGGTAACAGTTCCATCTTTATAAATATTTTATTCTATCACCGCACCACCCCCAATAACATTCCACTCTCATCCTCCAGTCTAACTTCTTAGAATGTAATTTCCTAGAAATCAAGAACAATTATTTTCTTTTTATTTTAAATATAGAGATGGGGGTCTCCCTATGTTGCTTAGATTGGTCCTGAATTCCTAGCTTAAGAGATCCTCCTGCTTCAGCCTCCCAAAGTGCTGGGATTACAGGCGTAAGCCACTACACCTGACCAAAAACAGTATTTCCTTTTTTTTGAGATGGAGTCTCGCTCTGCCGCCCAGGCTGGAGTGCAGTGGCATGATTTCAGCTTACTACAACCTCCGCCTCCCAGATTCAAGCCATCCTCCTGCCTCAGCCTCCCGAGTAGATGGGACTACAGGCATGCGCCACTATGCCTGGCAAATTTTTATATGTTTTTTAGTGGAGACAGGGTTTCACCATGTTGGCCAGGCTGGTCTTGAATTCCTGACCTCAAATGATCCTCCTGCTTCAGCCTTCCAAAGTGCTAGGATTACAGACGTGAGCCACCGCACCTGGCCAAGAACAGTATTTTCATAAAATCATAAAATGTTAGAGCTAGACTTATAAAATGTTAGAGCTAGACTTATAAAATGTTAGAGCTAGACTTGCACATTGTTGATGGGAATGCAAAATGGTACAAATCCAATGATGTGAAATTGTAGTATCTAATAAAACTACATATGCATTTATCCTTTGACCCTGAAATCCTATTTCTAGGAATTCACCTTGATGATATACTTACAATAATACCGCACAAGTTTATTCACTGAACAATTATTTCTAATCATAAAATTGTAAAAACAGCCTAAATGCCCAAACATAGGAGATTAAACTACAGCACATCCATACAACAGAATACTATGTAGTTGGAAAAAATAGAAAGGATGACCTTCATGAACTGCTATGGAGTATTTCCAGGATATATTATTAGGTGAAAAAAGCAAATTATAAGTGCATATGCATATTATACTACTATCTGTGCAACAAAGAACTATTTGTATAAATATGCTTATTTTTGCAAAAAGAAATACTGAAAATGGATAACCACAATCCAATGACACTGGTTATCTAAATAAACGGATGGATGGGAACGGGGTAGAAGGGAGAGAAGCAGTAACACGTCTCCGAGTATAGCTTTTTTTCTTCTTTTTTTTTTT
>NW_012120376.1:5834921-5836065 GCF_000951035.1 Colobus angolensis palliatus
TGTAATCCCAGCACTTTGGGAGGCTGAGGTGGGTGGATCACGAGGTCAGGAGTTCAAGACTAGCCTGGGCAACATGGTGAAAACCCGTCTCTACTGAAAATACAAAAATTAGATGGGTATGGCGGCACGTGCCTGTAATCCCAGCTACTGGGAGGCTGAGGCAGAAGAATTGCTTGAACCAGGACCCAGGAGGCAGAGGTAGCAGTGAGCCAAGACTGCGCCACTGCACTCCAGCCTGGGCTACAGAATGACACTCTGTCTCAAAAAAAAAAAAGAAATCAGCACACCTAATACTCAAATCTTGATTTCTAAAAACCATTCCCCAACTAAAAAGACCAGGACTCCTTGAAGAAGTGGCCCATTCCATAGTTGAGGAAAGGAAAGTATGATATAAACCCAAAAGATATGAATAAACAAAAAAAGGGCTGGGCGCGGTGGCTCATGCCTGTAAACCCAGCACTTTGGGAGGCTCAGGCGGGCAGATCATCTGAGGTCAGGAGTTCAAGACCAGCCTGGCCAACATGGTGAAACCTCATCTCTATAACGATAAAAAAATATTTAAAAAACAAACAAACAAAAAAACCCCAAAGTGCTGGGATTACAGGCATGAGCCACGGCACCCAGCCAAAACAAACAAACAAACAAACAAACAAAAAAAACCCATTTAAAAAATAAAATTAAATCAACACATATTTGGGGTGAAAATAAATATTGACTACTAAGAAATATAAAACTATATTTCAAACGAGTAACATAACCTCACAGAAGAAAAAAAAATCCAAATAACTAAACAGAGTCACGTGACCACCTAACTTCAATGTAAAGACAAAAAGAACTACAAATAAATCTTGAACTCCTTAGTAGTTTTGTTATTTGCAGTGGTCAGGGGTAGCAATTCTGAAACAATTTTGTATATACGTTGTAACACTGAGTACATATGAGTACACAGGTAAGAACAGTAAACATATTGAAGTTGCTATGAAAAAGGAACCACACACACACAGCACATACACCTGCACTGTCTGCTGAAAGAATAAATGACATCTCAGTAGAAATCAGCACACTTGGCTGGGCGCAGTGGCTCATGCCTGTAATCCCAGCACTTTGGGAGGCTGAGGTGGGTGGATCACGAGGTCAGGAGTTC
>NW_012120376.1:5842370-5846519 GCF_000951035.1 Colobus angolensis palliatus
AAAAAAAAAAAGCGATGATAACATGTACATAAAAAATGATAGGGCCAGCTGTAGTTACTCAAGCCTGTAATCCCAACACTTTGGGATTACAAAGCCAAAGCAGGTGAATTTCTTGAGACCAGAGGTTTGAGACCAGCCTGGGCAAGATGGCAAAACCGTCTCTACAAAAAACTTTAAAAAGAGCCTAGCATGGTGATGTGCACACACAGTCCCAGCTACTCAGGAGTCTGAGGTGGGAAGACCACTTCAGCCCAGGAATTTGAGGCAGCAGTGAACAATGATTGTGCCACTGCACTCCAGGCTGGGCAAGAAAGCCGGATCTGTCTCTATTTAAAAGAAAAAAAGAAGTGATAAAGCAAATACAGTAAAATGTTAACAAATGGTGAATCTGGATAAAGAGTACACTGAGGCCAGGCATGGTGGCTCACGCCCGTAATCACAGCACTTTGGGAGGCGGAGGCAGGCAGATCACTTGAGGTCAGGAGTTCAAGACCAGCCTGGCCAACATGGTGAAACTCTGTCTCTATAAAATATACAAATACTAGGTGTGTGTAGTGGCACGTGCCTGTAGTCCCAGCTACTCAGGAGTCTGAGGCAGGAGAATTGCTTGAACCCAGGAGGTGGAGGTTGCAGTGAGCCAAGATTGAGCCACTGCACTGCAGCCTGAGCAACAGAGCAAGACTTCATCTCAAAAAACAAAAACGAAAACAAAAAAAAAAAAAGAGTACACTGGTGTTTACTGGCAAAATCAGAGGTAAAATTTCTGGTTCAAGTCACTTATCTACTCAATACAATTTAAAAAAATAATCTCAACATTGTTTTCCATATAATGTGACTACGTGATGCCAGTAATAATTAACATTTACCAAGACATCTCAAGAGAAGGATAAAGAAGATTAAAAAGTTAGTAATAAACTCAAAAAAATTACTGTGAGTGGTTCATTTTTGCCTTGGCAATAAAGCTGAGTCAAAGGCAGAATGACATAATTCCTTTCCTTGATCCCTCTATGGATAAGAATATGCTTATTTTCCTAAACTGTGTCTTTTCCAATCTCTCTCTTTTTTTTTTTCTGAGACGGAGTTTCGCTCTTGTTGCCCAGGCTGAAGTACAACGGCTCACTGAAACCTCCACCTCCTCCCGGGTTCAAGCGATTCTCCTGCTTCAACTGCCCGAGTAGCTGGGATTACAGGCATGCGCCACCATGCCCAGCTAATTTTGTATTTTTAGTAGAGATGGGTTTCTCCATGTTGGTCAGGCCGGTCTTGAACTCCCGACCTCAAGTGATCCGCCTGCCTCAGCCTCCCAAAGTGCTGGGATTACAGGCCTGAGCCACCACATCCGGCTCCAATCTCTTTATTTAGAAATCCTTTCCTAAGACCATTCCAAATTTCTGAGCACAAAGCCTAAAATGGCTTCACCTGATCTGGCTAACTCCATTTCACTGGCATGCATGCATTCATTCATTCATTCATCTGACAAAGATTTACTGAACTCCAACTAAGTACTGGGCCCAATTCTCTTTCACCAGAGATGCAACAGTGAAAAGACAAATTCCCTGCCTCATAAAGCTTACATTCTATTGGGGAAGACAGACAACATACAGCTAAATTAAAATGTAATATATAAGCACCATAATAAAAAATGTTAAATGAAGCAGGACATGGGGATATAGTAATGGGGGAAGGGTAATCCTATGCAAAGAGACAGCATTTAAGCAGAGATGTGAAGTAAGGGAATGAGACATGAGAATGTCTAAAACAGGAACAGCAAAGACCCAATGAGGAGAGCAAATTCAGCACACTGAAGACAAACCCCAAACTTACTTTACTGTATGTAGAGAGTTGATCCTTTAGGCTCTGACAATGCATCATGGTTCCAAGGGCTACTTGCTGGACCAACTGTTGAAATTTTAAATTTCTAGAAACAAAATCCGTCTCACAGTTTACCTGTGGGAACAAATTGATATAGCTGTATAAGCTGTTTAACAATTTCCAAAAGTGCCTTAAGGCTGGAGAGTAAATCAAGATACTGACAGAACAAGCTACAGACTCAACAGAAAAAAAATGACTCCAAAATTTTAAAGCTACAGTTCCTCTCCTAGCCTGAAACAGAATGAAGTGATTCCTGTTGGGCCAGTGAGTTAGCAATAGCCTGTATATTCAGAAGATGGTTCAATAATGTCCTGAAGGACTCACTACAAGTTCACCACTTACCTGTGTCTGCACACCATCATCACCTCATTCTCCAGCCATCCCAACTCCAAACCACTTATGCTATTATCTTGTTTATTCCCATCTCTCACTCTAAACTAATCCACACCTGATTCTTCACCAATTATGGCCCCCAAACCTCCTCTAAAATAGCTACTCTCTATTCAACAACAATTAATATAATTAACTTTGTAATCTAACTGTTCCAGGAAACAATCAGTGACAAGGGGTAAGGCTGCACCAGACTCACATTCAGGAGTAATATTCTAGACTGCTAGGCCATTTCTCATCAACACACCAGTACATTTCTATACTTAAATGAACTCATAACTAATACCCAAGGTTTCATGAGTTTAACTTCAACTACCCTTTATGGTTCTTAAACAGATCTCTTCCTCAAGAAGATAAAGGGCCTACTACAAGCTTTACACCCAAGGGACAGCTGTTCTTGGTATCTCGAATTTCCAACAACTCACCTCTACTAATACAGTTGTATTTCCTTCCTGCAACAGCCCAATCAGGCCTTCTTTGGTCTTTCTCCCTTGGAGCTTGGCAGCTTTGCTCCAGCCCTCCTTCTGGGCCTGCTTGTGGAGCCAGATCTCTGCCTATAAATTGAGAAGAAAAAAAGCAGACAACAAAATCACAGAATTTAGAACTAAATGTAATTCTAAGATACGCTCAGGTTTCCTGATTCTCTAAATTCTCTAACAGAAACTGAAGTAATCTATCATTTACTGGCAGTCTACCACTAAATGCCAAATACCAGGTATTATTATAACCGGTGCCTTGGATGAATTTAATCTTCACAACAACCCTATGGGGCACACAGTTGTATTTTCTTTACACAGTTATGCAGCACATAACGATATTTCGAACAATGATGGACTGCACATATGATGATGGTCCCTAAGATTATAAAGGAGCTGAAAAATTCCTATTGTCTAGTGACACTGTAGCCCTCCTAACATTGTAGGGCAACATAATACCTACATGTTTGTGGCAATGCTAGTGTAAAGAAAACTTCTGTGCTGCCAGTCCTATTAAAATATAGCATGTACAATTACACAGTACACGATACCTGAAACAATAATGAACAACTATGTTACTGGTTTATGTATTTACTACAATATATATACTTTATTGTTATTTTAGAGTGTACTCCAACTGATAAACTACTCGGGAGGTTGAATCTCTTGAACCCAAGAGGCGGAAGTTGCAGTGAACCAAGATCAATCACGCCACTGCACTCCAACCTGGGTGACAAAGTGAGACTCCGTCTCAAAAAAATAAAAAATGAAAAAATTTAACAGTAAAACAGCTTCAGGCAGGTCCTTTAAGAGGTATTCCAGAAAAAAACATTGTTATCATAGGAGACAATAGGTCCATGCCCGTCACTGCCCTTGAAGACCTTCCAGCAAGACAAGATGTGGAAGTGGAACACAGTGTTAATGATGATCCCACTCCTGTGTAGACCTAGGCTAATGTATGTGCTTGTGTCTCAGTTTTTAACAAAACAATTTTTTAAGGTAAAAAAAATTTTGGCCAGGCACGGTGGTTCATGCCTGTAATCCCAGAACCCTGGGAGGCCGAGGTGGGCAGATCACGAGGTCAGGAGATAGAGACCATCCTGGCTAACACGGTGAAACCCCACCTCTACTAAAAATACAAAATATTAGCCAGGCATGGTGGCAGGCATCTGTAGTCCCAGCTACTCGGGAGGCTGAGGCAGGAGAATGGTGTGAACCTGGGAGGCAGAGCCTGCAGTAAGCCGAGATTGTGCCACTGCACTCCAGCCTGGGGGAGAGAGTGAGATTCGTCTCAAAAAAAAAAAAAAACATATTTCAATTAAAAAACAGTTTGAATTTTTTTTTTTGAGACGGAGTTTCACTCTTGTTGCCTGGGCTAGAGTGCAATGGCGCGATCTCGGCTCACCACAAC
>NW_012120376.1:5848975-5876266 GCF_000951035.1 Colobus angolensis palliatus
TTTTTGTATTTTTAGTAGAGACGGGGTTTCACCGTGTTAGCCAGGATGGTCTCGATCTCCTGACCTCGTGATCCGCCCACCTTGGCCTCCCAAATCCCAGCTCACGCTGGGATTACAGGCGTGAGCCACCGTGCGCAGCCTGAGACTACACATTTCATACAGGAATTACCCCCCACCTCCCACCCCAGGCAAAATAACAGAAACCAAGAAATAAAGTTGTCACAAAACAACAACACAAGAAATGTGGGTAACATTTTATGTTTATTTTCAATGCGCGTTTATATTCATTATCCATTTATGACTCACAACAAACTTGTGTAGTTGGTGAATGGGTTCTGGAATTTGTCCAAGGTCACCTAGAAAGGCAGGGGTGGAATCCATTTAACAAAGCGAGTAAATATTTATTGAATGAGCACAATATCTGTGTGTGCCAGGAAATGTGTTAGGCTTCTGAGGATTAGACATGAGTAAATCACAGCCCTACCCTCCAAGGTAATTTAATGGTGAGAAAATGAAAATCAAAAATGTCCATGCAAGACAAATTAAGGTCCCATGAGACGAACAAACAGTTAAAGGGTCTCAGGGAGAAAGAAATCACATTCAAGCAAGGGGCTCAGGAAA
Source organism: Colobus angolensis palliatus (assembly GCF_000951035.1). Lineage (NCBI taxonomy): Eukaryota > Metazoa > Chordata > Mammalia > Primates > Cercopithecidae > Colobus > Colobus angolensis. Next base: position 5,849,597 of record NW_012120376.1, read on the forward strand.
GAGGCAAAGAATAACGAAGATTTTGACAGGTGGCAATAGCCTTTCAGGCAGAGGATTATCATAAAGAGTGAGAAAGAAGTCAGGACACTTTAGTGTGGTTTTAGAGAACAAAGAGTACATCTTTTGTAATTTGGCCAGAGGTCCAATATATGTAGCAAAGGAGTAGGAAATGCAATAGGAAGGTAATTTGGTATAACATGGACACAGACTAAGTACCAAGCAGAGGAGCTTGTTCTTGCTTCTATAGGCAGTGAAAGCTAATCAGAGCTAATTTTGGAAGATCCCAAGAGTTTGCAGAATGGACTGAAGGAGAAAGCATGGAGGCAGGGAGTCCAAAGAAGGTGACTATGTGCCTAAGCAGTAAGTAAAGAGAGCCCCAACCAGAAGTACCAATGTGGGAAGAGAAAAGAGGTGAAGGCAAAACACATTAGGGACTGTGTTAGGCTTCAGGGGATTACAGATTAGGAAGGAAGGACTGATGAAGCTAAAGAAAAATCAAAGATGAAAAGAACTTAGTACTGAGTCCAGTGTTCTGCACAGCATGATGTTCTGTGATCAAAGCTCTAACTCTGGAAAGCACGAAGAAACTACAGTCCAAAGGACAGCTCTGCAGCCTTAGCTTCGGAGCTAGGAGGACTTGACTCGGTTAGAGCCATGGTTCCACCAGATTCTATCTCTAAAAAGCAGGAAACAGGTGGTTTGAGGCTTCTTCCTTCTCAGCTCCTGAGCAAAAGCTGAGTTCTTGCACAACAGATTTTTAAGGCTTAATTCTTTCTTCAAAAACAAAAAACAAAAACAAAAAAAAATCCTGGGCTAGCGCAGTGGCCCATACCTGTAATGCCAGCACTTTGGGAGGCAAGGCAGGTGGATCACTTGAGTCCAGGAGTTTGAGACCACCCTGGGCAACATGGTGAAACCCTTCTCTACTGAAAATACAAAAATCAGCTGAGTGTGATGGCTCATGCTTCTAGTCCCAGCTACTTGGGGAGCTGACGCAGGAAGATCATCTGGGCCTTGAGAGGTTGAGGCTATAATGAGCTGTGATCATGTATCTGCACTCCAGCCTGGGTGACAGAGAGAGACCCTGTCTCAAAAAAAAGAAAAAAAAAAGTCCCATAGAATTTTTTTTACGTCCATTCTATATAAACAGCAACAGGAATGGAAGTGATCAGTGACAGTCTCTCTACAACCACTGCTCTCATACCCCATATACCTGCCTTAGCCCCTAAAAATCCTAGATACCTTACCATCCTCCTCTTCTGAGAACAGGAGCCAGGAACCTCCTTGGTGTTCTAACACTAGTGCTGCCAGAGCTCTGGGATTCCTGGTAAGCAGGCCCCTCACTGCACCTGCCCAGGAGTATCTGGGGTAACAAAGAGGGAAGGAAGAAAGTGAGAGAGGCCAGGGAAATCCATCCTTTTTGGTCTTCGTGTTTGTGGCTCTGGAAATATGATTTTTGAGATACCCAGTTCCTTCATTAGGGCAAGAGACTGAGAAGAACAGCAGGGGTGATGTCAAGCAGGTCTTGGTTCCCTGTGCCTGGCCCTATAGATGTTGACATTTTCATCCTCATCCCGCTGAACCAGCTCCAGTTGGAAATGCTGGGGCAGGAGGTGCTGAAAGAAGCTCTCTGTCCCGTGCTCCTCTCTCATCTTGGAGGCCAGATAGATGGTGCCATGGGGCCTGCACAGGTGTTGGAGGGTCCCCAGCAGCAGAGGGAAGGTGGGTTCCAGGTACACGATATCAGCCCCCAGCACCAGGTCATAGTCTCCGGGGAAGACATGATGGTCAATCCCCCAGGACAAGGCACGCACCTGGGCCTGGCCTCCAGCTGGCACATTGGCCTGGACGTTGCCCTGGATCTGTTCTAGGGCCAGGGGCAGGTCAGTGATGGTAACATCCCCCCCTGAGAGAGAGGAAGGAGGGAAAATGCAAGTCAGAGGGACCAACCAAGGGTTCTTGGCTCCTGCCTGGAAGGTCCAGAGACCTCAGAGCATAGAGGACAATGTCTTGACAGCCTGGAGCCCATGCTGGCTTTTAGTTGCTTCAACCTCCATTTCACCCACTGCTATTCTTATTACCCTACATTCTACAACATCAACATTCTCTCTGAGCTAATCTTCAACCTCTCTGGCCAACACACAACAATCAGATGTCAGCAGAAGCCTGGGCAGGACTAAGCTGGAGATGGGTTCTGCACCCACCCCCACTGACACAAGCTCGCCTTAAGGGTCTGGAAAACTTCCCAGAAAATGTGACCTCAGCTGAGCCCTAAAGGACAAGTAGGAGTTAGTCAGGTGGAGCTTTCCAAGAAGAGAACAGTGAGTACAAAGGCCTGGGAGTGAGAGAGCGTGGCATATTCAAGAAAGGCTGGATGTTAGAGGATATGGAAGGGGGAGAAAAGTGTCAAGACATGAGATAAGGGGAAAGTGATTATGACATGCTAAGGAGATTCAGGTTTGATACTGAGGGCAATAGGCTTTAAGGGCAGAAACAGGGGTGAAGATGGTCAGATTAACATCTCAGAAATCTTCATTCATGCAGTACATATAATTTGGAGCACCTACTAAGTGCTGGGTGTATAAGGTGAGCAAGACAATAACGCAGCTTTCTTTGTTTCATTCTAGAGGTAGAGACACACTAGGTACTGCATCATAATCATGATGACTATGATAGAAAGAGAAGCAAGAAGTACTAGGAATCCATCCATTCATTCATTTGTATTTATTATGTGCCTATATGCCAAGTGCTGAGAACATAATGATGAACCAGGAAGATAAGAATACCCCCTCACAGAGCTTATGGTCCAGCGGCAAGAAACAGATAACAACCAAAATAAATAAAATAAAATACACTGTACATCAGATGATAATATATGCCATAGCGAAGCCCCAAGCAGGAAAGGGGGATAAGAATTGCTTGAGGGATGGGGAGAAATGCAAGTTAGAGTGGACCAACCAAGCGTTCTCAGCTCCTACCTGGAAGGTCCAGAGACCTCAGGGCATAGAGGACAAAGTCTTAGCAACCTGAATGTAATTTTAAATTGAGTGGTCAGACCAGCCTGACCAAAATGGTGAAACCCTGTCTCTACTGAAAATACAAAAAATTAGCCAGGTGTGGTGGCGGACGCCTGTAATCCCAGCTACTTGGGAGGCTGGGGCAGGAGAATTGCTTGAACCCAGGAGGCAGTGGTTGCAGTGAGCAGGGATCACGCCATTGCACTCCAGCCTGGGCGACAAAAGCGAGACTCCGTCTCAAAAAAAAGAATGGCACGTGCTGGCATGCTTTAGGAGGAGCACACTGGCTGCTGTGATGAGAAGAGTACAGGAGGGCAAGGTCAGAAGCTAGGAGACCAGTTAGGAGGTGACGGCAATGACCCAGGTGAGAGATGATGATGGTTTAAAGCAGGGCAGTAGCAATAGCTAAGATATGGTCAGATCCTGAACATATTTTGAAGGTAGAGTCAACAGGATTTGCCAACAGATTGGATATGAAATATCAGAGAGACAGAAAAGCTTGGGATGGGCCAGGCACGGTGGCTCACACCTGTAATCCCTTTGGATTACACTTTGGGAGGCCAATACGGGATGATTGCTTGAGTCCAGGAGTTTGAGACCAGCCTGGGCACCAGGGCAAAACCTCGTCTCTACAAAAAATACAAAAATTAGCTGGGTGTGGTGGCATATGCCTGTAGTCCCTGCTACTTGGGAGGCTGAGGTGGGAGGATCGCTTGAGCCTTGGGAGGTTGAAAGGTCAGGGCCTTAGTGAGCCATGATTGTGCCACTTTCACTCCAGCCTGGGCAACAGAGCGAGACCCTGTCTCAAAAAAAAAAAAAAAAAAAAAAGCTCAGGATTCTGGGTGTTTGGCCTGACCAACTAGAAGACCAAATTGCCACTCATTTAGATGAGGAAGGTTGCAGGAGGAGCTTGGACAGGAAGATCATGAGTTCATTTTCTGAGCACATTAAGTTTGACATAGACATCTATATCACATCAATCAGACAACCACATGACGATACTGAGTAGGCACTAGGTTATGCAAGCAAGTCTGGAGATAGAAATGGGATAGTCTTAGAGTCATGATCACCAACAGGGCTTTTTTTTTTTTTTTTTCTGAGACGGAGTCTCGCTCTTGTTGCCCAGGCTGGAGTGTAGTAGAACAATCTTGGCTCACTGCCACCTCCGCCTCCACCTCCCAAGTTTAAGCGATTCTCCAACCTCAGTCGCGCAAGTAGCTGGGATTACAGGTGCCTGCCACCACGTCCAGCTAATTTTGTATTTTTAGTAGAGATGGGAGTTCACCATGTTGGTCAGGCTAGTCTCGAACTCCTGACCTCAGGCGATCCACCCATCTTAGCCTCCCAAAGTGCTGGGATTACAGGCATGAGCCATCGTGCCCGGCTTCAACAGGGCATTTAAAGGCATGACGTGATGGGCTGCTCAGGAGTGAGGTAAACAAGAAAAGGAGGGGATCAAAGGACTGCCCCTGAGCCCTGGGGCACTCACATTTTCAGTTGTGAAGATGAAAAAGAACCAACAAGAGAGCATGGAAAGGGAGTGCCTGCCAGGCAAGCAGAAACCAGAAGTGTGGTCCCCTAGAAACCAAAGGAATTGTTCCAAGGAGGAGGGAGTGTCAGCATCAAATACAAAGTCAACAAAGGTAGGCTGATAACTGACTCCTGCGTTTAACAACCTGGAGTTGGAAATGAGGCTCATGACTTTAACTAAAACAACTGGATTGAAGGGGGCACAGTGGAGTGAAAATCTGATCAGAATGGTTTAAGGAAAGAATAGGAGGAGAGGAACTAGACACTGAATATTAACTCTTTTGAGGAGTTTTTTTAAAAATGGAGCATAGAAATGGAGTGATAGCTGGAGAGAGATGTAGGATCAAGAGCTTTTTTTCTGAAATAGGAGAAATCATATCATATTTATATGCATTTTATATTCCATATATTGCTATATATGGAATGATCCAAAGAAAAGGAAAAACTGAGAATGCAGGAGAAATGGGGGTGGGTGTTACTGGAACAACGTCTCTGAGTAGGCAGAAAGGTTTGGGGTCTTGTGACAAGTGGGGGGCTTGACCTGAGCTAGCATAGTGTGTTCATCCATGGTAACAAGAGAGAAGGCACTGCACACAGATGCAGATGTAGTTACATAAGTAGATGTTGTGATAGGAATATGTGGACATTTTCAGAGAAAACAGAAGCAATCATTAGAGATAGGAAACACCCAGGCACGGTGGCTCACATTTGTAATCCCAGCACTTTGGGAGGCCAAGGCAGGTGGATCACCTGAGGTTAGGAGTTCGTGACCAGCCTGGCCAACATGGTGAAACCCCATCTCTACTAAAAATACAAAAATTAGCCAGACATGATGGTGCGTGCGTGTAATCCCAGCTACTTGGGAGGCTCAGACAGGAGAATAGCTTGAACCTGGGAGGCAGAGGTTACAGTGAACCAAGACTGCACTACTGTACTCTAGCCTGGGCAACAGAGTGAGACTCCATCTCAAAAATTAAAATAAAATAAAGGGATAGGAAGCAAAGTCATCAGGTGTGGCAGATGGCAGAGGAGGCATTTGGAGGTTTGAGGAATAAGAAGGTAAGAAACAGTTGTTCAGGAGAGTGGCAGAAAAAGTGAACAAGAGAATGTACCAGGCTAGCTGGGAAGCACTTAGGACCCAACTAAGGTCAATGGTAACAAAGTTAAAATTAGCCCAGTTAGCACAGTTGTGTATGTACTAGGAGGGTCTGGGTTAGCCTAGGAGTGGGAGTGCCAAGGACGCCTTCCCTTCGAAGTGATGTTTGAGCTGAGGAAGGAGGGATGCATATGCATTAAGCAAATGGTGAAAAGTTTCAGACAGAAAGTAAGCCTGGGTGAAGTCCCCAAGGAAGGGAACATCAGAGTAGGTTTGAGGAACTGATGGACGGGCAACAGGCAGCCCAAGAAAAACAAGAGAGAAAGAGGCACAGAAAGAAGGAGGCAGGACCTTGGAGGCCATGCCATAGATGTTGGTTCTATCCTGAAAGCAACATGAAGCCACTGAAAGTTTGGGGAGGGTGTACACGATTACAGTTCTATTTTGTTTTTTTTTGTTTTTTTTTTTTGTTTTTTTTTTTGAGACGGAGTCTCACTCTGTCGCCCAGGCTGGAGTGTGGAGTGCAGTGGCCAGATCTCAGCTCACTGCAAGCTCCGCCCCCCGGGTTTACGCCATTCTCCTGCCTCAGCCTCCCGAGTAGCTGGGACTACAGGTGCCCGCCACCTCGCCCGGCTAGTTTTTTGTATTTTTTAGTAGAGACGGGGTTTCACCGTATTAGCCAGGATGGTCTCGATCTCCTGACCTTCTGATCCGCCCGTCTTGGCCTCCCAAAGTGCTGGGATTACAGGCTTGAGCCACCGCGCCCGGCCTACAGTTTTATGTTGAAAAGATCACTCTGACCCCTGGGTGGAAAAGCAGAGGTCTAGGAGAGGACAAGGAGTCAAAGCAGGAAGACCAGTGTGGCTGTTGTAGTAGTCCAGGCAAGTGATCGTGGTGGTTTGGACTGGGGAGCTGTCAGTGGAGATGGAAAAACATGAGAAGATTTAAGAGATTTTTAGGAGATAAATTGAATAATGGACATGTAGGTGAGAAAGAGGGTTGTGTCAAAAGTGATGTCTAGGTTTCCCACTGGGTGCACGGTGGTTTGATTCACTGACATAGGGAAGTCTGAGGGAGAAATGGGTTTGGTGGGGGAAGGTCACAAGATCTAGTCGGGTATGTCACACTTTCCCAGAAGAAGCTTGAAGACTCTTGTGAAAATTCAGGCAAGAGATGCCAGTGGCCTGAACTAGAGATGATGAAAAGAGGAGCAGACAACTGGGGAAGTATTAAAAGCATATAACCTGGCTCAGTGCAGTGGCTCACACCTGTAATCCCAACACTTTGGGATGCTGAGCACTTGAGGCCAAGAGTTCATGACCAGCCTGGCCAACATGGCGAAACTTCGTTTCTACTAAAAATACAAAAATTAGTGACGCATGGTGGCACATGACTATAATCCCAGCTACTCAGGAGGCTGAGGCAGGAGAATCGCTTGAACCAGGAGGCAGATGTTGTGGTGAGCCGAGATCATGCCCCTGCATTGCAGCTTGGGTGGCAGAGTGAGACTCTGCCTCAAAAAGAAAAAAAAAAAAAGAGAGAGAGAACATTTAACTCATAGGACTGGATGATTGCTGGAATGTGAGGAGAGGAAGTGAGGGACAAGATGACATCCAGCTTTCTGACTTGACAGCTAAATAGGAGGCAAAGAAGGAGAAGCCAGTCTGGGAGCAAGTGAAGCTAGGTATTCCCATCCATACCGCATGCCTTTTCTCCCCATTTTAGCGTAACTGCCTGCATCCACCCATGCTTCATGCAAAAACTGCTGTTGGCACCGTCCACTGTTTCTGAGCCTGCTGTGTTCACACTGTTCACCTCCTCCTCACCTGACAGAGCTTTCCTTGATGGATTCCCAGGGAGTCATGGTAGACATGGACAGAGCATGTCCACAGGCTCCACGCATACCTCACCAGAGTTCTTGTTATATGACATCGTCCTCTGTCTCCCTCACTAGACCATAAGCTCCTTGGGGAGAGAAAATCTGTCTTACTCATTGTTGAATCCCCAATACCTAGCATGATTCTTGGTACATAGAGGACTTGAAATACATTTTGGTTGAATTAATAGAAGAATGAATGCCTGCCTCTGGAAAGACTTCCCTTTTTTTATTTTTGAGACAGAGTTTCGCTCTTGTTGTCCAGGCTAGAGTACAATTGTGCGATCTCAGCTCACTGCAACCTCCACCTCCCGGGTTCAAGCGATTCTCCTGCCTCAGCCTCCCAAGTAGCTGGGATTACAGGCATATGCCATCACACCCGGCTAATTTTGTATTTTTAGTAGAGACGGGGTTTCACCATGTTGGTCAGGCTGGTCTCAAACTCCTGACCTCAGGTGATCCTCCCACTTTGGCCTCCCAAAGTGCTGGGATTATAGGCATGAGCCACTGCACCCGGCTAGACTTCCCTTAATATGACCTAGCTCTGTCCCTATGAACAAATACATGTTAATTTACATTCCTAGAGAGATGACATTGTAAGAATTTTTAAATGAGTGCTTTCAGTTTGAGGTTTTGTCTGCCCATCAGATTATAATTTGTGAAACTGTTTCCTCTGTAGTTTTTGGTTCTTGACAAAAGAGAAGCAAATTTTTCCTTACCTTTTCCTTTTCCAAGTCTGCAGTGTCTAATTCTACCCCCGCTTCCTACAAAACACATCCTAACCCTTGGAAACTCATAAGCTTGTTTCTCTTAGCAATAAAAAACTAAGGAATCTGAAACATATTCATAATAAAGTTATAAAGCACTCACGAAGTTGAATGTCCGCAAGTCTCCCTACAGAGTACCCCCATATGTGCATCTTGACAGAAAACCATCTTCAAAGCCAAGGCACTTTTAAGTGATAGCATTCTCCATAAAATCACAAAGAGCAACACATGGCTGGGTGTCGTGGCTCACGCCTGTAATCCCAGGTGCTTCCCAAGGCAGTTGGATCACCTGAGGTCAGGAGTTCGAGACCAGCCTGGCCAACATGGTGAAACTTTGTCTTCTACTAAAAATACAAAAATTAGCCAGGTATGGTAGTGCAAGCCTGTAATCCCAACTACTTGGAAGGCTGAGGCATGAGAATTGCTTGAACCCGGGAGGCGGCGGTTGCAGCGAGTGGGATAGCACCACTGCAGTCCAGTCTGGGCGATAGAGTGAGACTCCGTCTCAAAAAAATAAAAACTAAAAAAAAAAGAGCCACACGATAGAAACAACTCCTTCTTATAGGCCTGCCTGAGTTTTATTTCCTGCCCTCCCCAATCACCCACCCTAGGTGCTTTGACAGGCAATTCCAGCTGTCTGGCATACAGAAGTAGGCGCCAAAACAAAAACAAATAAAAAAAAGTTTGTTAAAAAGAAGAGGTTGGACGGGGCCCAAAGTACTCCCCTCTCCCCCAAGGATCCACGAAGTGACCATTTCTCCGCGCCCCTAGGTCCCCACTCTCTCCCGCCACAAAGCCAGCTCACGCACCCTGCAGCGCTGCCAAGATCCCCACGATGCCTGTCCCCGCACCCAGTTCGATCACCTTCTTGCCTCGGAAATCCACATTTTGACTCTCGAAATAATTGCACAGGCTCAGGGCCTACGGGAGAAAAGAGAGAGAAACAGACAGTCGTGAAGATGGCTCCTTATGGGAGAGGCAGAGTCCGGGATCTGGACCTCCCACGGACCCTCACCCGGCGCAGCCCACTCCTCACCGCGTCCCACACGCGCGCCGCCACCCCGAGGCGGGACCCAAAGTTCTGCGTGATGGTCAGCACATGCCCACAGAAACAGAATTGGCTCTTCTCCGAGTAAGAGTCCGCAAAGAGCCCGACCTCCCGTGGGAACACCGATTCCGACTCAGATTCGGGATCTGGGCCAGGGTCCGCCATCTGGCCCGCCAAGGGAGTGCCCAGGCACCGCGGCCGGCGCTCAGATCCCGGCTTCGGAGCGGGGTAGAGGCTGGGGGCCTCGAGCCGTCTTGGTGTCCCTGTGGCACGAGCCCCGCCTCCCTGAGTTTGCCCTCCTTCCTCCAGTTCGACTTCCTGGACGTGGAATGAGGAGCTGCCCCTCCCGCCCCGGCCCCGAGCGCACACGCGACGAAACCCACACGGGACCACACGAGTCAGACCGGGCGGACTGGTCGGAGACCGGGAGTGAGGGGGGAGGAGCGAGGGCTGATGCTACTGTAGGAGGCGAGGTCTCTAGACCCCTTTCACCTGTGGGGTACACAGGTGCCTGCAACCAGGATGGTAATCCAGACGAGGCGGAAGCAAGCTAAGAGAAAATGCTGGGTCCCTGGGCCTGGCCTCACCCTCCCAGTTGGAGGCTAACGGTGCGGAGGTTCCCTCCAGCACTCGCTCCTTACAGCCCTCCGGACCCAGCCCGGCCCAGCCCGGCCCAGCCCAGCCGAATTTGCTCTTGGGTCTTTAAGGGGCGGGAAGTGCCCCTAACGCGCATGGCTGCGTCATTAACCTGCGCCTCTGGCCTGCGCCTCCACGTGGATTTGGTAGAGAAACCCCGGACTGGGATCATGGCAGCCGAGACTTGTAACGTGGCCGGAGCAGAGGCCCCGCCGCCCCAGAAGCGCTACTACCGGCAACGTGCTCACTCCAACCCCATGGCAGACCACACGCTGCGCTAGTGAGGAGTGGGCAGAGGGAGAGACAGGAGGGAGGGATTCTCAAAGCAGCCGGGAGAGCAGTTGTGCTACGACTGCTGGGAGGATTTGGGATAGACCTGGGAGGATCAGATGGGTGACGTCAGTTTTAGGGGTGGGACCGGGAGATTCGACCGAGAGTGGAGTTGGCAGGTTGGGAGTGGGCGTGGCGTTCGGGCCTAAGACTGGGTAGCGGTGCTAAGTTTGGGAAGAGAAATAAATTGTTACTGAGACTGAAGTGATAGAGGCAGAATGTCGTTTCCATCTTTTGCTTTTGTTTGTTGGATTTAATCAAAAGGCAAACATATACACAATCCTGCCCGCACCTTCCCTTCCCTCCCCGCAGAGCACAAACACAAAGTAGGATCCCAGTGCATTAGGCAGCCAGTCTCTGGATAAGGGGAACTTGTGCCCCAGAAAGGGCAGCTACCCGGCCAGGGTCACATAAACCGCCAGAAGTGGAGTTGAGCAGGTCAGCGTTTATGGGCCTCCTGATGGGCCTATGATTCACACTGGGAGTTAAGGGTGGTTTCCATTGTCCCTCTTAGAGGCCACAGGGCCCAGTGTTACAGAATTTTTGAGAAACCCTCCTCCCATTTACCTCCCACCCTCACCCACACACACACTTTCACAGTACCACTTCTGCAATAGTGTGACCAACCTTCTCATGCTTCTTATGTCTTCTTTCCAATAGCCCTGTGAAGCCAGAGGAGATGGACTGGTCTGAGCTATACCCAGAGTTCTTCGCTCCACTCACTCAAAATCAGAGCCACGATGACCCAAAGGATAAGAAAGAAAAGAGAGCTCAGGCCCAAGTGGAGTTTGCAGACATAGGCTGTGGCTATGGTGGCCTGTTAGGTAACACTTAGGCCCTCTTTCTGGGGTGAGAAGAGGCCTAGTAGTTTCTGCTGCCTCAGCGGCTTTTGTGGGGGGTCATAATTGGCCTTTCTCCTTTTGTCCAGACACTGGTGACATCAGCATGGAGAGGCTCCACCTTCCCTCTACTCTGGGTCTGTGACCTTTGCCCTGGAGAGTGGAGGGGGCTGCCTCAAATGCTTCTTAAAACCTGTGTTGTCCTTTATGGTGTCAATCCCTACATGAGCCATTTCACCTGCCAGGTACCGGGTCAGTGAGCTGGTCAGCACAAGCATCAGAGATTAGCCATTGTGGCCAGTGATCCTGAACTGTCTTTCTCAGGGATTCTACCATCTCCCCTCCTCTTTTCCCCTCCCTCGCCAGATCTCATTCCTTCTGCCCCACTCTCCTGTTTTTTTGGGTTCCTCTTGTTTTGTCTGTATTGCCGCACCCATGCATGCCAAGCCACTCCCTATTTTTAGATCGTCCCAAACAGATAACATTCTGATAGAGAGGAAGAGCATGGTACATAGAAGCAGAAAACCTTGGTTTAAGGTCCAATTCTGCCTGGGCACAGTGGCTCACACCTGTAATCCCAACATTTTGGGAGGCTGAGGCAGGTGAACCACTTGAGGCCAGGAGTTAAAGACCAGCTACTCAGGAGGCTGAGGCACAAGAATTGCATGAACTTGAGAGGCAGGGATTGCAGTGAGCCGAGATTGTGCCACTGCACTCCAGCCTGGGTGACAGAGCAAGACTCCATCTCAAATAAATGAGTTCCAGTTCTCAGTTTCCTCATCTTCACAATTTACCACAGAGTGTTATAAGGATGAAATAACACAATGTGTGAAAACACTGTGGAAACTCTATAGCAATGGCAAATATACCTGTATTCTCAGCCCTCCCATTCTGGTCCTGGTGACAATTTTCATTTCTCCCCCAGCCTCTTCAGCATAAAACTATCCATATATGTATCTCTGTCCTCTCTTGCCGTTCTGGACTTTGGTAGTTGCAGATTGAGGCTTCCTTTCCTGTGTTGACCCCTATGCACTTCCTACAAGTATATGGTTGATGATTCCATTGCTATTTCTGTGTCCAGTGGAACTGTCACCACTGTTCCCAGATACACTGATTCTGGGTCTGGAGATTCGGGTGAAGGTCTCAGACTATGTACAAGACCGGATTCGGGCCCTACGCGCAGCTCCCGGAGGTGGCTTCCAGAACATCGCCTGTCTCCGCAGCAATGCCATGAAGCACCTTCCTAACTTCTTCTACAAGGGCCAGGTGGGGAGGGGCCCTGGTGGGTTAGGCTGGTAGGCAGGTGGGGGCATGGAGGCCAGGCTCTCACAACCCTGTTGGTGCGTGTCTGTCTCACAGCTGACAAAGATGTTCTTCCTCTTCCCCGACCCACATTTCAAGCGGACAAAGCACAAGTGGCGAATCATCAGTCCCACCCTGCTAGCGGAATATGCCTACGTGCTGAGAGTTGGGGTGAGTCGGGATGGGAGGGAGGATGGGGTGAGTAGCCTATCCAGGGGCCCTTCACTAAGAATTCAGTGGTGGTGCATTTAGGGACTCACACCACCACTCCCATCATCTGGCTGCTGCTGATGTTGCATGCAGCCTCCTGTCTAGGGTGATTTTGCCTATGCAGGGGCTGGTATATACCATAACCGATGTGCTGGAGCTACACGACTGGATGTGCACTCATTTTGAAGAGCACCCGCTGTTTGAGCGTGTGCCTCTGGAGGACCTGGTGAGTAGGGAATCTACAGGATATGGAGGCCCTTTCCAGAGTGGTTCTATATTTGAACTTAGCTCAGTGCCAGGAGGATGGGATGGGTGTCTAAGGGCCAGGGGCAGTCTGAACAGTGGGCACTTATTGGACCCTTCCTTCTCCCAGACTGAAGACCCCATTGTGGGACATCTAGGCACCTCAACTGAGGAGGGGAAGAAAGTTCTACGTAATGGAGGGAAGAATTTCCCAGCCATCTTCCGAAGAATACAAGATCCCGTCCTCCAGGCAATGACCCCCCAAACCAGCCTGCCTGGTCACTGACTGCTTACTCTACTTTAGCTGGACCTCGTCTCCCAGGGACTAGAGAAAAGAGCAGGAGTCCTGGGTCTTCCCAATTGAGACTGCTGGAGCTGAGACACAGTACTCTCTCAAAGAAGGTGGGGAGCTGCCCAGGGCAGAACCCACTGGTGTTCATGACTACCCCTGGCTCCTCTCACCTTGTCCTTCCACTGCCAACAGAAAACAAAGCAGCTGACTGAGATGGTCAAAGGACTTTGGACCATAGGGAATCTTTGGAAGGCTATGGGGTCTTGCTCTCCCTTCTCCTTGTGAGATCTCTCCTGAGCTAGAATGAGGAATGTAGTCTATCTAAACTGCTTGCTAGGCTCAATTACCACTTCTGTTTGCTTTGTGGATCCTGGGATAACATGTATATGTGTATACATGCCCATTCTGCCATTTCTCAGGAAATGGTGGAGTATGTATCATATGCCTTCTACTATCCTCCTGTCCTCTCCCTGCGTAAGACTCGAGCTGGGGAATCTAGTCCCTAAATGTTGTCTCTGGAGAGTCCTTGGGAAGGTGTGGGGGTGGAGACCCTCTCCTTTTTCATGTTGACCTTCAATTCCAGAACTTCAGATCTGACTGACTGGCACAGAGCCTGACAGGGTTGGAGTAGGGAATGAGGGAATAAGGAGCAGAGAGGTAAACTGTAAGAGATTCTTTTATTTTAATTTTTTTTAGAGACAGGCCCTCTGTCTGTTGACTAGGCTGGAGTGCAGTGGCACAGTCATAGCTCACTGCAGCCTTGACCTCCCGGGCTCCTGTAATCCACCTCAGCCTCTCAAGTAGCTGGGACTATAGGCACATGCCACCATGCCTGGCTAATTTTTGTATTTTTTGTAGAGACAGAGTTTCACTATGTTGCCCAGGCTGGTCTCAGACTCCTGAGCTCAAGCAGTCTGCCCACCTCAGCCTCCCAAAGTGTTGGAATTATAGTGATGAACTGCCGTGCCCAGCCTAATTTTTAAACTTCTTTTGTAGAGACAGAGTCTTGCTGTGTTGCTCAAGCTTGTCTCAACCTCCTGGCCTCATGCCATCCTCCCGCCTCAGCCTCCCAAAGTGCTGGGATTATAGGCATGAGCCACCATGCCTGGCTCTGTGGAGGATTCCGAGGCTGAAAGTGGAAAGGGGCTGCTAACCAGAAAGCCCCCCAGAGGAGACCGAGTCAGCTGGGGAATTAGAACATCCACATCCATGTAGCTCCTTTTAACAGCCCAGACAATCTTAGAACTTAACTAATGTACAAAAAGTTTCTTCATTTCTGCTTCTCAAGCCCCAAATTTCCATGTCTGGCAGGAGTGGGCTTGTACACCCAAGAGGCCCCCTTATCCTCAAGAAAGAAAAATGGAGGTTCTATGAGCCATTTTAGCCCATTAACCCACCTGCCATCTGCCCAGTATATGTTAGGTACAGGAGGAGGGGGAGATGTGGCTAGTGCAGGAAAATAATGCAGAGAAGAGACAACCCACTGAGCCAAGAATGTGGGGACAGTTACAGCTGTGTCTCCCCTGCTTCCCTTCCCGGAGGAGCTGAAAGATGGGGAATTCCTGAGGATGGGCCTAAAGGGGCTGGGCTCCCTGGTGGAAGTGGTGGGAATATCAGAGACTGACTAGTGTAGCTTGGTCACTTAGTCTGTACTAAAAAGCCTTATAACCTTTCCTAGGATGAGGCTTTTAGGCTCCTAGACTAGGGCACTCTCCCAGGAGGAAAATCTTAGGCCCTCCCTCCCATGAGGGTCATTGCAACATGAGACCCACGAGAGTCGTGAAGTCAGCCCCAGCCCCGCCTACTGTTCCTGGGTGCTAATCCCCAGCACAGACCACTCAGGAGGAGGGATTGGCTGAGGAGCTTGGAGAGGGGGCGTCATCACCTCACCCAAAGGTTAAATAGGAGTTCAGACTAGGTGCTCGGGAGAAGCGCTTTCTTTCGCGGGCACCCGGAACCAGACCATGACCCAGACCCTCAAGTACGCCTCCAGGGTGTTCCATCGCGTCCGCTGGGCTCCCGAGTTGGGCGCCTCCCTAGGCTACCGAGAGTACGACTCAGCACGCCGGAGCTTGGCAGACATCCCAGGCCCCTCTACGCCCAGCTTTCTGGCTGAACTTTTCTGCAAGGGCGGGCTGTCGAGGTTACACGAGCTGCAGGTAGGAAGGGACGCCTTTCCCGAGACTGAGTGCTGGGGAAACCGGCTTTGACAGCGTCAAAAAGGACTGACTAGTGCAGAGCAAATGTGGGAGAGCCAGAGAGAACGGATGCCCATGAATTAAGGAAAAGGCGAGTTGAGGCTGGGGACGGTGTGGCTCGACCCGCATAGAGTCTGTCCCGACTCTTAGCAGAGAGCGCTGGGAAAGCGCTTTCTCGCTGTCCTGAGGTGTGGAGGTCCTGCAGATACAGTACAAGTGAGCGGGAGGCGGGAGCACGCGGTACCCTCCGCCTGCGTGCGACTTAAAGCTACATGGGCTCGTTTTCGTTTACTGAGAACTCGTCCTGAGATGGACAATCTAGACATGGAACTTTTAGAGATTTCTCCTCGACCAAGATGATCAGAGAGGTCCTGAATGTCTGCCTTGCGCAAAGTTCCAGTTTTGCCCATCGCACTCAAACTTTCTAGGGATGGGAAGTGAGAGAGGAGGAGTTTGCAGTATCAAAGGCATACAATAGCTGGGCACCCTAGAAGGAGCAGAAGCTCCCTCTTCCCAAGCCCAGTCAACACCCTTGGCGTGGGCACAGGTCAAGCTGAAAGTCCCCGCCCAGGTATCCAAGTGTCAGCTGCGCCCCTCCCCCAGGTGCAGGGCGCCGCGCGCTTCGGACCGGTGTGGCTAGCCAGCTTCGGGACAGTGCGCACCGTGTACGTGGCTGCTCCTGCACTCGTCGAGGAGCTGCTGCGACAGGAGGGACCCCGGCCTGAGCGCTGCAGCTTCTCGCCCTGGACGGAGCACCGCCGCCGCTGCCAGCGGGCTTGCGGACTTCTCACCGCGTGAGTCTTCTCTGCCCCTAGAAAGCCAAACACCCTGCAGCGGCCCCCTCCTGCTGCGGGTCCCGAAACTATCGGATTTAGGGGCATGGTGGGAGGTTGGCTGTCCTACTCTACCTTTGGTCATCTTGGGGTTCCCATCCCAGTCTGCTTCACCCACACTCGGGTTGAGCCCCAACCTCACTCTCCGCCTACCTCCTTATCATTTGAGACCAGAATCCTGGGAACTGGGGGAGCCAGAGGAATTGGGTTAGGGTACCAGGATCTGGATGGAATGAATGTAAGGTTCTGTGATTCAAGTTACCCGGGAACCCCAGCCCCTGCGGGCAGGAAATGAGTAAAGAGGAAGGGGGTTGGAAGACAGGCGCAAGCCGGTGCAGGTTTCTGTACCCCAAGGGGGCAGACGCAATCCCTTTCCTGGCCACCGCAGCCGAATGCGCTTCTTCACTGCAACCAGTCCCGTCGAGCCGTCCCCACCTCCCCGATGCGCACTCTCTCCTCAACCCTGCAGGGAAGGCGAAGAATGGCAAAGGCTCCGCAGTCTCCTGGCCCCACTCCTCCTCCGGCCTCAAGCGGCCGCCCGCTACGCCGGAACCCTGGACCACGTAGTCCGCGACCTTGTGCAGCGTCTGAGGCACCAGCGCGGACGTGGCACAGGGCCGCCTGCCCTGGTTCGGGACGTGGCGGGGGAATTTTACAAGTTCGGACTGGAAGGTGAGTCCCAGGACAGAGCTGGGCAGGCGTCGGGGGCACCCTACCGGAGCCTCCCTGAGCCCTGACGGCGCCCCCTCCCGATAAGGCATCGCCGCGGTTCTGCTGGGCTCACGCTTGGGCTGCCTGGAGGCTCAAGTGCCGCCTGACACGGAGACCTTCATCCGCGCGGTGGGCTCGGTGTTTGTGTCCACGCTGTTGACCATGGCGATGCCCCACTGGCTGCGCCGCCTTGTGCCTGGGCCCTGGGGCCGCCTCTGCCGAGACTGGGACCAGATGTTTGCATTTGGTAAGGCACAGGACGAGGTGGGAATGGGGGAATGTAAAGCTGTCGAGGGGTAGCGAGGTATTCACGTGCCTTCTACCACGCAGCTCAGAGGCACGTGGAGCGGCGAGAGGCCGAGGCAGCCATGAGGAACCGAGGACAGCCCGATGAGGACCTGGAATCTGGGGCGCACCTGACCCACTTTCTGTTCCAGGAAGAGTTGCCTGCCCAGTCCATCCTGGGGAATGTGACAGAGTTGCTACTGGCGGGAGTGGACACGGTTAGATTCTCCCTCCGTGCTGTGAGCCTGTTCCAGGGCTTAGCCTCCCCAGACTCCGGGACCATTTTTCTGTTGCAGGGGATCCGTTATGGCCACGTAGATCAGCTTGGCTTAACACCCCGTAGCCCCAGACTGTTCCATAATCTGCACCCTCTGCTGGGTTCCCACACCCAACAGCTCTCTTGCTTTCACGTTTCTCAGGTGTCCAACACGCTCTCCTGGGCTCTGTATGAGCTCTCCCGGCACCCCGAAGTCCAGACAGCACTCCACTCCGAGATCACAGCTGCCCTGGGCCCTGGCTCCAGTGCCCACCCCCCAGCCACTGTTCTGTCCCAACTGCCCCTGCTGAAGGCAGTGGTCAAGGAAGTGCTAAGGTGAGGGGAAAGGAGAGGAGGAACAAGAGGAAATGCCAAGGAAGGCTGCGGAAGCAAATAGTGGATGGAAGCAGGGAGACAGCAGAGAAAAATGGCACTCTACTACTGGTCAAAAAGGGTTTGGAAGTTGGAAACAATGAGAAGAGGGCTGCAGCCCCTAGCCTCACCTTGCTGTCTCCATTTTGTGCTTTGCAATCTAGACTGTACCCTGTGGTACCTGGAAATTCTCGTGTCCCGGACAAAGACATTCATGTGGGTGATTATATTATCCCCAAAAATGTGAGTAGAGCCTATGCACCCTTTCTACTGAGCCATTCCTCACTATCTTAGGCCCCAGCTCTGTTCTCAAGCACTCTCCTAAAAGCCCTTCAAACACTCCCCTTAACCCCTCTCTAGGATATGCCTTTCTGGGATATAATGGGACAGTGGAGAGATCCTTCCCAAAGTAGCCCCAGAAAACTTCCCCATCACCCACTAGGACCTGCCTTTGTCCCTGTCTGAATATCCTATTCATGCCTGCCCCCATTCGGAGCACAAACTGACAAGTTTGTTTTTCTTCCCACCAGACGCTGGTCACTCTGTGTCACTATGCCACTTCAAGGGACCCTGCCCAGTTCCCAGAGCCAAATTCTTTTCGTCCAGCTCGCTGGCTGGGGGAGGGTCCCACCACCCCCCACCCATTTGCATCTCTTCCCTTTGGCTTTGGCAAGCGCAGCTGCATGGGGAGACGCCTGGCAGAGCTTGAATTGCAAATGGCTTTGGCCCAGGTGAGTGCTCTAGATTTTATACCTTCCCCAGGCTGGAGAGACCCTAACCCTCTAAAGTTGTGAGATCTTTCCCCTGACAAGCATAGGAAATCATGTTAGACCTGGTAGAGTGAATCTTCTAAAATATGATAAGCCCATTATAGGCCTAGAGTGTAAGTGAGGGTATTCAAACTATTTTTTCCCTTCCACAATCCCTCACCCTTATTAGCCAAGAAGTACCCTACTGGCCACAGGTGCCACCCAATCATTGACCATTCTAACACTAATAATGCATGCCCTTTACCAATCAATCCCCCCACTATAGATATCTTTCATAGTAGTGCTCACCTTCTTCCCTTTCCAGATCCTGACACATTTTGAGGTGCAGCCTGAGCCAGGTGCGGCCCCAATCAGACCCATGACCCGGACTGTCCTGGTACCTGAGAGGAGCATCAACCTACAGTTTTTGGACAGATAGTCCTGTGGAAAGAGGCTGTCATCATCACCGTTTCGTTCATCGTAGGGATAATATTTTTTGTAGGCACAAGACCAAGAGATACATCTGCCCCTAAGGCCTATCTGACCAAACTAGATAGAATGACCATAGTGAAGTGTGAGGCAGCCCTGACCAATGTGTGAAGTATGCACTTGGCCTGACTCAGTAGGCCAAGTGAGAAAACCATTGTCTCTCTCCGTGCTCGGCCCTTCTGATCATGTATGCATCCCCCAAGGATGAAATCAGATTTTAGCTAATAATGCTGGAGGAAAGATTCAACCGCCGCTGTTTTTGGGCTTTCATAGTGTTCATTGATGCTGCTGGCTAAGCATTTATCAAAGCATAAGCTCAGTAACTGTGCATCTGCTCTGTACCTGGTTGGTCCTTCCTCTTTGCATGTAAGCACTTTGAGAGGAAGGGTGAAGCCTTATTTGTTTTTTATGTCCCCTGCCAGGGCCCATCTCTGACTGGGTGACACCATACACATTCTTAGATTGAATCTGAACCACGTGGCGGAAGGGATAAGCAGCTTAGTAGGCTCTGTCTACCCCCTTCCTTCTTTGTCTTGCCCATAGGAAGGTGAATCTGCCCTAGCCTGGTTTACAATTTCTTACAACTCTCCTTTGCTCTCTGGCCACTATTAAGTGGGTTTGCCCCATCACTTAGTTCTCAGGCAGAGACATCTTTGGGCCTGTCCCTGCCCAGGCCTCTGGCTTCTTTTTTATATTGAAAAGTTTTAAATATTCATAAATTTTAGAATAAAAAATCAAGGCCAGGCGAGGAGGCTCAAGCCTGTAATCCCAGCACTTTGGGAGGCCGAGGTGGGCGGATCACGAGGTCAGGAGATCAAGACCATCCTGGCTAACACGGTGAAACCGCATCTCTACTAAAAAGTACAAAAAACTAGCTGGGCAAGGTGGCGGGTGCCTGTAGTCCCAGCTACTCGGAAGGCTGAGGCAGGAGAATGGCGTAAACCTGGGAGGCGGAGCTTGCAGTGAGCGGAGATCCGGCCACTGCACTCCAGCCTGGGTGACAGAGCGAGACTCTGTCTCAAAAAAAAAAAGATAAAATAAAAAATCAAATATTCCATTCTTGACTTTGACTTATTTCTCTCATATTACCACTTCCTACAAGACCTGGAGGCAAGACCCTAACCCTCCCATCTCCCACCTTGGTTTCTCAGGTCCTAGGGGTGACCCCCATAACAATGGGAGGTCTGGATGCCTGGAAGAGTAGTTTGTAACACAAATCCAGACATGTTTCTGTCTGTAGTGGGAACAGCCAAGTCTAGTCTGGCTTCCTGTAAGAGATTAAGGGGGTGGGGGGTGAAAAGTAACTGCAGGGACTAAGCTGTAAAATCGGCCGGGAGCTAGGGATTTGCAGAGATTGCTGACTCTGGTAAGGAAAGTGCTTTCGGACTGCCAGGATTGAAGGAAGTCCTAGATTGGTCACTCTGCCCTCTCTGGAACCGTTCTTCCAAGATAATTTCCTTCAGAGGAAGGGATACAAGCAGAGAAGTGGAATCAGACAGACAGAATGAAAGCTGAGTGTGGGGGTGGCCAGAAGCCCTGGGGCACTGAAGCAGGATAAGGGCAGTGGGCAGAAGGAGCCTGTTTCCCTGAGTCAGCATTGTCTGGCCCCCCAGAGGCTGGGCACAGCTCTCCTCTTGTGATGTATACAGATTAACTCATCTTCCATCCAAACAAATCTCTCAGCACACTGCACAGTTCCTTCTGCATCCCAGATTACCCTCCCCATGTCAAGACTTGCCCCACTTCCCCTACCCCTCACCCTATTCCAATTAGCTGGGTGTAAATGGAGATTTCACTTCACACTTCTTCCTCCTCCACACCTTGGTCTCCTGGCCTAGACACGGCTCCCTGACCGCAGAAACTCCATTTAGCCACCAGGCCTTCTGCAGGGGCATCTAATTATGCAAGATCTACAGAGGGGCAGGGAGGACCCAAAGCCTCGTAAAAAGATCAGCTTTCTGTGCAATTTTCTGACCTTCTCAACTCCTTCCCTACTGTATACTCAGTCTCCACCCCTATTCCTCTATCACTGAACTCAATTTGAACATAAATGAGCAAATTTTTAACAGATTTGAGCTTTGAGGGAGAATAAAGCCCAGCTTGTGGTCAGACCCTTTCCCCTGGAATCAGTGATGAGAATTCTGCCCACTCGTACTCCCTATTTTCCAGTGGGCAAGTAGGAATGCCCACTTGAGGAGGGCAGTAGTTCCCATGACCCCTTTCCTGGACAATGATCTTTTTAAGTTGGAAAAAGGGAAGAAGAGGAGACCATACTGATTGCTGGCCCCAACCCCCATACCAATACTTCCATTAGTGCTGAAGGAGAGGGGAAAGTGTCCCACTTCGCCTCATTTTAGGACCCAGAGTGTAAATGGATACAGTGTGTTTGTGTGTGAGTATGTCTATTTTCTTCGGTATGTCTAACCTTCCCTGCAGATCCATCACAGAGGACAGCTCAGGCTTGGCACAGGAAGCTCCACATGTGTCCTATATGCCTGAGCCCTACCTGCCAGTATAGATAATAGTAGTCACTCTGATTTGCAATCCCCCATTTGGTCCCCACCAGCTCTTCTGTGAATGGCAAATCAGGAAAGTCTAGCCTTTCTGTCTCCCAACCTGGGGGGTATAGAGGGTTCTCTCTCTGGGGAAACAGTTTCCTACTGAGCAGATGGAGGACTCAGTCTCAGCTCCCTATCCACTCTACTCCCTCAGAAATTGGAAGTTATATACTTCCACACTTTGAAATTACTTGAACCCCAGTCCAGCTTTAGTTCCTACATCCCTAGGTTAGTCTGGATGCCAGCACCATGGACAGCGACAAAGACCCCCCCCCCCGCCCCACCGCCCACCTTTTGGGAGAGGCGAGGGGATCAAGGTTTCCTGGGCAAGTATACGTGTAGGCCTTTACAAGAGAATCATTTTCTCCAACACATCCCCAGGGAGGAAGGAGGCAGAGCAGAACCTTCCCTGAGAGAAGGATCAATAATAAGAAAGGCCTCCAGATCTAACTTTAGCTGTGAATGAAGGAATTATTTAATTGCTGATGAATGGTTTACTTAAAAAACAGCATCATTCATATAATACACAACCCCAAGGTCACAGAAGAAAGTGCCCAGCCTTCAGGCTGACCCACATTTTAACCAGTCTTTCCCAAATCTTTTCTCTATAAACAACAGTCCTCTATGCTGCTGCCTCCAAACATAATGCCATCCATTAATACCACTAGCTGGGCACACTGGGATCAAACCTGTGACCCTAAACTGCCATAGAAATAGCTTAAACTGAGGTTGGAGACTCATAACTGAGGAGGGGGGTTCCCTCCATCTCACTCCAAATGAGTCCAAATTCACTTCACACTGCTTTTCTGGGTGAGCACAGTACTTGCGAAGGGCTAAAAGAACCCAGATGATCTCCAGAACAAGGCGGATGGCTCCAGCCTTCCCCAGCCCACAGGCCCAAATATTTAGTCAGAGGAGTTCTCATTCTTACAAATAATCACCATGCTTCACATTTGCAATGTCTATTTTCCCTCATATTTCCATACCTATTATGTCACTCAACACAAAATTCCAAGATTCTGTGCAACTTCAGATGAAAAACACATTTTAGAATTTGTTATACCAGCTACTATTTGAAATAAATGAACCATCAGCTATTCTAGAAATCTATGTCATTGCTGATTTTCTTTGCAACGACATCCAACCTGTCCCTCATTTATCCTTATTCCAACCCTATGAGGTAGACAGGAAAGCCATAGCTAAGAGATTTTTTTCTAAATCATACAACTCATAGGTGGCAGGTCCAGGTCTACCCCTAGATACCTCTGAGCACTGCCACCTAGCAGCCAACATGAATTATTCACCAGCAAGTGGGAGTCACACCTACAACTCGGAACCCACTGCTGCATTTGGGATTTGCAACCTGTGCAGAGAAACCTCCCCACACCTCCCAACCCTCCAGAAAAGCCCCAGATGAGAAAGGAGTCTCCACGTGCATATAAATGATTCTTTATGCCCTTCCCCCATGCAATGGGGGATGGAGCAGGGGGAAGTCCCCCGCCCTCATGCAGGGAACGGGAGGTCAATGTATACTAGTCTTATTGCCAGATGCCCTGTGACCATGGGGTGGGGAATAGGGGTCTACAGCCCCTTTCTTCTGGCATTGGTCCCCCTTCACCAAGTCGCCGTGGTGGAGCTGGGGGGCTGGAGGCCCTAGGAGCTGAGGTAAAGACGGTTCTCTCCAGGGAAAGAAAGCTGCTCTCCCCGCCTGCCCACCGGCCATCTCTGGATGAGTGTGAGGAGCTGCCAGTGGGTACTGAAACGTCATCCAGGTGTCTCTACCCAGTGGGCAGTGAGGCCAGACAATGTCTCCAGCTTGAGGCTGCCCACAGAGATCCTAGGTGATGGGGGCAGCATGCCCCAAACACCTTGTCCAGCTGGTACCTCCAGCAGTCATGAGAGCTCTTCTCTGACTGATGCATTGACTCAAGATCCCTGCTCCTGGAGTCCAGTTCAGACTGTAGTGACCCTCATGACAACCTCTCGGCCAGAATGGGAGCTGGAACGGGTATCTGGTGGCCGCAGCTGCCCAAGGAGGTGCAAGATTGTATAACCGCAGCGCTGAGGCAAGAGCGTCCGCATGCGCTGGGCAGCTGGGGGGCGGCTGGTGGCCCCAGAGGTGGGGCCCGTCCGTGAGGTCCTGGGGCCCGGCTTCCCTGCCGTCCCTCCCCCTGCATCTCCTCCTATGTCCTTGGTCTTGTCATAATTTAGGACCTTCCACTGCTGGTTCACTGCCTGCCAGCGCTTGAAGATGCGGTAGACAGAGGAGCCTTCATGGATGATGAGGCCTGAGCAATAGGGATAAGAAATCCAGGGTTAACTGTGGCCTAGATCTAGGCCAGAGGTACTTAAGCAAGCATTTCTTCAGAGTGAGAAGATACAGTTGCAAAGGGCCCTGGAGAAGCAGGGAAGTGGGTTGAGGTGGCACCAGGATAGCACTAAAGGCCCCCAGTGGCAGAAAACAAGGCCATGAAACTGAGGGGATGGGCAGGGCAGTCAGGTGTGTAAGAGGAAGATACAGAGCAGGTAAAGGAGAGAGAGGTGCCCTCACCTATGCAGACGACATCCATGAAGCCATACATGCCGTAGCAGATCTGAAAGAGCAGATCCTGTCGTTGCCACTTGGCTGAAGGGCTGAGTGAGGACCAGATGAGCCAGGAGATGCTGGCAACCAGGAAGAGCGAGCCCAGGACTATGGCAGCAATCTGGACCTTCTCGATGACCGTCAGGGAGATGGCCTGCCACTGTGTGGGAGAAAGGGCTCCAAAGAGTCCCAGAAAGGGGTGGAGGGCCAGGTGATGGGTGGCCCTGAAGAGCAGGGTGCTCCAGTAACCTTCCCTAAAACCTTCAGGCAGGATCAACATCTGTCTTCTCTGTGCCTTGATTAAATCTAGAACGTGGTACTTGTCTGACACCATTTGTCTGTCTTATTTTAAAAAGGCAGGATTGGGCAAGTGCTCTGAAACCAAAACATCTAGATTTGAATCCCAAATCTTGACTCCATCACTTACTGGCTAAGTAACCTTGGGTAAGTTTTCAAATCTTTGTGCATCAGTATTCTCATTTGTAAAAGGGGATAACAACAGTATCTGACTAATAAGATTATTGTGAAGATTAAAAGAGTTAATACACACCAAAACTTGACACAGAAAACACTACACGTTTGCTATCATCATCAACATCATTTTTTCTTTTCTTTTTCTTTTTTTTTTTTTTCCTTCGAGACAGAGTCTTGCTCTGTTGCCCAGGCTGGAGTGCAGTGGCTGTGATCTCGGCTCACTGCAACCTCTGCCTCCCGGGCTCAAGGATTCTCCTGCCTCAGCCTCACGAGCAGCTGGGATTACAGGCAGGCGCCACCACGCCCAGCTAATTTTTGTATTCTTAGTAGAGACGGCGTTTCACCATGTTGGCCAGGCTGGTCTCAAACTCTTGACCTTGTGATCCGCCCGCCTCGGCCTCCCAAAGTGCTGGGATTACAAGCGTGAGCCACCGCGCCCGGCATTTTTTCTGTTTTCTTTTTCTTTTCTGTGTGTGTGTGTGTGTGTGTGTGTCGGGTGGGGGGAGTGGCGGTTATTCCAGTGCCTAGAACAGTGCCTGGAATATAAGTGGCACCCTGTAAATGTTTTTGTGAATAAATTAAGGGAGGAAGGATATACAGACACACAAGCGACTGCAGTAATTGGTGGGGAAGGGTGGCTTTGGGAAAAGAGTAAATCAAATAGGCCTCCTGGAAGGTTCCTGATTCCAATAGCTAAAAAGTCCTCGCCCAGTCTCTGAGTCCTCTCCTTGCACCTCACCTGCAGTGGGTTCTTGGTGCTGATCGCCAGGACCTGGTACTTGAAGTAGCAGAGCTCACAGCTCCAGGAGCCCCTCTCGCTGATCCAGCGGATGAGGCAGGGCTGGTGCGTGCAGCGCACTGAGCCGTCGCAGCGGCAGGGGCTCAAGAGCTCCCCCTGGAGGAAGAGTGAGGAGGGACCCTTCAGTCATCACCACCCCGACCCCACTCGGCCGCGCTCCCAGGCAGGGAAACCTCTTCAGGTCACTTGCCCACCTTAAAAAACTCAGGCCTTTCACCCAAGACAGGGCAAGAGGTTAAGTAAGGCTGCAACAGAAAATAAGTTTCCCTTGGAGATCAAGGGAAACTTCCCATACCAAAGAGATGAGGGATGGAAAGGGATGGGGGGATTAGAGGGGAGAAGGACTAGGTCTTCTCTTTTCCTAGAATTTGGGATGGGTGGTCTTTAAGACTTCTCAAAGGAAAGGCTTCCTCTTAGGATCTGGAGGGAGGAGAGGGTTAGAACTTCTGAGCCATGCTTTCCTTCCCCCACCCCATCACTGTAAAGTTACTTCACAGATCTGGTGCAAACTGGGATGGGTTACGGTCCTCGGTTTCCAGGTATTAAAAGGGAGAAATCGCGGAGGTGGGAGTGAAGGGTGTTTCCCTTTAATCAAGGAATCAATTCTCACTACACAGAGACACCCTCCTAGCACTATTCTGGGACAACTTTGCCCATAAAATTTTAACAAAGAATACTCTTTAGAATGAGATAGAAAGTTGCAGGATGGGAAGTGAAAAAAAGTACCCCATAGGGAGAAATTCTGAGCTAAGCAAGGGCGCTGGCTGGGCCCCTCCCTTCTAGGTGGGCACAGAAGCACTCTCTTTTCTGCCCACCTGCAAGAGAACAGGTCCCCTCAGCTTACGGAGACCCTGGGGCGAGGCAAATAGGAGAGAACTGCAGTCACTGTTAATGGATGAGATGGATTTTGTGCTCCCCGGGGAGAAAGCCCCACCCCTTCCTGGGGACCCTTGACCCTCCAACACAAACAAGAGCTCCAGGAGTCCCCTGCCAGCCCCTCGGCCTCACCCCATTCCCACTCCGCTTCACCCCATTCCCACTCCGGGTCCTGGGGCCCGCCCAGCCTCCTTAGGCACCGCCTCTGCTCGCAGTCTCCGCTGACACCCCAGGTGCGCGCCCACACCCCTCCGCGCCCGGCCAGGTGCCCAGGCCTGACCTGCTCCGGGCCCTGGAAGC
>NW_012120376.1:5877164-5891795 GCF_000951035.1 Colobus angolensis palliatus
CGGGGCGGTGAGGGGGAGAGAAGGGGCCGCGGCTGCGCATCCCCGCCCTGCCCCGCACAAGCAGGTGTCCCCAGGGGCGGGGGCAAGTGTGGGAGCCCGAGGAGGGTGGAGAAAGGGGAGTGGCCAAGGAAGGGGAGTGTGCACACGAATAGACTAGGTGTGTGTCTGGGAGTGGGAGATGAACGAGTGAGCATGGAAGGTGAGTGGTCAAAGGACGCAGGTGTACCGGGGAGGGAGAGGCTTGTGCAAAATGGGAATGTGCAAAGAAAGAGCTGTTCAAGGGTCGGAGGTGTGAAGGAGGTACATGGGCAAGGGAGGGACTCAAGCAATATACACTTTACCCAAAGGGCTGAAAAGTGTGCTCTATGGGGACTGGGAAAGAGCGGTGTGTAAGGAATGGAGTCGGGTTGTCTGAGAAACAGAAGCCTGTGACTGTAATGTGTGAAGGAGGTGAGTGAGCAGGTGAGGCAGAAGTGCTAAAGGGATGGGAGTGGCTTTCCTGGTACTCTCCTGCCCTCACCTCCACTACATTGAAGTGAACAACACACACACTTAGCCCTTTGCTCTTATGGAGGCTTCACTCTGAGAAAAAGCTCTACCCCCATCACATTTTTTTCTGCCTTACACTTACATTCTCCCTCTCCTTCCCTTTGCAAAGCTGAGGGAAAAGGGATTCCAGGGGAGCTCATTGGGTCAAACGCACTGGGAAAAAAATTAATTAGTGAAAGAGTAATTAACAGAAGAAGGGAGGGGACAGTGCCTGGGACAGACTGCCAAATTAAGGTTCCTCAATAGAAAGTGATGGAGAGACAGTAATGTTCCCATGAAGTATTCAAATGTTTTGGATGGACTAATGAATGAATCAGAAAAAGGGGCTGGGACCCAAGCAGACAGAGAAGACGGCTTCTGTTGTAAAGACAGTAAGCTGCGAAGGGCTTATGTGGAAGGTGAGGCTGAAGTGGTGAATGCTGGTGTGGGAAGGGAATTTGAAAAACTCAGACACTTATCTTCGCCTTCCAGAAGGCTTACAAAGCACCCACCCCAGCAAGGTAGCCAATAAAACATTCACCTCTTGAGCCCCTTAGTCAGTTCAGTCCTTGAGATTTTTCTTACTAGTGTTCCAGCTGCCCTTGCCAAGAGGGACCCAGGGCTACAAGTATCAGGATGGAAAGAGGCGGCATCTGTATTAACATGTATTCCATTTTGCTCTAAATCATGGTTTATATTCATCTTCTAATTTGAACTCTTATATTCTCAGCCAGATGGTTAAGGAAAACAGAAGTTAGAGTGGAAGGAGTGGCAAATAGGGTAATAAAATGGCTTTAGATTTTACCCAAATTCTAACAAATGAGACAACAACCGCTTTCCTCCTTTACTCCCATACCCTCAAAGGGCTGGGACATGAAGACCTTGGAGCCCATAAAACAAAGAAAGTAGGAGAAATCTACCTATGTCTACCTCGGTGTCTGTGGGCAGAGGCCATTTGGGAAAAAGTGTGTTCTGGACACCGTTAAGTGCTAAGAAAGCGGCACTAGGGAAAAAGAGAGAAGCACAATGCCCCAAATGAGCAGTCACAAGGTTTACAGAAGGAGACATGTCATTTTCATTCATTGTGGTGGTCTGGAGGGTGCAGGGGGTGTGGTGGTAACTTTCTTGCACATGTACACTCCTGTATCCATCTTATATATTACATATAATAAATAATATATACATACATATATACATAGAAGTATATATACACATATATAAATATCACATAATCATAGAACCGTCCTACTGGGAAAAAAAAAAAAAAAACTTAAAGGTCAAGTATTCCTGTCTCCTGCTCATCAATAACTTCTCTGCCAGATGGCCTCAAGTCTTTGCATTAACACTCCCAGGGAGGTTTGGAAGTTGAGAAAAGAGGGGGCATTACCTTGTCACTGAACCTGTTGGATTACCGTATTAATCTGCCTTCTGTCCGTCCTTTAATCGTAGTTTTGCCCTCAAATGGGCATTGTTTACTCCCTATTTTAGAAGACCCCATTGTTGGCTACATCTTTCTAGATAGTCGTACCACTACTTTAAAGGGCCAGTGACAGACACCAGAAACAAAACAAAATAAAAACCCACATACACACTGGAAGCAAGCACTCAGTAAAATGTTGTAGAATTAATGAATGAATCAATGACACAAATGAGAGTATGTTTTATCACAGTGGAGCGAAAAGGTGACAGCATCACCTCTGGTACCCCAACTCCCATCCCCTCCCCAATGTAGACAGGCTGAAAGACCGGTAGCGAGACTGGAGTTCAGCCTTCAGACCGGTAGTGAGACAATCCTTGAGCCGGGAGTTGGGCTCTGGGTGGCCTAGGTTGCCATGGCACCGCCTCGGGCTCCACCCTCTCTTGTTCCCCTACCGCGCCCCCCCGCGGCGGGGGTTGTGGCAGCCAGTCACGTGCCCGCCGCGTAACCACACCTCTGCTCCTCAGAGCAATGTCAAGCGGTCACGTGTGATAGCAACAGATCACGTGGCTGCCATCGCCCCTCCGCCCCCTTACACTCTTCGCCCTCCTCCCCGTCAAAGCGGCTCCTGGCCACCCCTCCGCGCATGGGTGGCGGTTACGTGCCCAGAACGTCCGGCATTCGCCCCGCCCTCCCAGTTTCCGCGCGCCTCTTTGGCAGCTGGTCACATGGTGAGGGTGGGGGTGAGGGGGCCTCTCTAGCTTGCGGCCTGTGTCTATGGTCGGGCCCTCTGCGTCCAGCTGCCCCGGACCGAGCTCGGGTGTATGGGGCCGTAGGAACCAGCTCCGGGGCCCCGATAACGGGCCGCCCCCGCAGCACCCCTGCCTGGCGTGAGGTAAGTGCAGTCCCTTCCCAGGAATGAGAACCAGTGCCCGCCCCCCTCACAGTTTTCTACGCGTTCGTTTCGCGAGCTGGTTATGGAAGGGTCGCTCAAGGGCGGGAAGTGGGGCCTTTGTGGTCATGAGAAAGTATAATTTTAGGGACTGAGGTGTAGGATCTTTGATGCAAGGCATGTGTCATGTGTGATCTTTGTGCAGGGCGCGATTGTCCCAAAGGAAAATGCGTTTTTTATTGCAGGGCCTCACGTGGCTGGAGGGGTTGGTATTGAGTCATTGTGTTATCTCTGGGGCCGGCCCCAAGGAAGACTGGGAGCGGGGGATGGGATGCTAGTGTTGCTCTTTGTGCTTTTTTTTAGGAATCCCTTTGTTGCTGCAGGCTCATACCATCCTAATTCTGTAAGGGACTTTTGGTGATAGGAGTCTGTGATTGTAGGGTCGCCCTTGGTCTGAGAATGGCTACCTCTCGATATGAGCCAGTGGCTGAAATTGGTGTCGGTGCCTATGGGACAGTGTACAAGGCCCGTGATCCCCACAGTGGCCACTTTGTGGCCCTCAAGAGTGTGAGAGTCCCCAATGGAGGAGGAGCTGGAGGAGGCCTTCCCATCAGCACAGTTCGGGAGGTGGCCTTACTGAGGCGACTGGAGGCTTTTGAACATCCCAATGTTGTCCGGTGAGAAGGTGGTGGAGGGGGGAGTGGGGAGTAAAGGGAAAAGACAGCCTATAGGTGGGGTGTGGTGATCTGTAGAGAAGTGGGGACCCTGAGGAAATAATGAGAGGCCATGTTGGGTTAAAGGGGATTGAAAAGTGAGCATTTACTCTGGCCAGGCTGATGGACGTCTGTGCCACATCCCGAACTGACCGGGAGATCAAGGTAACCCTGGTGTTTGAGCATGTAGACCAAGACCTAAGGACGTATCTGGACAAGGCACCCCCACCAGGCTTGCCAGCTGAGACCATCAAGGTGAGTGGGGTTGGTAGGCATTGAGAGGTGGATTGGGACCTTTGTAGTAGAACCTCCTGGGATTTCAGGTATGGTGCCTAGTTTCCAGTGCATCTGTACCTCCCCCTTCTAAACTAGGATTTGATGCGCCAGTTTCTAAGAGGCCTAGATTTCCTTCATGCAAATTGCATCGTTCACCGAGATCTGAAGCCAGAGAACATTCTGGTGACAAGTGGTGGAACAGTCAAGCTGGCTGACTTTGGCCTGGCCAGAATCTACAGCTACCAGATGGCACTTACACCCGTGGTCAGTAGAAAGATGGTACCAAAATGGGTTCTGGTTGGGAGTAGGAGAGTGATTGCCCGTAGCAATTGAGAAGTCATGTGCTTCATGTGTTCAGTCAAGCAAGTTGTGTTTTGTGGTAACCCATGGAGTCCCCATCCATTCTTCCTATTCTCTTTAGGTTGTTACGCTCTGGTACCGAGCTCCCGAAGTTCTTCTGCAGTCCACATATGCAACACCTGTGGACATGTGGAGTGTTGGCTGTATCTTTGCAGAGATGTTTCGTCGAAAGTATGGGACCCACATACCCTGGACCACCTTGAATTCCCCAAATTGCTTGTTCATAAACCACATCCAGACCCTGCCCATTCTTTCTTTTTTTTTTTCTTTTTTTTTTTTTTTGAGACCACGGCTTGCTTTGTTGCCCAGGCTGGATTGCAATGGCATGATCACAGCTCACTGCAGCTTCAACCTCCTGGGCTCAAGTGATCCTCCCATCTCAGCCTCCCAAGTAGCTGACACTCCATGCCCGGCTAGTTTTTTAATATTTCTGTAGAGAGGCGGTCTCAGTATATTGCCCAGGCTGGTCTTGAACTCTTGCACTCAAGCAGTCCTCCCACCGCTACCTCCCAAAGTGCTGGGATTACAAGCGTGAACTACTGGACCTGGCCCCATTCTTTTACTTGCATACTACTGACTACTTTGCCCATAGCAGAAAGCTCTGAAATGTTCTAGAATTGGAAACTTCATATCCCTTTATTCTCTTTATCTATTTATTTATTTTTGCAATAAGGTTTCACTGTGTCACCCAGGCTGGAGTGCAATGGCCCAATTACGGCTCACTGTAGCCTCTATCTCCTGGGCTCAAGCAATTCTCCCATCTCAGCCTCCTGAGTAGCAGAAACTATAGGTGCACGCCACCATGACTGGCCTTTTTTTCTTTTTGAGATGGAGTCTCGCCTTGTTGCCAGGCTGGAGTGCAGTGGTGCGATCTCAGCTCACTGCCACCTCCGCCTCCCAGGTTCAAGTGATTCTCCTGACAGCCTCCCAAGTAGCTGGGACTACAGGTGCGTGCCACCACATCCAGCTAATTTTTGTATTTTTAGTAGAGACGGGTTTCACTATGTTGGCCAGGATGGTCTCAATCTCTTGACCTCATGATCCGCCTGCCTCAGCCTCCCAACGTGCTGGGATTACGGGCGTGAGCCACTGTGCCCGGCAATTTTTTTTTTTTTTTTTTTTTAAGAGACAAGGTATTGCTTGCCCAGGCTGATCTGGAACTCCTGGGCTCAAGCAGTCCTCTCACCTCAGCATCCCAAAGTGCTGGAATTACTGACCTTTATTCCCTGTACTTTCTATTTTGGGCCACTAAGCAGTAACCATTCAACTAAGATATCTTTGAAAATGACTGCTACCTTATGTCCTTCTCACCTTAGGCCTCTCTTCTGTGGAAACTCTGAAGCTGACCAGTTGGGCAAAATCTTTGAGTAAGTGACCAACGTGGGAGAAAAAGATTTTCTATTCTGAGTCCTCTTTCTGCTGAGCCCAGGATGGCAACTGGCTCTGCCCATGGGAATGGGAACTGGAGGACCCTTCTGACCAGAGTTCTCCTGTCCCCCACAGCCTGATTGGGCTGCCTCCAGAGGATGACTGGCCTCGAGATGTATCCCTGCCCCGTGGAGCCTTTCCCCCTAGAGGGCCCCGCCCAGTGCAGTCGGTGGTACCTGAGATGGAGGAGTCGGGAGCACAGCTGCTGCTGGTACTGGAGATGGCTGTGGGCACAGGGAGAGACTGGGGAAAGAAATAGAGCAGTGTGCAGGGCCCTGGCCACTGTGGCTAATGAAACTTGGTTGGTAGATGGGCTGTAGTTTTTATTATAGCTGCAGATGGCCACCCACAGAGAGGGATGTGGAAGAGAACCCATCCTGGCTGGGCGTGGTGGCTCACGCCTGTAATCCCAGCACTTTGGGAGGCCAAGGTGGGGAGATCACCTGAAGTCAGAAGTTGGAGATCAGCCTGGCCAACGTGTTGAAACCTTGTCTCTACTAAAAATACAAAAATAAGCCGGGCGTGGTGGTGCATGCCTGTAATCCCAGCTACTTGGGAGGCTGAGGCAGGAGAATCACTTGAACTCAGGAGGCAGAGGTTGCAGTGAGCTGAGATCATACCATTGCACTCCAGCCTGGGCAACAGAGCGAGACTCTGTCTCAAAAAAAAAAAAAAAAGAAAAGAAGAGAGCTCATCCCAGGTATTATCATGGGTGGGTAGAAGTCTCTCTCAGTTTTCTTCACGGTTTTCTGACCTTTGCCTCTCCCCTCAGGAAATGCTGACTTTTAACCCACACAAGCGAATCTCTGCCTTTCGAGCTCTGCAGCACTCTTATCTACATAAGGATGAAGGTAATCCGGAGTGAGCAATGGAGTGGCTGCCATGGAAGGAAGAAAAGCTGCCATTTCCCTTCTGGACACTGAGAGGGCAATCTTTGCCTTTATCTCTGAGGCTGTGGAGGCTCCTCCTCCATCTTTCTACAGAGATTACTTTGCTGCCTTAACATTTCCCTCCTACCTCTCCTTTTGAGGCTTCTCCTTCTCCTGCCCCACTATTTCTCTACACTAAGGGGTATGTTCCCTCTTGTCCCTCTCCCTACCTTTATATTTGGGGTCCTTTTTTATACAGGAAAAACAAAACAAAGAAATAATGGTCTTTTTTTTTTTTAATGTTTCTTCCTCTGTTTGGCTTTGCCATTGTGTGATTTGGAATAACCACTTGGAAGAAGGGACTTTCCTGCAAAACCTTAAAGACTGGTTAAGTTACAGGGCCTAGCAAGTCAGTGGAGCCCCTTGACTGACAAAGCTTAGAAAGGAACTGAAATTGCTTCTTTGAATATGGATTTTAGGGGGGACATGGTGGCTCACACCTATAATCTCAGCACTTTGGGAGGCCAACGCGGGTGGATCACCTGAGGTCAGGAGTTTGAGACCAGCCTGACTAACATGGTGAAACCCTGTCTCTACTAAAAATACAAAATTAGCTGGGCGTGGTGGCGCACACCTGTAATCCCAGCTACTTGGGAGATTGAGGCAGGAGAATTGCTTGAACCCGGGAGGCAGAGGTTGCAGTG
This sequence comes from Colobus angolensis palliatus, assembly GCF_000951035.1. NCBI lineage: Eukaryota > Metazoa > Chordata > Mammalia > Primates > Cercopithecidae > Colobus > Colobus angolensis. The sequence continues at coordinate 5,884,352 of NW_012120376.1, forward strand.
AGCTGAGATCATGCCATTGCACTCCAGCCTGGGCGACAGAGCAAGACTCAGTGTCAAAAAAAAAAAAAAAAAGAATATAGATTTTTAAATTGCTTTTTTATATTCACTAAACTTTCTCAAACTGGGTCCTGCTTATTACAGGAAAGAGTTCTTGGTGGTTTTCTCCTTGGCTCTGTCCCTGATTTACCTGATTTACCCTTAGAGCCACACCCCGGGGTATGTTGAGGTGATCTAGCATATGGACGGAGGAGGGGAAACAGCTAAGAATGACTACAGCCCATCCTGTGTACCCTCAGAAGCTTTCCCATATCCTCTTGGAGAGAGAGGGAGAAAGTTTTTCCTTTTATTCCTTATAGTCTGGCTCCCACTAAAATATGTCAAGGCATAAAGTCTTACTATTCCATCAATTTTAGAGGATTTGACAAGGGGCCTTTCCTTTTTCTCAACCAAAACGGTTACAGACCCTAGATATTCCCTAAGGGAGGAAGAGAAAGCTTAGAGCAGAAGAGAAGTGAGAAGGATCCAAAGTCTCATAGAAAGGCACTGGGGTTGGCTCTAGGATCCTTTTGATTCCGAAATCTCATTGCTAGCCAAACACCAAGGATCTGTAGGAACAAAGGGAGAGAGAAGCATCAATCAATTATCAGTCTCAAGTTAAAAAGGATATGCGTGAGGAAACTGGAGAATGTACCTCTGTAAAGCTAAAGAAGAGTCCAACACCCCCTAGGATTTTCAGGGCTTCATCTGAATGCTTAAGAAACTTTTCTCCACACATCTGGCATGTGCGGCTCTGGCTCTTGCAGATCTGAGGATAAAACGTGTGAAGAATGCAAAGTTGCTAATGTAAAGTTGCTAGTCACCAATACCTATGCCGAATGTCTCTAGAAACTTTACTGTTACCTGACCAGCGTCCTACAAACTAAAATCTGACTTGGCTAATTCCCCAGCCTCTTTATCCACCCCCATCCCCCACCAACACACAGCCCCAGTACAAGAGGGCTTCTAGAGAGAGAAACAATGACATTCGAACTAAATTTGCCAACTTGGGCGTTGTCCTTACCCAGTTGCCTACCTCCCCTGGCTGCTGCACCACCCCCAACACACTCACTGCAGTGCAGAAATCATAATCTTGTTGATACAGGGTTGTGAGGTTGAATAAGCCACAACAATCAAAACTTCTTTCCAGTTCATCCCGAGTCTTGTTGCTCATGACCCACCAAGAAGCATTGATGACATCTGTCTGGAGGATATGGGCAGAGAGAAATTAAGTCTCCCTACATCCCTGTATCAGTTCAAGTGCCTCAATTTCCCTAGTCCAGCAAAGGAAGTCAACCAGAAGCATAACGGTGTGCCACAATTATAGACACGATAAATATCTACCTTTTCAGGTTCTCTAGATCATCCTCGTGAAAAATTAACCAGACATTCCAGAGGAAGCAAATAGCCCAAGAGGCCAGAGGCAGTGCACCTAAGGATGATCTCTGGGTAGCTGGGGCCAGACTAAGGAAGGAGTTCGAGGTTAAGAGGAAAATTTTAAAAAGCAAGTAAGTCCTTGAAAGGGTACTGTCTTACCTGTTTGCTTCGGTTAATAGCCAGACATGAGCAAGAGATTACAAATTGGAAGATGAAGACCAAACCAAGGATGATCATGTACTGAGAGGAAAGGTTACGGAAAAAAGTCCTAGATTCCTTTATGTTCCATCTATAACTGGTCTCATCTGTTCATAGAACTTATACTACCATGTCAAATTGAAAGCAATAAAATCAGCTCTTGTTTCGTAGATTACGGGACAAGGCAGGGCAAGGAGACATGTCCAAGATCCCTGAGGTCCCCTACCCTTTTAACATCTTCCATAGATGACAGCCCTCCCAAGAGCCCGGTTGCCCCCATCACTTCAGGTCAGGATACAAAGAACAGCAGGACTTGGTGGTGGTTGACAGCACCCACCAGTCCAGCCACTGCGATAAGGAGAAGGAAGACTCCCACAGCAATGACTCCGCCGATGATGTGGATGCTGGACACCAGACCCAGGCCCTTGCCCCAAGCAGCCACTCCAATGAGCAACAAGCTCACCAGCTACAAAGAGAGCAGGATACATCTCAAGAATTCTAGCATGAGCACGGCCCAAGGCCATTACAGGAGGACTTGGGGGCGGGGGTGGGGAAGGAATAATGGAATGGTGTGTGAATGGGAGGGAGGGGGTGGGCGGGGCGGGGGTGGTGCTATCGCCACCAGGAGCATCCCTGGGCATTCCCAAAGGTTAGAATGGCTGGGATGCGGTGTAGGGGGTGGCAGGGATGGTACTATGAATATAAAAGCTGAACCCTCAGGATCATCCTAACACTTCTACTTTGGGAGAAACTGAGGTTCAAAGGAGGGAGGGATGGAACTTATGCCCACGGCCTTAAGTTCATTCCCCCACCCCCAGACAAACCCCTTCATCAACCGGTAGTCTTCCCTCTCCCACGGAAGTCCCCAGGAATTCCCTCTTCGCCGGAAGTTCCTGGGAATCTTCCCGGAACCCCTATACACCCCTCTCCCCACCGGAAGTACCCTAGAGATTCTCCCCACGGGGCCTTTCCGCCCTAAAGCTTCCCCCACCTCCAAAACCTCACCATGTAGACCACGTTGAGAGCGCAAAGCGCATTCTTGGAGCAGGCAAAGCCGCCGCAAACCATCTCCCCAGTTCTGGGGACCCAAGTGGTCCCAAGGACTTGGGGGGAGGGTATTGGGGACCGTCTTCCAGGACCCCGACAGCTTCTGTCTCTTTAAATCGAGGCCAGCCAAACCCAATTCTCTGCGCCTGCACCGTCCCTCCCCTGCCTCTGGATTGGCGAAATGCGTGGCTAATCCTGGACGTCCAAGGCCTGCATACCAATCAACCCGCATTACGTCACTGACCCGCCTTCTGTCCTCCTCCTCTTGTTTTTTCATTGGGCGAAACTGAAAACTAGGGGCAGGGCTTCTAGAGATTGTCTCAGGGACAACAGTCTAAACTCCAAGAGCTTGAGTTGAAAGCTGAGCTTTCTGTGGTCGGCGTTAGGAGAGGGCTGATTCGAAGGAGGAATTTAGGTGAAGGGGACACGGCGGGAGGGGCGGGTGGGGGGCCGCTCCGAGAGCTGGGCAGAAAGGGAGGGCCCTTCCGCCCTCCCTTCCCCCTGTGCTGCAGTGACTTCATGATGACGCCATTGTTTTGTTAATGCGTCACGCTCGGGAACACCCAAAGGAGCCACATATTGAGCTTATTTAGCCCGGCCACAGAGTCGGCGGGTTGGACACAGCAACACCCAGCAAATCATCATACATTTGTGTGTCCGCCAGTACCCGTGTCCTGTACCATATACCCTCCTAAAAGGGGTGTGAATATAGCAGAAATTCAGTGTGGAAATAGCGGCCTCAGGCCAGCGCATTGTGTGTGGCATTGCCACAAGTGCACGCACGGGTGTGCTTAGCATTTTCAGTGTACACGCCTGATCCAGGGCTTGCAAAAAATGACAGGCAAGAGGATAAAGGGAAGGAGTCTCCACCTTTTCACTTACGGGTGGACTGATCAGTAACTTTGTTATCTAGTAAGTGCTTTGACAAACTGTCCTTTTCACGGGGGTGGGGAAAGGCATAATCCTTCTCTCCCCAGGAGAAAGAAACAGTAGGAACAAAAAAGAAAACCCTCTAATCAACTCAACAGAATGATTTACGTTTGTGTATACTTAGATTCTATAGTCTACTGCCACAGTCAGATTGCCACTTGGATTGCCACTTCTAGCTGTGTAACCTTTGGCCAGGCACTTAGAAATTGTGCCTGTTTCCTCATCTGTAAAATGGGGATAAATAACAACACACCTACCTTTTGGGTTGTGAGAATTAAATGAGTTAATATATGTAGAATACTTAGAACAGTACCTGGCACATAGTAAACACGACACTCAATGTTAATTATTACTTTTCAGGTCATTTTACAGGTTCCTGTGGGCAATTCCAACTTTAATTCCCTTATGTCTAACGACACGGTAATGATACAAACTTTCAGAAAGTAATATCAAAAAGGTATGCAGAAGAGATATTTGACAGGGCCAGAGAGGTGTTTGGGTCTTGAAACAAGGTAATTTATTATTATTATTATTTTGAGACAGAGCCTTCCTTTGTAGTCCAGGATGGAGTGCAGTGGCGCGATCTCAGTTCACTGCAACCTCCACCTCCCGGGTTCAAACAATTCTCCTGCCTGGCTCAGCCTCCCGAGTACCTGGGATTACAGGTGCCCACCACCACACCCAGCTATTTTTTTGTGTTTTTAGTAGAGACAGGGTTTTACCATGTTGGCCAGGATGGTGGCAAACTCCTGACCGTAGGTGATCTGCCTGCCTGGGCCTCCCAAAGTGCTAGGATTACAGGCGTCCAGTGTAAACAAAGTAATTAAGTCAAACTACCCACTACCTCCCACCTCCCACCCCCTCACTCCCCACCTACACCCCCTTCCTACCCCAACTCCCATCTTCATTGTCTCCTTCAATTCCTCATCTACCTTCTTTTCTTTCAGGTCCTAAATCAAGGGCAAGACAATGGTATTAGAAGGGGAACTGGCTGACAAGCATTTTGGTTGTGTGGTGTAGTGAAAGGGGTATTAAAATTATAATCAATCTGGGCTTTATGTGCTTGGTAAAAAATATAAATAAAAAAGTAAAAATAACATCAGAAGACCTAAATCCATGTCTTTGTTTCACCTCTTAATGGCTTCTCTGAGCCTTAGTTTCCTTTTATTCAGAATATGTATAAATAATCTTACCCCTCAGGGCTGTCATGAGGATAATATATATGAAAGTAGGTTGTAAACTATTAAGTGTTATAGACATGTTAATTATTATGAAACTGATTCAACATGGAACATGGTAGTTTTTGTCTTTTTATAGGTTACTTTCCTCCTTCATAACTCATTTTCCCCGTAATCACTTGGCCTATTTATTTATTTATTTATTTATTTATTTTTGACATGGAGTCTCACTAAGTCACCCAGGCTGCAGTGCACTGCACTGCAACCTCCACCTCCTTGGCTCACTGCAACCTCCACCTCCTGGGTTCAAGTGATTCTCCTGCCTCAGTCTCCCACGGTGCCGGAATAACAGGCATGAGCCACCACGCCTGGCCTCACTTGGCCCTTTTGAACAGGAAGTGGCCTCAGTGGGTAGCTGACTGAAAAAGGGTTACATTGTAAGGCGTAAGGATACAGAGCTTATTGGGATATGTAGAGAGGGCGATGGGTACAAGTGTACACTAGAATGCAGGGCTGTGAAGGTAACAGACCAAGTGTGCATAAATTCCTGTGAGAGTTTGAACTCTGCAGGTCATCAAGAGTTTAGGATTGTACCTGGGACCTAGCTTGCCATATTCTCCCAGAACCAACACCCATTTTAATTAACCACCTCCCACAGGAGGCCCTGGGACACTGTTAAGATCTCTCCATCCACCTAGCTGGGAAATCATAGCAGGGGCTGGCTGGCAGGGCTGATGGGCCAACACTAGAGGGGGTGGGAGGTGCAGGAGTTAGTGCTGTCCCAGGCTGTGGGTTTGAAACTCACCAGTCAGGAAGTGAGGTCTATAGACGGAAGGGCGGGCAGGGGCGGGGAGTTCTGGGCACAGCAGAAGGGGCCTTCTGGGGTTTGGGGGCTGTAGGGCCATGGGCCTCAGAGCCAGAGGTGGTTGTTAGCCTGGAAAGACAGGTCTGGGCAACATGCATGCCCAGAGGCAGTTCGTTGTAGCTGCAGTGAGAGCAGAAGTCAAACGACATGAGGTGGCCAAGCAGGCTCTAAAACGCCTCAGGAAGCTGGCAGAGAGAGTGGACGACCCTGAACTTCAGGACAGCATCCAGGCCTCATTAGACAGCATTCAAGGTAAGAGAAAGGTCAGCCCTCAACTTGGGTGTATCGGGGACTAGCAGGTGCATAGATGGGTTAGCTGTATCATATATCACTTCCCGGTCAGCTACTTCCTAGTCCCCAAGATGGAGCTGGGACTCTGGGGAAGAATACATTTAGAGAGGATGGAAAAAGACATGGGAGGTATCTTCTGTCTCTTTTCCTGCTCTGATCCTTCTCCCAGGAGATCAAAATACAGATCCCTGTTGAGCTGACCTTCTTGGCAATGAAGAAATGTGTGAGCATGGGGAAGATAGGCTGTGACAGACTCATGGTAGACTTGGTCCCTGCCTGGGGAGTCCAGAACAGGAAGCAGTCTGGAGCAGCAGGTTCTGGGACTGGATAATGATTTCATTCCCAGGACCCACTAAGGATCAGTGACCTCTTGTTCTCCAGCTGTAGAGAGACACATGCATACACGTACACACACACGCATGCACATTGAAGTACACCATGCAGAGAATCTTAGGCTCCCAAGTGCATACTAACTCTCACAAACCATGCTCTGCAGAGCCAGAGTGCAGATAGGTCCCCAGAACTCTTCTTGGTCCCCTCTCCTCCCCTTGCTCCTGTTCCTGTCTTTCCCCCACACACCTTCCGCTCTACCTCCTTAGTGCCATTAGAGCAAGTGATGACAACACAGGGAGGAAGTGCTGCCATGGCAACACCATCCGCCACATCCTCCTGCCCACCCCAGCCTTCAATCCTGTGGTGGAGCCCTGGCAGGAACAGCTGCTCTCCATCCACAAGGCCCTACCACTGACGAACTGGTGGAACTGGAGGTTGTTTCCAGCTCGCTCTCATTTCATTCACCTCTGATGTGGCAAAGAGCTAACAAAAGCAGCCTTCTTTGCTCATGAGAGATATCTGGTGGAAGCACTTCCTCCATCATATCCTGATCTCTTCCAGCCATTTCAGTCCTCTCCATTGTTACCTGCCTACCTGGGGGGGTCAACAGATCATTCTTTCCCTCAAGGACACTTCCTGCCAGACCTCTCTGCTGGTACACCAGAGTATAACTTGGGGAAGGAACGGTTTGCTTTGGATGCCTAGTGGGACCAGCTGATGATCCCCTTCCTATTGTTCTTCAGAGGCTAGTGCCCCTCTCACCTCCTGTCCCACACCCTTTGCCAGGAGCTACACCTGAAGTCTCCCCTGACAGCCTTAGTGTTTGGAGAGGCAGACCAAGGGGGAGTGGCCCATGGGGCCTCCTAGGGAGGAACTCTATGCCCCACCCCTGTCAAAAATAATAATGATAATAATAATAAAGGAGAAGAGTGGTTTAGGCCAGGGAGAAAAGCTGTGCTCCCTCTGGAGAGGGAGGGGGGTGAGGAGGGGTGGAGGCTGAAATCCCTGAGAAGCCTCCACTCCTCATAAGTGATTTGTTTTACTCCTCTAAGAATTAGTATTCTGTGGCCGGGCTCAGTGGCTCAAGCCTGTAATCCCAGCACTTTGGGAGGCCGAGACGGGAGGATCACGGGGTCAGGAGATCGAGACCATCCTGGCTAACACGGTGAAACCCCGTCTCTACTAAAAA